>NW_009260790.1:2996734-3000280 GCF_000687185.1 Egretta garzetta
CCCCCCCCTCCCCTTCCATCCCCGCCGAGCCCCTCGGATCTGCAGGGTGCAGGAGAACCGCGCCTCACCCACGCGTGACCCTCCCTAATAAACCCCACCAGCCATCAGAAATAACAACAACCCCAAATAATAACAACTCGCTCTTAACAAGGATAAAAAAAAATAAAAAATAAAATAAAATAAAAAAAAAATCCAGTGAAGCCTCATGAATATATGCCCAGGGCTAGCTGGAGTGAGCCGTTTAAAGATGAAAGTGCAAAGAAATAAAGGCTCAATTTAATCTGCCTTAAAACCCTTCAACTTAACGTTTGTGCTGGGAACTCAGAGAGTGAGTACTGATTGGGGATAAATACATTTCTTAGCATGCCTTGGAGCTATTACACCCTTCTCCAACACAGCTCCCTATTCAACAGCCACAGTTTTCATTACCAGCTCTAATAAGTCTTAACATTATTAAATGCCAAGCAGACGATAGAAAGAAACAGGCGCAGGGTGGAAGCTTTCTTTACCACTTAAAAAGAGAGAGCATTTAGGGCTGTCTTCCTCCGGCTCCCCGCAAGGAGAACCCGCAAATGGAGCAAAAGCGTTTGTCAAGAAGAAAAAAAGGCCCAAACAAAGTTTTCTCCCCTTCTCCCCCGATCCACAATAATAAAAAAAAAATGCGTTTAAAAAAAAAAACAAAAGCAAACTCAACTCCGTACCCCCCGCCCCCGCGGTCAAAGCGGAGCTGCAGAACAAGTGTCCGGACTCCGTTAGTATTTTAATTTTTACTGCAAACCTCCCAGGGAAAATTTGGGAGGGTGGTGGTGGGGAGAGCTCGAAAGAGTATTCTTATTTCCGAGCAAAAAGGGGGGGAGAAATAAATAAATAAAAGGCAAAATACGCGGCGCGCCCTCCCCGCCTCTGAGCGTTTTACAACTTTCACAGCTGAGCCCTCATCAATTACCTTAATTGGGGCCATTAAAAACTTTTCCAGACGGGAAAATATACATTGACGGCGGTAAAGTTTGGGGGGGGGGGTTTTAAATTTTATTTTTTTTTTTTTTTTTTTTTTTTTTTTAGGGAAAATACCACAAAATCACGGATAAACGGGCAAGGGCTGGGAGCGGAGCCTGCGCGCCCGGAGCGCCGGCAGCGGGAATTCGCCCAAATGAGCGCTCGGTCCAAACCGGGCCGATTTCCCAAAGAAATGGGGGCTCGGGTTTATTTGTCGCGATATTACCCAAGGAGGCAGAAGGGAGAGATTTGGTTTGCTCACGGACACGCACTTCTGTATGTTATTAAGGAATAAAAAGCTCCCAGCTCCTTCACTTTTATTTTTTAATTTTTTTTTTTATTATTATTTTGGGCGTGGGGGGGGGGGAAACACGCACAGACAAGGGGAAGAAAAAAAATTCCGCAGCTTAATTTTTTTTTTTTTTTCAAGCGACGAGGCTCAACTAAAATAAATCTTAAACCCCCAAAACACCACCCCTCCCCAAAAAAATAAAATTAAAAACACCCCGAAGTGATGGGGGGGAGCTTTTCGCGGACACAATAGCCCCGATTTGCAAATGAGCATCGCCTGTTTCCAAATCACAAGCAACATTTTGCCCCGTCCAACGGCTATCCTTTTTCCAACAGACGGTCCTATAATATTACAAAACTATCTAACAGCAGGGAGTTTTGAATAATTTATCTCCCTTTCTTCCCTTCCTTGCCCCTTTGTCCAAACTTTTTCTCCTCCTTGCAGAATTTTGAATGAGAATAGACAAGCCCTCCCTCCCCCATCCCTTTACTCCATTTTTAAGGCAGCCTAGGGTTTTCCCCCCTTTCCCCCCCCCCCTTTTTTTTTCCCCTTTTTCTTTTTTTTTTTTTTCCTTCTACTGTTTGCTTTTGTGGTCAGGAATCTTTTGCTTATAAAGCTTCAATAGACTTGAAGGTCTTTGTAAGTGAAGTTCATCTTCAAGGTTGGAAAAAAAAAAAAGGATCGGATCCTTAAAGAAACCCCTTTTGTGCACCTTCATTTAAAACTCCCAGGAACGGGTGATGGTGACACAGAGAAGCTTTTTTTTCTGCCCCAAATTCTCCCCATTTCAATATTTCCCCACTTACCCGCATTGTCCCAAAATGGGGAAAACTTTGTAGCTGGTGAGAAACTTTGTGAGAGATTTCTCACCCCCCCCGTCCCCGGACTGGGGACCCATCTCCATAAGGAAAATAACTCTCACCCCACTCCCTCTTGCCCCGACACCGACGATATCGCAAATCCCCCGAAACTCTGACCGACTCAACCCCGAGAGGCCTGGGCCATCGCCATTTTGCCATCAATTTTGGAGAAAAACAGCAAACCCCCATTTCTTGAAGCCCATCCCCAACATTTGTATAATTGCTGGATCCCCCCCCAAAAAGGCGCTGAGCTCTGCAACCCAGGGAAATTATTTTCTGCCCAACTGACACAGCAGTTCCTCCCTCCCCTTGCTTCAAATTTCCCCATCTTTGCAAACACCCTCATTGATAAACCTCAATTATGCCCCCTAAAATTGCCGTCTTCCCCCATTTTTGGGGGGGAAAGGGGAATCATCACCCCCACCAAGCTTGCCCAAAATCAAATCACAAGCACTGCGCTGGCCGGCTCCAGCCGTGCCTTGTCCGCCACCCCACATTTACAGCACAGGAGCTTGAAAAAGTTTAATTTTTCCTCCCACGAGAGGAAAGCACCAGGCGTGGAGATGATAACAGGGCCCCCTGCTCTCCCCCACCGCCGGCCCGGCCTCGAGCCCCGCATCAGAAGTGCCACCTTTATTTTTCCTGATCTTATTTAGAGGTGCAGACCCCCTCCCCGTTTCCTCCCATCCCAGGACCACCCCATCTCCCCTCAGTGCTCCCCCGGCACGGGCGGCTCTGCAGCAGCCCCAGCGCAGCGCCGATCCCGGCTTCTCTAATTGATATTGATTGGCCAAATCGGTCAACTGTCAGCCTGAGTTTCAGGGGACCACTTAGAGAGCAGGAGAGAAATCTGTTTAACAAATTCATTTAGGAATCAGAGATGCCTCCCCCCCACCCCCCCAGCCATCTCCTTTCCCCTTTTTATAAATAATTGATCCAGAGCAAAACCAACAACTCTTCCTCCTGGGAAAGCATCCTCAGCCGGAGGGGCTGGGTACCACCTTCCCTCCCAGGGCCCTCCGGCACACCCTTGACTCTGCCATCAATCATTTTTGGAAAGGACAAATGCAGGAGGCTCTGGAGCCATCCCCTCTCTTGGCAGGGAGGGACGTGTCCCCTCTCCCAAATGTTCCCTCCAGCCCAGCCCCGGGGCACGCAAGACCGCCTTTACCTTTGTCGCCCAGGATGCCGTCTATGCTGTGCTTGGCCTTCTTCTCCCCATCTTCCTCCTTCTTGTCACAGTCCTCCTCTTCCTCTTTCTTCCCGAATTTGATGCGTAGCACACGGCTAATCGAACTCACTAAACCTCAGACAGTCAAAGACAAAAAGGCAAGTATAAGCTGCCTGGGAAGGCAAGGTGGGAGCTGGCCGGGAAAGCCCAAGCAGGGGCTGCACACC
>NW_009260790.1:3000534-3005505 GCF_000687185.1 Egretta garzetta
CTGCGCTGGCCGGCTCCAGCCGTGCCTTGTCCGCCACCCCACATTTACAGCACAGGAGCTTGAAAAAGTTTAATTTTTCCTCCCACGAGAGGAAAGCACCAGGCGTGGAGATGATAACAGGGCCCCCTGCTCTCCCCCACCGCCGGCCCGGCCTCGAGCCCCGCATCAGAAGTGCCACCTTTATTTTTCCTGATCTTATTTAGAGGTGCAGACCCCCTCCCCGTTTCCTCCCATCCCAGGACCACCCCATCTCCCCTCAGTGCTCCCCCGGCACGGGCGGCTCTGCAGCAGCCCCAGCGCAGCGCCGATCCCGGCTTCTCTAATTGATATTGATTGGCCAAATCGGTCAACTGTCAGCCTGAGTTTCAGGGGACCACTTAGAGAGCAGGAGAGAAATCTGTTTAACAAATTCATTTAGGAATCAGAGATGCCTCCCCCCCACCCCCCCACCCATCTCCTTTCCCCTTTTTATAAATAATTGATCCAGAGCAAAACCAACAACTCTTCCTCCTGGGAAAGCATCCTCAGCCGGAGGGGCTGGGTACCACCTTCCCTCCCAGGGCCCTCCGGCACACCCTTGACTCTGCCATCAATCATTTTTGGAAAGGACAAATGCAGGAGGCTCTGGAGCCATCCCCTCTCTTGGCAGGGAGGGACGTGTCCCCTCTCCCAAATGTTCCCTCCAGCCCAGCCCCGGGGCACGCAAGACCGCCTTTACCTTTGTCGCCCAGGATGCCGTCTATGCTGTGCTTGGCCTTCTTCTCCCCATCTTCCTCCTTCTTGTCACAGTCCTCCTCTTCCTCTTTCTTCCCGAATTTGATGCGTAGCACACGGCTAATCGAACTCACTAAACCTCAGACAGTCAAAGACAAAAAGGCAAGTATAAGCTGCCTGGGAAGGCAAGGTGGGAGCTGGCCGGGAAAGCCCAAGCAGGGGCTGCACACCTTGGGCAGGAGGCCTTGCAGATGCACAAAGGGCATCTGCACCCCCTTTTCCCAGGGGTACCCAGTCCTTTGTGCCCTCTGAAACACCCCTGAGTTCATCCCCACCATTGCACCCAGCTGCCAAGCTGGACATCCAAAGTTGGACGTGCTTGTCACTGTCCCCCTGAGACACCTGGCACGAGCAGCACCCGGTTGTGCGCAACACCCCACGGAGCATTGCAGCTGGTGCAACACCCCAGGGTACGCATCCCCAGGGCTCCCCCCTGATTTGTAACAGGGAAAAGGCCCCCCAATACCCAGCTTTCATCCCAGCCCCAAACAGGACCCTGGGCTTCGATTTAGACCTGGGCCGTGTCCCAGATCCCCCTTTGGGGGGAGATGCACCCTGGGGAGAAGGCTCAGCTCCCCCCAAAACAGAGGGGAACTCTCAGCTGGGACCCGAAGAGCTCGTGCATCCCTGCAGGCCCAATATTGGGATGCAGGGTCGCTTTCCACAGGCACCGGGGATGCCTGGCTCTGCAGCCCCCACTGAGCAAGCAAGTCCCAACAGGGCCACCAGGGTCCCCTTTAGCCCTGGCTTTGGGGTCTGCTTCCATCCATGCCTCTGCACCCAGACACCCCCCCACCCCTCACCCCCCCGGCTTTCGAGGGAATTGGAATAAGTTGGGAAAACTGGTTTGTTTGCCTTTGTTTTTCCAGCAGACCGCAGCAGGGCCAGGGCACACACCCCCCTTGCCTGGTGTTTATTTGCTGCTGTGGGTTTGCTTGGGGTGATTTTGGTTTTTCAGTTGTTTTTTGTTTGGGTTTTTTTTCCCCCTCGCCTATCAAAGCAAGGGCCGAGAGGATGTTTGTAGCCCCTGGAAACATTTTTGGTGGTGACGATCATTATTTCCCCCCATCTTCCAGCGGGTATCGGGGCGTCCTTCTTGCCAAGCTGCCTTCTCACCTGAGGGCACGGTGCTCCGATCGCAGTGCCCGTCCTTCAGGAGCCTGTCTCGTATCTCCCAGCTAAACATCCCGGGGTTTTCCCGTTTGTATTCCTCGATTTTCTTCTCCACGTCGGGAGTCGCAACCTGCTTTTGTGATCAAGGGACACCGGTGCGTGCCCGTGTGTGCAGAGAGAGGGAAGGGGGAGAGAAAAAGCACTTTTAATTGAGAAGAAAAGCTGTTCAGCTCAGTTCAATTCCCCTCGCCTTGACTTTTGGGGCTAAGAATAGGGATTTGAAGGGGGAAAAGGAAGGAAACCAGAACCATAGAATCATTTAGGATGGAAAAGACCTTTAAGAACAACCAAGTCCAGCCAAAATAAAGCTGGGGGAAGGCCCTCCTCTCCCAAATGTTGGCCACCCTAAAAGTAGAGTCTCTGGGGGCCAAGGAGATCAGCCATGATGGGCTTATCCTGCACCCCAGGGGGGAAGGAGGCAGGAAGGGGGTGCAGAAGATGCTTTTTTGGGGGGCATTTATATCCACCCAGCAATTTATTATTCCCTGAAAGACCCCAGCTTGCCTCCTCCCTGCACACTGGGGCCCGAAGCAAATGCTTGAACGCATGCCACTTGTTGCACATGGGGGGAAAAGAAAAAAAAATCACTTTCATTCATTCATAGCTTTCAACTCCGCACCGATTTTTACCCATTGGAGCCTGCAAACTGCAGCTTTTTAAAGCCCCTTCCCCTCCTCTCCCTGCATATCCACCTGACAAAGTTATGCATCTCCAAAGAAATCTTAATTAATTTTTTTTTTTAAACATAAGGAGGGTGGTTCAGCATGGCCCCCGCATTGCACTCACCCTGGGCTTGCTGCCTCCGATGGCTCCGGGACGGATGGAACCCGTCTCCTGGTACCTGCAGAGGATTTTGGAGACGCAACCGTGGGAGACCCGCAACTGCCGGGAGATCACGCAGGGCCGGATCCCGTGGTGAGCCATCTCCACGATTTTGTGGCGGATGTGGTTGGGCAGCGGTCGGCCGTTGATGAACACCCCTCCGAGCTGGTTCACCCTGCCCTGGCCCAGCGGGGTGGAAACTGGAAAAGCAAGGGGGGGGAAAAAAAAAAAAACAAACAAAAAAAACAAAACCCAAAAAATCCACCATGAACAACAGGGGGGAAATGTGAAGAGAGGGAAAAATGCAGCAAAACGGGACACGTCCCTCCCCGCACCTTCAGCTTCTCTCCCGGTACCTGAATTTTTCAAAGAAGGGAGAACCCCCTCGCCCATCGCCCTGGCCTCGGTATTCCCCCACCGCAGGGAAGACTTTTCCCATCGATAGAGGAAAAATAAAAATAACCCCGGACCCGCCAGCCCACCTCGCTGCTCCCTGAGGCGGCCCCTGTGTTTGTGCCTCTCTCAATACATTTTGGGACATTTCACACCTATGTTTTAAATCCCACCCGGCTTTTTAAAGAAGGAAAGACTTAAAACTGCAGAGGCAGAGCCCCCCCAAACCTTCCCATTTCCCCCCCGAAAAGTGCACTCCACTTCTCGCTTCAAATTCCGGAGCTATCTGCTTTCAGACAAACTTTTGGAAATAACCTTTTAAAATGCCCTCGAGGGAATTTTTTGGGGTGGGGATTGTTTTTAAATAAATTTTTTTTTCTCCTTTTTTTGTGTGTGTGTGGTTTCGGCGGGGTTTTGTTAAGCGGTTTTGGCCCATTTCCCCCCCGAAAAGTGCACTCCACTTCTCGCTTCAAATTCCGGAGCTATCTGCTTTCAGACAAACTTTTGGAAATAACCTTTTAAAATGCCCTCGAGGGAATTTTTTGGGGTGGGGATTGTTTTTAAATAAATTTTTTTTTCTCCTTTTTTTGTGTGTGTGTGGTTTCGGCGGGGTTTTGTTAAGCGGTTTTGGGGAGGTGCGGAGCAAGTGCGGATCCCCGGCGCATCCCCGCTCGGAGCAGGGGAGCAGCAGCTCCTTAATTCTTCCCCTTCCCCAATTTGTTTAATATCTCGCAATGTAGATTAATACGATTTCACAGGCTGGAAATTAAAAAAAAAAAAAAAAAAAAAAAAGGGGGGGGGGGGGGGGAGAGAACTCAGGTGGGTAATTTTCAGAAAGGCTGGAGGGGGCAAGGGATGGGGAAGGCGAAGGGGGGGGATTTTGTTCTTTATACAAAGAAAAGTCGATTCCAGACATTGCCTCACGATTTAACAAGAATCATGCACCACTAATTCCAAGTCACTTGGCCAGCACTCCCTGGATATATCATTATCGACAGATAACACTCGAGTGGCCAATTTTACATTCAAGAGGTCCTAAAACCGCCGGCCGCTCTCTCTTTTCATTATTCCCAGTCATGTTGTGCAAATATTGTTGTAATCCTTTGATCCTTTCCCTTGCCGTCTGTTTTACTTCATTTGCTACAGAAAAGCACTTCAGCAAATCCCCCCAGCCTGTGTGTTTTGCAGCCTGCGTGGTTTTCCACCGCTTTGAGTTTCGCCACTTGATCACGGGCAGGATGAAATTTTCCCGTTTAATAAATGCGGGGAGAAGGGTCCCGCTCTCATTTTGCTCCCCCCCCCCCCTTTTTTTTTTTTTTTCTCTTTTTTTTCTCTAGCCGCCCTCTTTTTTCCCCCCCCCCCCCCTTTTTTTTTTTGTGTCCGTCTGTCTGTCTAGAAATAACCACCCCATAACACAAAGAAAGAGCAGATGATGGGGAGAGCCGAGGTGGGGATGACACTGAGCGAGGTGACAGCGACAAAGTCCCCGTCCCCTCGCCAGCCCCGGCCAAGGGCACCTCGCTTGCCCGCAGTCGGAGGATGCTCCTAGGTTCGGGTTGCTTTTATTCCCGCCCCCACCCCCCGCGAAAAAAAGTGGAAAACAATCAATTTGCTTGGTTTTCCCCAGATTTTCGGGGAGATGAAATTGTCGGGACATTTGCGGGTCTAAAAAAAACCCAACCAAAAAACCCAAAAAGATGCAAACCACGGAACCTGTCCCCCCCAAAAAAAATCTGCGGGATGCGTGAAACTACTTTAAATGGGGGGGGCGAGGGGGGATTATAAATGAGCCGAAGCCCCGTAATTTCG
>NW_009260790.1:3008104-3008834 GCF_000687185.1 Egretta garzetta
AGACCGGGCAGCGCCGGGCGGGCCCGGCTCGGAGCCCCTCGCAGCCGCATTCCTCCAGCGCGGCAGTAATTTAATTATTTGCCTTTCATTTGCTTAGATTGGGGGGGCGAGGGGGGGGGAAGAGCCTGGGAATAAAGCTGAAAATTAAATGTTTCTGCTGTCCCAGCACCGGCGGAAGATGAAACCAAAGCGCCCGAGCCCGCAGCCCCTGCCTTCCCCGCCGCTCTAGGGTTACCTCGTCGGCAAAAAAAGCTCCCACATCAAACGCAGCGTTTGTTTTTCCTCCCCCCCTCCCCGAATTGGGGTAAGATTTGACACTTTCAGGCAAAAAAAAAAAAAAAAAAATCCGCAAAACTTCGCTTTCTCCTCCAGCACTTGGTGCCGGCTCCGGGCAGCCCCTGAGCAACAAGCGACCTTCATATAGAGATATTTAAATGTATTTTTATTTAAGGGATGCGGTGGCATGCGGCACCAGCCCCTGGTTTTGGGGTTTTTTTTGGGTGGGGGGGATAAGGGGGTGACGAGGGGCCCTGGCACAGCAAGTGACGAGGGGCCCTGGCACAGCCGGGGGAGGGCGGGGGGGATGCTCCTGCTGGAAAGCAATTTCACAAATCATTTTTCTAACAATTGCGGAGTGTGCAGGGGTGAAATGGCGATTTCCACGCAGACCTGGGGGCCGGGGGTGTTACCTGCACACCCAACAGTCAGGGAACCCCCTTTTTCATTTTTT
>NW_009260790.1:3008857-3060837 GCF_000687185.1 Egretta garzetta
TTTTGCCCAGTGCTCTGCTTCATTACCCATGGTCACAAAAGAGAGACCCCTTCTTTTCTCTCCTGGGAGCAGCGAGCAATAGATTAAAACAAGCATCAATCAGGAAAGGCGCAAGTAACCGCTTAAAGGACCAGGGGCAGAATTCCTCCCCGCTTTCCCCTTTCCCTGCGCATCTCCATGGTTTCCTAAGGTATGTTTCTGGTTGATAAATGCCGTATATCGCTATTCCCTTTGGAGAAACGGCTTGTAAATCAAGGCTGAAAGCCAACTCATAAGCAGAAGGGAATGGGCTTGGCTTCTTATTTTTTTTTTAAATTTTTGTAGGAGCATCTCTTGCCCCCAGCATCCATTCCCTGCATCCCTGGCGGGAGGAAGGGGCTTGTCCAGGTGTTGGAGGTCTCCTTGGAGGGGGTAACACCACCAGGTTGGGGGGAAAAGAGGGGCTGTATTGCCAATTCTCCACTTGAAAAAGATGCACCCAGGTTAGCTAAGCCTGCCCGGAAAAAAAATGAATCACCAGGGCAGGAGCGCTGTGCTGGAGGCGAGCAGCTCCAACCCTCGCTTACTATTAATGATGATTCTCCTCCAAATAAAGTCCTACTTCTCTTTTTCCCCCTCCCCCCCCCCCCCCAATTTCTAGAGCAATTAAGATCTAGAAGCACTAAATCTCCTTACCAGAGAAGTCAGATGCATCTCATCTGGTCAACTAAAACCTGGAGAATCTGACCACGATTTTTTCTTTCTCTCCCCCTCCACAAGTAGGATGCAAAAGAAAAAAAACGCCTGGGGATGAATTATTTAATGAAAAGTTGCTACCTTCTGCAATTACAAGAAGATTACTAATGTGGGAAGGTTTTCCATTTGAGATCCCAGAGTAATAAGCATTATTTTTTTAAGCGATTATCCAATAAATCTCTCTTTAAAGGGCGATAAATCCACCTTGAAAACTGGGGATTTAAAAAAATATTTCTGAGGGACTTCCGCATTTTTTAAAATGACCATTGAAAAAATCCTGAAAGGAAGAGTAACCCATTCAGCCCGAAGTGGTTTGGGGTTTTTTTTTCCAGAAAGCCCAGAAAGGAGAGAAGGAATATTTGCAGCAAAGGCAGGCTCAGGAAAACCCGGCCGCCTGGTTAAAAAGGTGGCCGAGAGCTGGAAAAGCAGCTCCTGGTCCAGGACTGGGGAAGCCAACTCCACCCCATCCTCCACATCACCAAAAAAATTGTTTTTCTTATTTTTGTTAAAGCCCAGGAGCTGCCAAAGGAAGCAGATGGGATTTGGGTGCAGAGGTTTGATGCCTGATCCCTCTCAAGCCTCTTGCAGCATCCCTGGGCCCTGAAGCAGAAGTGCCATCCTACGTCCCAGAAGAGCCCAAGAGTCCCCAGGTATCAGAGATCCTTGGGCAAGGCAGCTCCTCAAAGGGGGCTACAGGCAAAAAAACCCACCTGCATTTATTGCTTAGTTGGCTGCAGGTGGTTAAGAAGTTAGAAGAAGTAAAGATCAGGTAGGGAAGGGAACTGTAAGGTTTTTGCTTGGTTCTCCAGCTCCAGAGTGTGGCCCTTGGGTTGCATGGAGAACGCCGGGCTGGGCTCTATTTCTCCTCCTTCCTCCCCTTTCTCAGGGGAGCAAAGCTCTGCTCATTTCCCAGCTCTTAACTTCATTGCTGAAGGCGGCAAAAAGTTCCATGTGATCGGACCGCGGCGTTTTTGACGCCCTTAAAGCAGGGAGAAAAGTTTCCACTTCCAGGACTATTTCTAAAGGAAAACTTTGCAAAGTTTGCACTTCAGTGTTTTGGTTTTTTATTTATTTTTTTTTTTTTAAATGCAGAGTGCTCCTGCACTGTCAGCCCTGACCCTGCAGCCTTGCGAGGAGCCAGGTTAGCCACACTCTTAATTTGTGCATGTAACAGGAATTAATTAATATTTTTCTCCCCTCCCCCCAGGGAAGGCAAGACCAAACCCAAGAATAAAACTCCTCCAACTCCGCTCCCCGTCAGGATGCCAAACAAAAGGCAGAGTCTCACACCACCACCAGGCTCCTTGGATCTGCCTCTCCACTGGGTCAGGTTTAATTTGCCCAGAGTGCAGTATTAATAGGATGTAAGCTGCGCCCTTGAACAATTAACTTATCAAAGCATAACATCTATGGAATGAGCAAAGTATTTTCATTAAACAAATCAAAATAATAAGGCTGGCAATGGCCTTGTTCATTCTTTGAACCTCTAAGTGGCTTTAGAGATATTCAACAGTACCGCACCAACTTCTATTTCACTGGTAGTCCCCACTTAGTTTTTCTAAAGAAGATTAACTACTCCTTGCTAAAAGGCTCAGTTCTACTTTTGTCAGGGTGCACAGACTAATTGGGTTTTCCCCTGCATACAACGGGATTCCTGTACTCCCGCTACCGGCCTCGCTTCCCGTTTCATGGGGCTTTTCGAGACAGGGAGAACACTTTCCCTCTGTACGTTCGATTTGTTCGGTGTTACGCAGAAGAAATAACGCACTAAACCAGGGCCTGACCGTGCAGGGAGAACGACTGCCTTGAGAGGTGCTGCTGGAGTGGAGCAAGGGTGCAAGCAAGGGGGGATTTTCCCAATTTGTACCTTCCTGGAGCTTAGGAAATTATATATTTAAAGGCAAGGGGCTGCTGGAGAAGGTGGCAGGGGACAGAGCTGGTCCCGGGGGAAAACAGTGAGGCTGGGCACGCAGGGGAGTCTGGGAGCAAGGGGGAGTGATTTTAGGGTGCCTTTCTTTTTGAGACACCCAGCTCCCGGCACGCTAAAGGCAGATTTACGAAAGAGAGCAGAGCACCTGCCCTCAAATAATTCAAGCTGCCTCCACACTGGCTTTCCATCCAAATCCCCTGTTATCTGGCTCATAACTCACCTGTTCCCAGATTAGTCCCACTCCAGTCCTAAGGGCCAGAACATTTCTCACCCCCATAAAGACATCACTCTTCCTTCCTTACACTGGGGGGTAAAGAAAGTGCGCCCAGATGCCTGTACCCAACAGCCCGGCGACTCCCAGTGCTGCCAAAATTTTCTGGGAGCCGAACCGACTCTAGCTACAGGTGCTTTATGTAGGCAAGGGGGACACGGAGCTTGATGAAGCCCCTGGAGTCGGGTAAAGCCGAGCACAGGGCTCCCATCACAGCCTGGGCTGGCCCCAGGGGGCTGCCAGCATGGAGAAGCCCACGGCAGCAGCAAGAGGCCGTGGAAGAAGTCATGTGCATGGAAGGGGAAAAAACCACAAAGGCTTGGGTTTGGTCTTTCCTGAAGTGTAAGGAATGAGATGGAGCCAAGCTGCATATTTGTCTGGGTGAATTAAAAGCACAATCCTCTCTTCCCAGAGGGAGCAGTCGCTTCATATTTATACATTTAGTCTTACAGGTGTAAAATAGCTTCCCTTTATGCTTATATAATAATTTTTTCATTTGAATTTCAAGGCTTTATTCCCTTCTTTGGATTCAAGTCTCCTACCTGAGCCTGATTCTCCGTATTGCCATTAATTCCTTCATCACAGAAATGAATTCCGTTTAATTCTCTATAGCAGTTGTTAAGGTAGATCAAAAAGTGCATTTGCAAAGGTTTCTTCCCCTTTTCCCTTATAGTTTCCAGCTCACCTGTGTCCTGAAAAGACTTGGATTTGAAGCCACAGCACTATTCACCATCAGTTCCTCTCTGCAGAGGAGAAAGGGATGGACAGGAGAAGCCCTTCACCTCCCCCTCCCCCCCCCAGTTCCCAGCTAGGGTATTTCACCCTGACTGGCATTCATAAGGTTAGTTATTGGTAGCAGCTGCACATATAGCCTACCTGCTTCACCAGGTGACTTATAATTAAGCAAGACCTGGCCTTAATTGAGCTGGAAAGCTGAGGCCACAGCAGAACCCAGGATTTCCACCAGGAAGTGGATGAAGGCAAGGAAATGGAGATGTTTAAGGAGAAATGTCACCAAATGCACAGGTTTTAGCAACGCCAGTCCTCCTCTCAGAGGTGCTGGAGCATCTCCAGACAGCACAGAGTGGTGGCAATGAGAAACCAAGTGAGGCTTCCCAGGCCATATCGGATGCCCTGTCTTCTGATAGAGAAAGGCTTTTTGCAAGAAAAGAGGAATTAATGCGCAGGCTGTGATTCAGGATGGGTAGTGAATGAAGGAACAAGCCCAGTGCTGTGGTTTTCCACATCTATATAGAACATATAAGGTGACTGTAACCACGTGGCTCCCTAAAACCAGCCCATCTTGACATGATACTGTGTGGAAGCACAGCAAGAACAGCTCAAGGCACCAACGCATCGATAGAAACCACGCAATAGCCGTAACCCAAGGCTCACACAGACCATACCAGCCTTCAAGGCAAATGACATCGTTACATCAGGCTTGGTGCTGTAGCCCCACCATTATTCAGACCAGCTCCCTGGAACCTCCCCATTTAAAGCCCTTCATTTAAAATTGCTCAGCATCTCAGTATAAAACCTGCTTTTTATTCCCACTTCAGTTTAGGTCAGGCATTTAGCTCGAGTGTTGTCTAAGCAAAGCTGCTTTGTTGCCATTTATAACATTGTAAAAATATGTTGCTACAGCAATAAAAAAATACAATGACTGGAAGCCCTCTTCTAATTATAGCATTGAGAACTAAAAACCCCACAACACGACTTCACAGCTTCACTGCAGCCAACAAACTTCAGCAGCTACATAGCAAAATAACAACAGAATAGAATTTTGCTTCAGTAGCTGATGGCTGAGAGGAAAGCACATACCAAGGGCTGCAGGCCTAGATGCTGCCCAAGCTGGGGAAGGGGAGGGTGAGGAACCATTGACTTTTATAGGGCTGGAGCCCTCTCTGGAACTGGTCATACTGGAGAGCGCGTGACACACCTGGGCTGGGTGAGTTTCATGTGTGGTTGCTTTTGGGCTGATTACAGAGGTGCTGGGTGTTTGGGGTGGTTGCTTTGGGGCTCATAAGGAGTGCAGGTGGATGAAGAAAATTCTTAGAGACTGTGTAATATAATTCTTAAGTTTATTTTTAAGGTTCTGAGAAAGCTTAGAGAAAGGTATGTGTAGAGCAGCAGAAGTAACTGAGGTGGGCAAATTCTGGAAAGCTTCATTATTTTTTTTTCTGGGCTGGTTTCTTCTACCTCAAGGTAAGTGCATGTAACTACTTGGCTTTTTTTCTTTTAAGAGCTGCTAATTCTGTAGTTTTATTATTTGTGTGTTTGGTCTCTGAACTTGAGATAAGCCTTATCTAAAAACTCTCTTAGAGTAGGTAAAAAAGATGAGTGTTTCTTTCAACAGAAATGTTTTGGGCTTTTTTTTCCCTGTTGTTATTATTCATAATTTTACGTGGCTGAGCTGCCTGCTCCTTGCTCTCCCCTTTCAGGGGTTTTTGAGGCAGATTAGTGCTGGGAGGGGAGCTTGGGTGAAGGAATATGCTATAGTAAGTCACTTTAGGGTGAATAAGTAAGGTTAGAGCTCTACAGGTGGCTTCAGACAGGCTGGAAGGGCTTTTTTAACTGTGAGCCCTGTGCTGGGGGGGAGTTTGGGAGTGGGTGTTCCTGAGCAGCAGCAATGCAGATAAAGATGTGGATGCAGGAATAGATTGAGCTCCCTGGGGATATTTCTTATCTTGGCTATGTATTTTTAACATTCAGCTAAAAATCATTGGGTGAGTGGTGTGAGCCTGAGCCAGGCTGGTTTGGAAGTAAAGCGAGCTGGTGTTGCCGGACATGATTTACGTTGAAGGAGCCTGGCTTGCAAACTTCCCTTGTGGTGGTAGGAGAGAGCCCTTCTGCTCAAGGGATGTGGCTTTATCCTTAAAATAACTGGTTTAATTCTTCCTTTTGCTACAGATGTCTTTATTTAACATTGGCAGGACCTTTTAGTAAAAGCAGGGTGATATTTCTGGTATCTCCTTGTTGCCTTGTGTATGAGCTGCGTAGGGCCACGCTGGTTTTGGAGATCCTCCCAGGGTCTGCTCCTGACTTTCCAAAGAGTTGTAACTCTGTAGTTTCCCTGGGGTGATTCACGTGAGGCTCTGCATCTCTTCCCAAAAGCCACTTTAAGTTTTGGATGCTTCCAGTGCTGAGGAAGAGAGAAACACCAAGCCTGGGGGAAGAAAAGGTTAAATCCCACTGAGCAAACCTCCAATTCCCCTCTTTCATTCCCACCAGGTAGCTTCTAATTACTCCAAGAGGAAAAAGGTCAGGAGGTGGGAGGAGGCTGCCACAATAGGGAGGAAAATGTTTTATTAGCTACGAAGTGAAGGGCTCCCACCCCCTGCCTGGGCGCACCCCTGCACCCTGCTACTCTCTGCAGGCTTAAGACTCTCAGCAATGCCGAGCTATTTCTTGTGGGTGATGCTTTTTAAGGCCAGGTATTTTTTTTTTTTTAAGTGGAAAAAAAATCCCTGTATCGGTTGGGTTTGTATAACTTTAATGCTAGGTTGTGATTTCCATATCAATGTAATTAATGTGATGCCGTTAGCCTGAGCGATACCGTGTGGGGAAGAGCAGCTCTCTCCCCTTTGGAGCTCTTGGAGCTGCATTTGGTTGCATTAACGGCGTGCGTGGAGCCTGAAAACTGTGTCTCTGTTTCCATCTCTGCCCAGAAGCGCTTGGGATGAGGGATTATTTTCTTCCCGCGCAGGCAGTAGCGGTACGTCCGGCTTCTGTAAGAATTTTCTCCAAGTACTGCTGTAAGACCTTGCTAAATTTGAGATGAAGCTGTTTGCTTTTCTAACGTGGGACTCGGTGGCCTGTTTGTCTTCTTTTTAAAATGTATTTTTCTAGCCGTTCCTTTCTCATCCTATAATAGTGATTACACCAATTCACGGTGAGACAAAACATTAAAGGGAGGAAAAAAAAATATCCTGGTCTAAGAAATGCATAATTTTTTTGTCTGAAGGAGGCAAGTCTTCAGAAACACAGAAAGAAATTTGCACGTGGCTCAGCCTTGTAGTGCTTAATCTCATGCAATAATCGCTGCTGCCCGGGCTGGCAGAAGAATAATTAAACAGATATTAAAATTGCAATCGGCTGTCACTGAAATCTAATAGGAACCCTGAGTGATCAACATCTGAACCGCGATCTGGGGGAGAGGAGTCAAGGGGAACTTGTCCTGGCTGGGTTTTCCTCATCCCTGGTGCAACAGCCTGGAGTTAGAGAGGGGTGGTGGGGCTTGCGTTGGTGCAAGCTCTGCAGCTGCCCGAGCAATCTGTAGGATAAATCCTCTTAATCCATCTGCAGTCCATATATATATATCTCATATCTCAGTGGTTTGCTTGGTAGCCAAGCCTGGACGCAATGTCTCTGATCTGATCAAAGATGCTCTTGGTGTGGTTGAGTCTGGTGCTGAGACGTCAACTGTGTACAACGTCCATGAGATCCTTTGCAGCCTGGCTCCAAGTCTGAAAAAGTGCTTGAAAACTGGCAAGAGAGGGGATATTCTATTTAATACTAAGGAGGCAAAGGATCGACGTTGGCTCAAAAGAGCCCCTTGGTGTGCAGCTTGTGGGGGTTTGCTTTAATTTGGTGCTGACTTTTAAACATAACTTCTTTGAGTTGACACCAGTTCAGGGGCCTGAGATGAAAGCCACTCTAGTCACTAATGTGCCGTAAAGCAGGGGGGGAAAATCCACTGACAAACCCAGTAAATAAGGCGGGAGGGTATTTTTTCCAAGAGTCAATTCTAATTTCCTGAATTTTCATTAGAAAGGGAGGGGGGAGGTTTATTCTTTCCTCTTAATTCCTCTCCCAAATCAATTGTTTTGCTTTAATATTTGACATAGGTGACAAACTGTTGAAAGCAGGTAATTGAATTGTTTTGCTTTCAATATTGCTTAAGTATTTGAAGAGCAGCCTCTTGTTTCTGGCACTGTTAAAGCCTATGGAGATGTCTGTCACTCCACTGGGAGAAGGGCCGTGGCCACAGAAGAGGGCACGGTGATGGTAATACCCAACTCCTTGGGACAGCAGTGGTGCAGGATCAGGTCCCCGTAACAAAAACAGGGGAGGAGATTTTGATCGGAATGATTTTGGCCAAAATCCAAAGTAACCCGTTGACTTTAGTGCAGTTACTCGGGCTGGATGGATGCCCGGTGTAATGGAGAGCAGGCTTGGGGGCCCTCTCCTAAAAGCAGATATTTAACATTCACAAGTTACTTCTCGGCATTAGGAAAAATGAATTAACAAGCCTCCAAGGAGATTTCCTCTCCTGGAACAGTAACATTGCTATTTTTTTTCCCGCTCTCTGTCCCTTAAAACTAAAATCTTTCCGTCTTCAAGACACTTTTTTTCTTTTTTTTTTTTTTTCTTGGTTTTTGGATTTTTTTTGAAACCATTACCTGTATAATTTTTTAAGCCCATGGTTATATTAGCCCTGGATGATGCAGTATCTGTAAAAGAAGGGTCTTTTGCTCTAACGTGCTGGCTGCTCTTGACTGTTTCCTATTGATAGGAGATAGAGCAGCATGGAAAATAGCCTGCGCGTGGCCAGGTAAAAGGAGGGAAGTTAGCAAGTCTGCTCAGCATACAAAACCACCCATTCCCTTATCGTAATCCATAGACCCACTTTCCTAACATCACCTCCGCTCTTCTGGGGAGAGGTAGAGCTATCTTCCCAGGCTGGGGAGAGCTAGATAGTAGACGAGCCGCACACTTATCGCCCAGCGCAGCGGGTGTAATGGGAACTGAAAATTGCTCTAAAATAAAGTTGCTGGGGAATTAACTTCTAAAGGGTGGAAATCCTCGGAGGAGGAGGGTTTGGGATCTGTACGGAATTAAAATCAGGCTTGTGCTTGGTCTTGCTCTCTTCCTGGGGAGTTGAAAGCCTCAGGTTGGCCAAGCTGTGGTGTGGTTTTTTTTTTTTTTTTTTTTTTTCCCCTCTGAAGACTTAAAGCTTTTGTGCAGAAGTTCTGGTGGATCAGGCCCTGGAAATGCACCCCTAATGAAGGTGGGGAAGGCGGTGCGATGCAAAGCTGTATTGCAACCCCTGGCCGCTTCGGAGCGTGCCTTTGGGCTGACCTTGCTGGGCTGTGCCAATGCAAAAAGCACCCAGCACCTTGTTGTGTTAGTCTTTGCTGTTAAGCGAGGCCAGCAGAGCCGAAACCATAGCATGGCTTTAAGCTGAGCCTTCTAAAACTGGCTTCTGGACCTTGGTGAAACCACGTAGACCTTGCATGGGCGCTGGAGACCTCTGTCAGGAGCCCTGCCTTCCCCCGTGCTGGCTCAGCAGAGTGTTTTGCCTCCGTCCCTGCTCAGTCAGCAGTCGCCGATGCCTCCGGGGTGTCCTCTGAAATTCAGGGGGATTTAAGCTGTCCTTAAAGCAATTCTGATGGAACAGGGGAGGGAGCCCGCTGGAGGTAGGTAGGTAGGTGTTTTGTGGCTGTGGGGCATGAAGAAGAGTGCTGCTGGGGGGAGGCAGTCCTGTAGGCAGACCAGGGGTAGTCAGGATAGCCAGCTGCTCCCCGTAAATCCAGGGTTTTCCCCAAGTTTTGGAATCTGGGAAGCAGGGTTGCTTTGTTATCAGTTGGCTCAGCTCTCTTGCAGTCAGATGCTGACTTAGCCCAGCACCTCATCTGCTTTTCTTCCCAAGATCAGGCTTGGAAATCAGTCTAGAAAAGCACCCTGAAGTGTAGGCTTAATCCACCCCACCTCCCTGGAAAGATGCTTTCCTGGACAGGACAAAACCTACTGGGTCAAGGAACAACAGCTGGCAAAAAAGTAGTAATTTGGGAGTATATTTACTGTATTGTAACCCCAAAGAGGTCCCGGGATAGGGCTGGTTTCAGCATGGGAGTTGCTGTGATGCTCCTTTCCCCTACAGCAGCAGTTGCCCAGCTCCAGGGAAGCCAAAAGACATCGTTATAACCAATGCACTGAGGGTGGAATAGAAAATAAATCGCTAATAAAAACTCTAGGGGATGCCATGGGAATGGAAATGGAGCCTGGCCTACGTTTTTATTGACTTCAATGGCATTGCACCACATTGTCCCCACACTTGCTTTTGGTGATAAATTACAGTGCCTTCCTGACAGGGGTGGAATGATTAAGCTCAGATGTCTTATTAAGATCTCTCCTCTCCAAAATGTCATGTTGCCTTGATGTTTAAAGGTCTCTGTTGTGCAACAAACACGGCATTGTGGCGAGCAGCAGGCTCGCTGGTGCAGGCGGGCAGGACCCATGTGGTCCTGCTGGGAAGCACGTGGAGGGGGAGGATCGTCAGCTCCCCTCTTGCAGCCCGGGCTCTTGACTGCTGGGGTCCCAACCCCACTGACAGCCCCAGGAAGAGAAATGGGATGAGCAACATGGGACCTGGGGTGAAATTTGCTGGTTCTTCCAGCCTTCCATCTCCTGTGCCAGCCCAACCACTGGTGCCTTCAAGTATGCCCACCAAACTTCTTAAGGCATGTTTGCAGCCCCTTGCTGTTTAGTCTGACTGCATGCACCATCTCCAGCCTGATATCCTTGTTCTGTCCCAACCTGAGGGATGCGTGTACCTGAAGCTCGTGCAGGGCCAACACGTGGTCTGAGAGCTGTGCACTTGGACACAACTCTCCACCAAGGGATGGAAGAATGTTTGAAAGCCTCCATGAACTTCCTGCCCTTTGCGGAGCCTGGGACAACTGTAGGCTGCCATATTCTTGCTGCTGGTCATTGAGCGGTGAAGATGGGGCTCCAGTTCAAGTCCCTCTATAGCATTAAGAATATATCAGTGTCCTTTTAATGGTACAGGCTCAGCATAGCATTGTTTAGGTTGGAAAAGACCTTTAAGATCATCAAGTCCAACCGTTTACCCAAAATTGCCATTAAGCAGCATGTGGTGAAGGATCTGGGCACATCAGGAGCTTGGCAACTAACCATGTCCAAAAGAGTGGAGGAGACTGGTGGCTTGGTTGCCCTCCTGGCCATGGTGCCTTTGGCCCTGCTTTCCTGCCTGTGGGGAGGAGGGGGTTTGGGAGCCCTTAGGGAGAACGGGGCTGTCCCGTGGAGGTCACTGGTGCGTCCCCTTGGTCCTGCAGCAGTGACCAGCTGTGCTCAGGGTGGCGAAGCCTCTGCACCACCAGAGCCCCGAAGGGATGCTTGCCTCTTCTCCAGAGGGAAGACCTTCCCTCGGCTCTGCCTGAGGTTTGCTAAACCTGCTCCTGGAAGCAAACTGCTCCTCGGTTTCTCGCCCCTGCGGTTCTGCTGGTGGTGGGTGTGGAGCAGGGTCGGTGGCGAGCAGAGCATGGCATCTGCTGGTCCTCAGGGGCAGTGGGCCCTGGCTGGGTGCCTGGCTTTCCATCAGCAGATGCCTGCTGCCACCCCGTGGCCTCGTCCGGGAAGTTTCGGGGAACGATGCCGGAGCCTTGCTCCCAGCCATCCTCATCCTCCCGGGCAGCTCCAGGCTGGCCCTGGGTCACTTCTGGCCCCGTCACTGGGACGCAGAGGGTTGGGCTGTGCTGGCTCTGTGCCCCCGGGTGCAGGGAGTCCCTAGCGGTGAAAGAGGAGATGTTTCGGAGAAATTGGATTTTGCCGAGTTCTTGGCATCTTTGGAGCTGGGTTGGTGCCTAGGTTTAGAGCTGAACTCTCTGGGGGTCCCATATCAACAAGCTCCTTCAGGGCTTAACTCTTGCACTTTGGCTCCAGCAGTCTGGAAAACTTGAAAGAAAACAGGGAGGGAAGTAATCTGATGTTTGCTTTTTTTTCCCCCTAAAAATCTAGTGTGATTTGGAGTCTTCCTTTTCTCCTGACTGGCTGAGCTTTTCCTTCTGCCTCTGGTTTGTCTCCTTCACTTCCAGTCTGTATTTAATGGGTTCCATGTATTTAATGGGTTCCACGTATTTAATGAGTTCTTTGGGGTGGCAACAGGGTCAGCTGCCCCCAGAGCAAGTTTGGGGGAAAGGGAATTTAGGCTCATTCAGTGGGATTGGGATGGAACTGCTCTTTGGTCAGGTGGTTGCAATAAAGATGTGCAAATAGCCTGGTGATGAGGTTTCTTCTTCCTCCTCCATGTTTTTATCCTCAATGATTTTAAGGGGTTGTACTATGGTTTTTTGGGGTGCTTGAACACATGTTGACTTCTAGCTTTGCTTTTAAATCAGTTGCTCCTCTGTTTTGCCGAATTAGAACTTGAATGTGACAGAAGAAAACCCCAGTGCCACTTCTACTTCTCATCGTTTGATGCAACAAACTTAAACCCAGTGGTTCAGGATCGGGGCTGGGAGGGCCAGGACCTTCCCTGGTCCTGATGCTTCTCCTGCTGCATGCCAAAACCAGCTTAGAGGGGCTGTGTACAGGCCCTGGGTGCTGCCGCGTGGGGTGGTCACCCTTCCCTCTGCCTCGGCTTGTAAATCAGGAGCTGGGAGTGCGACAAGTCCGCAGATGAGCCGCAAGCCACGTGCCGTGGGAAGTCTCTCATTTCCTGCCCTGGGCTCTCTGGGGAGAGAAGCTGCTCTTTGACAAGCTTCTTAATTAGCCAGAAAGTTGGGTCATAACCACCGCTGTGTCTCCCCTTGTCATGGTTAGACTCCAGGGTGTGTGAAAAATCGAACCAGTACAATGAGCGTCTAGAGGAGTTCATGTTAATTTTAGAGAATGAAAAGAGGAATTTTTTGTTCCCCCCCCGTTGATAATGATTTTTTTCAATACCCTCAGGAAGGGAAGAGAAAGGGATCTCTTTTGAAATGGCTTTAAAAAACGTGTCCCCCCAAAGCGCTGGTGGCTTGGGAGGGAGGCGCTTGGCTCCCGGGCTGGTGCAACAGGCTCCTGCAGGGATGTCTGGTGCTGTCGGAGCTTGGGCTTTGCTTGCTCCGTGTCAGGGCGACACAGTGGAGTCAAAAGCAAATCGTTTAACCCTTCCTCATCACTTGGCAGCCCAGAAGCTGCGTATTTAAACTGGGAGGTGGAATGGTTTGGGCAAGCTCTTGGCTTGGGATCGAGGTCAGGAGCTTCCCGCAGGCTCTCATGCTTGGTAAAGCATGTTCTGTGATTCCTGTTTTGATCCCACTGTATTTAAACTTATTTGGTTATTTTTCTTCTACTGGCATCTTGCAAGGTGCAAGGCATGCTTCCCTTGCAGTCAGGAGTTTGTTGGCAAACTTGCGGACTCGCTGAAGTCTGCTCCGGTTTAGGAGGGAACAGTGAGGACTATAAGAGAGGGGATTTCCAAGATAATGCCCCAGGCTTGAGCAGTGACTTGCTTCTTACCTTTTTCATAGCCTGTCTTTTGCTGTGCTTGAATCCGCAGCTCCTTAAGGCTGCAGCAGAAGCTTGAGGTCACTGAGCCCTTCGTGGGATGAGGTGATGGCTCCTCTTGCACTTTGCAGTGTCCTTGGTACATCCCCCGGGGAATTTCTGTCACTGATGTCCTTAGGTGCTCAAACGTGGTCCTGGCTGCTCAGACCCTTCCTGCAGTGACAATGGACTGGTTGGGCTGACACCTGTGTGCAATGAAGGGGGGCCAGGGCTGCTCTGCTGACGGCGGGGTGCGATAGGCAGCAAGGGTTGCTCTGCCTCCTGTAAGGTTGTTGTTACTGGAGAGTCCCATTGCAGTAGGTGACAGTGATGAAAGGTACCAGAGGGTGCTTTAAATCCTCCCAGTAACCTCAGCTATGGGTGAAAGTCCTGAGAAAGTGTGTCTTAGGCCAAAGGGCTTAGTATTTTGTGTGTGAACAAGGTCTGTCAGACTTCCCTCTGGTGCCAGTTGCCTTGTGGAGCTGGAGGATGCTGGACTTGGTGAATTTAGCAATGGCGAAGCCCTAGATCCTGCCTCTTGAGGCCCGCTCCTGGTTTTAATGGGCTAAATGTCCTTAGTCCTTTGGGCATCCTTGTCTGGGAAGCCCTGGACATCACATTTTGTGGCCTTGACTCTTCCTGTGTCTAGGTAACGAAGCCTTGATCTCAAGGCTGACGAGGCATTACCGGGTACTGCGTGTAGCTGTGGCCTCTAGCAGGAGCTCCAAGCAGAGGCTGAGCCCCTGTTAGCGTTCTTGCATCCCAGAAGGGAGCTGAGGCTGGGAAGGACCAGCCGGAGGCGTCATGCTCTGCAGAGTGAAGAACTGGGTGCTGCGGGACCTGTTTTTCCAGCTTGGCTGCATTCCTCTTGGCACAAACAGCTTCCTGAAGCGTTGGAGTTCTACAGGTTGTCTGTGACCTTGCTCTGTTAGTGGGAAACCAGACCCAGCTCTTGCTCCGGCCCTTTATAGATGCGGAAGGAGGCAAATCGTGATACATGACCAAGCTTTTGTTCACCTTAGCCCCAACCCCCTTGTTAAACCATCTCAGCCAAGTTACTTCTAGAGCTTGTGCTTTGTTTAGCTGCTATAATGTCGAAAGCTTTGTTTATACAACAAAAGCACTCAAAATAAAGGTAAGATTGGATTTTTCTAAAAGGTATGAGAGTCCAGAAAAATCTGTGTTTATGAAAAACATAATTACATAGAAGGCTTGGGAAGCAGTGAAAACAGCCCTGCAGTGTTTCAAAGCTGGAAGCCTGTGCCAAGCTGCTGAAGGTGAATGGGTCAGGTAGAGCGAGGCTGTCTCATTGCATTTCTCAGTTATTGGTTTACCCTGCCCTGGGCACACTGCCATCCCTCTCTGCAACACCAAGCTCCTGTTCCCTCTGTCTCCAGAGCCATCGAGCTACTGCGAGCACGTCCTGCCTGCCCTCAGGTCTCTCGGGGTAGGATTTGGGTCAAGGTTAGGTTTGGATTTCCCCGATTCATGGTCGACTTCCACCAGCTAACAGGATTGCTTAAAGCAAAGTCCTGATACAAAGAGGTGAAATGTTGCCGCCTTATCTTTGCTTTTTGGATTCTGCGTGTGGAAATAGCTGGGGTGGAGCGTGCTGGAGAGCCTCTGGCACAGCAGAGCTTTTCAGGGTTGCAATGAAGGCATCAACATGCAGGAATCATCGAAACTGATGGCAAAAAGGTGCTTACACCAAGACACTGGGGTTTTATTTGTTGAAGCAAATATAAAATGAAGTGCACAAAGCCAAGAAACTTTGTGGTTTAGAGTACTTAAGGTCCAACAGGTATGGATGAGAGCTGAGGCTCAGGGGAAAGCAAATCTCTCCAGAAAGTCTGGCTGGGTTTGGTGTTGTGGTTTAACCCCAGCCGGCAGCTCAGCTCCCCCAGCTTCTCACTCGCTCCCCCCTGGTGGGATGGGGGAGAGAATGAGAAGGGTAAAAGTGAGAACTCATGGGTTGGGATAAATACACTTTAACAGGTAAAGCAAAAGCCTTGTGTGCAAGCAAACTGTGTGATTCATTCCCTGCTTCCCATGGCAGGCGGGTGCTCAGCCATCCCCAGGGCAGCCGGGCTCCGTCACATGTAACAGTGACTTGGGCAGACAAACGCCATCGCTCCCAGCATCCCCCCCTTCCTTCTTCCCCAGCTCTATGTGCTGAGCATGACGCCATACGGTGCGGGGTACCCCTGGGGTCAGTTGGGGTCAGCTGCCCCGGCTGTGTCCCCTCTGAGCTCCTTGTGCCCCCGAACGAACACATCCCAGGGTTATCAGCGCTGTTCCCAGCACAGATCCAAACCAGAGCCCCGGACCAGCTACTGCAGAGACAATTGCCACTATCCCAGCCAAACCCAGCAAGCTGGGCCAGAGGAGATGCAGGTTCATTGCTCTGGCCCCTTCTGGAGTTAATGGGTTGCCTGATGCCACTGGTCATGCAGCAAATGTCAGTCCCAGAAGGTCTTATGTAGACACTGGCTCTTCATTAACCGTTCTTAATGGGGTTGGAGCAGGCAGAAAGCTGCCTTTGGGGGTCTTCTCTCTTTCTTCCTATGGAGACACTTGTGAACAGTAGAAATGGGTGGGAAGTCCATGTTGGTGCTGTGAAAGCAAGTCAGACCGACATCTTCACCATGCAAGTTCTGGGTATGGTCCCCTGGCTTCAGGAGGCCTCAGGGTGTGAAAAAGCAGAGGAAGAGCCCCTTAAGGCTTTCCAATTATTTCAGAGGGAGACCATAGTAAGTAGGAAAAGGGAATTCGCCTCACCTGGGCAGACCTTTTCCTGTATTAAGGTACAGGGGAAAAAGATTTAAAGGGGTGAAATCTTTTGCATGAGTTCCCGGTGTTGGTGGCAGAGTAGGAAATGTCTCGTTGTGGGTAGGCGTTAATAATGGGAGCAGAATAAATGTCCACTTGCAAATAAAAGTCCACTTGCACTGTGGATGGAAAACTCTAATCTGGGCATTCCTCTTCTCTGAAGGCTGCTCCATGCGAGAGGAATCTGCCTAGGGGGGTGATTTGGAAAGAGAAATGTAAGGAATAGTAATGAAATGGGACTGGCTTCCAAGGGCAAAGTTCCTTTCAGATGATGTCTGTACGTGCGTCTCTTCTGCTGCCTGGTCTTGCTAGAAACCTTGCTTTGGAGTTGGTGCTGGGCATTCGAATGATGGCTTTGTCTTTTCAAATCCTATTAAGAAATGTCCTGAACGCTGGAGAGAGATGTCAAAGGCTGAAGTTTCACCCCATACCCCTTCCCCAGACTGACTTCAAACGCTCCTCAATGGTCACAAGATGATAATTGATTTAAACCCTTCATTCCCACTTGACCTTTTAACCAAAGCCAAATCATGAGTCCCTACGCTGTGTGTATGTGCTTGCGGACCGACACCACCAGACCCACAACTGCTCAAGTACAGGAAGCTTGGCTTCTGCTTTTTGCTTTCTAAAAGGCCTAAATCTCAGCAGCTTTGATGCATTTGAGACGTTTGGCCTAGTGCGTTTAGGAGCTTGTCCTTCGCTGTGTTACTATTGCTTTTTAAGGTGGGTGGCCCTATGTGCAGTGAAGAAATAACATAGATGTTGGGGAGGAAAAGCCCCGCAAAGCTTGTAGCAAGCTGTCTGTGGGGATGTAGAGGTAAGGGAGGAGTAAATGAGGGAGGGGATGGGTGGTGGTGGCTGGGATGTAAAATCTGGGATGGAGAAAGGGCAGCTCCTCTGCCAGGAGAAGTGGAGCACTGGAAGCAGAGCAGCAAGGCGAGCCAAGGAGCAAGGGCTTTGAGCCAAGACCGAAGTGACTGGGAGAAAGCCATGGGGGCTGAGGGAAAGTGGTGGATGAGCTCCCTTTCCAGTGGGCCAGGAGATGCCTTGCTGGTGCGTTATCCCCACTGCTTGCCATCCGGCAGCTACGGAGAGAGGCCTTGGGGGAAGGTGTTGCAGATGCAGGACTTGTCGCCTTGGGTAGCTCCATGAAAGAGCAGGCATCAAGGTGCTGCTGGCTTTGGAAGAGACCCGGAGACTCCTGAATCTTCCTACCAGGTGGCCCCAAATCACTGCAACGCACAAAGCCCCGATGTGCTCTGATCTGCCGCAGTGCTCAGCATCATCAAAATACCAGGCAGGCGCTGGGAAGCCGGCCACCTCTGGAGCTGGGCTTTCATGCAGGGTGGGTGCTTTGAGAGCTTCTCACTGCCTGGGCTGTTGGGGGGGAAAAAACATCTGCAAGGGCT
This sequence comes from Egretta garzetta, assembly GCF_000687185.1. Taxonomy (NCBI): domain Eukaryota; kingdom Metazoa; phylum Chordata; class Aves; order Pelecaniformes; family Ardeidae; genus Egretta; species Egretta garzetta. Next base: position 3,026,304 of record NW_009260790.1, read on the forward strand.
TTATCTGCTGGGCTTGGAACTGCCCTTCTCGTGTTGCTGGTTGCATCCCGCTTGCGCAGAATGGGGAGGGGGGGGACACGGTGCTGCTGGGGCAGTCGTGTTTCTGCTGTGGGGCAGGGGGGTTCCCATCTGCAGCTCGGATCCCACAGGGGAGCCGGCAAAGTCCTTTGTGGTCCTTCCGAATAACTGGAAGTGTATTTCTAGCCAGCCTCGAGATGTTTACTGCTAATGAGATTCACACAGGGCTTCAATCATATGAGTCAGTGTTGGCATTCTTTGCTCAATTGATCCGTGTTTGTTGCTGTTTGTGGCATGCAAGGGCTTAAACAAGGAAAAAAAAAAAAGCTCTGGGCTGCATCTTTGGAAGAGCTGATGGTCTAAATAGACAGAATCAAAAGCCCTGGGGGGGTAACGGAGGTGCACAGAGGGAGAGAGACTTGTGCCAGGTCGCAGCAGAGGTTGGTTCTGGGCGCAGGATGGGTGCATCTGGGGAGCTGTGTTCATCGCCATCCTCCTTGCCGTCAGAAACGCACAGAGGTAGCAAAGCCCAGCGCGGGGGACTCCCAGGACGCGATGCTGGGAGGTTCATGTGGATTTGGTTAGGGGCGTGAAATAGCGATGCTGGTAAGAGTGCTCCCGTGCCATTTATCACTGTCTGGCTGGAGGGGTATGGGAGATGGGTGAAGCCAGCTGACAGCCCGACTTGGTGGCTGGAACACAGGAGTGAATAATGACAAGTGAAATCCCACCAAACAGAGAGCCCCCTTCTCCCCCAGCTCGCCACACACATTTCTCTACTCAATCCTGCCCTCTGCTTAGCACCTGCAACACCTCCAGCCCTGGAAAGAGGAGCTGGGGGTGTTTGTCAGCCTTCTCCAACAGAGGATTTTTCGGTAGGTCTCCTGTGCCAAGATTATGTCAAAAGGGAGGTAGGGGAGCAGGCGAATTTGGAAGATGGATGTCTCACCTGCTATGTCATGTTAGTGTCAAGGCACAGGGATCAGCGTGAATGGATGTTAAGCTGGGAAACACAAGGGGGGGAGTGGAAAGAAAAATAAGGTGCAGCCATAAGAAGAAGGTGCTGTCACACTGTCTGCTTGTTTGATGCAGAAGGCTTGGAACGGCTCCACGGCAGCTTATGAATGTGGCATGCTGGGCTGCTCTTTGGGGTTTTATTTATCACGATTTAGTAAGATAAGGGCGACTTGAAGGTGGGCAGCGGCATCACTTGTTTGAGGTTGGGTGCCTTTTGTCAAACATGAGTGGTCTGGCAAGGTGATGAGCTTCTGGTGAGCAATATCCTCTGTGTTCATCCAGTCTGGCCAGGAGGAGTGACAGTCAGGGCTGGCTGAACATGAGAAACTGAGCTAAGCAGGGACCACTTGCGTTGGAAGTGGGCGGTGGTAGGGGCTGGTGGGTGGATGGATGCCTCCCTGCCTCCCAAGAAGGAGAATCCTCCACCTGCAGGCCCATGTGTGTCCGAGCAGATTTACTTGCCCGTCCCTCATGCTCTGGGGTTGACTAACAAGGTATTTGTTAGCTCTAACCCCTAGCAGGCAGCCAGGGGATGGGCATTTGTGCTCTGGGGGGGCAGCTGGAGGTGGGCAGAGGTTTTGGACCTCCTTAGGTTGAGAAAACTAAAGCCTCAACAAGAAATATTCAAATTCCTCTTGGGTTGAACAGTGATCATTCTTTAACTGCTACCTGTGGCTTAAGCAAGGAGAGGACCAAACCCTTCACTCCCCTCTTGCTATTCCTGTCCTTGGTGTGCTGCTTGGCTTGGTTGCTACTGGACAGCTGACAAAGCCTTGGCACTCTCCTTCGTGGGCTCGGGGCAGATGGGGCACATCTAAACCCACCGAAGCACCCACTGCCGGGTCCAGAGAGCAGCAGTCGTCTCCTGTCAGCAGAAGTGCCTCTTGAACAGGTCCAACAAGCAGAGTAAACCCATCTACCAAGACTGAAATTGGGTTAAGAGGCAAGATACAGGCTTGAGGGAAGGTGGTGGCAGGGATGCTGTGGTAGCCACTGCTTCTAACCATGTGCTTTGGGGGTGATGAGGTGGAGGGAGGAAGATACTTTGAGCTAAGAAGGCAAGGTTTGGAGAAGCCCAGGGCAGGGCTGAGCAGAGAGGCTGGGTCTTGGGGCTCTGAGCCTTCTGAGGGGCATGGCTGCTCGACTCAATGTCTTTTATGAAGCTCTTGTACAATTAATCACCAGTAAACCGGGCTCTAGCCCAAATTATTGTCATCAGAGACTTGTGCATGCTATGTGCAGCGGCCTCCACTGGCACAGGAGGGAAGGTTTATGTTCTTCCTTGGGGGAATCTGAGTCTCAATTTGGGGAATCAAGTGATGGAGCCAGAGGCTTGAACAGTCTTGAGGTGCTGCATCACACACCAGTTCAAAACATCTGGGGTAGGAAACCAGCTGGAGGTGGGCTGGGGCAGTCAAACTAGTTGAGACTAACTGGTATACAAAGGTCACATTGGTGGCTTTTTCCTCCCTCTGGTCTCTTGCTGGACCACAAAAACCTCTGAGAAGTTTGCCCCCAATTAGTACGCTGCCTGCGGAAAAAGCAGCCGTTGAGCCCATGGATCCCCCCTGGCTTGTGTTGTGCAGCCTCTGGCTACGGGATGTGGGATGCAAACATCTAGCAGATGAAATGGTTTCTCTTTTCATTTTGGAGGTAGATTGGCCCCAAGTCATGGCCAGGGGTGCTTGGCAAGCACACGGGCACTGAAATGAAGGTCTCCATCACTTAAACATCACTGGTGCTGTGGCACCGCTTGAAATGCCATTGAGTTTGGAGCAATCGACAGCAGAAGCTGTCAACAAGGGTCTCTGAGGTTGGGTGTGAGTTTTTCATACCCATGAACACTAACGGCACAAAGAACAGAAGCAGCAGCCGCATTCATATCTGGTCTGCGGTCGCACTGTGGAAATAAGCTGTGTTAGAAGTTGTTATACCCGTAAATGAGAATAACTTGAGTCATCAGCCGGGTCTAATTTCTTTAAGCCATGATTCAGTCACTACATACACGTGCTTAGCTCTAAGAAAGCAGCGCTACTTGTAAGCTTAGCAAAATATCTGCAAGATTGGGGCAGAAAACCTGGCTGAAACCCTCTGCAGGGGTGTGACCGTGCTGATTCGTGCTCAGGCACTTCAGCGCTAGCCAGGGGCAAACACAAGACCAATACCCAAAGCCTGGGGTGCAGACACTTATATTCAGGTAGCCTTATTAATGCTGAAGACCCCCTCTTTGCATAAATACTTGTTGCTGTGTGTGAGTGTTTCAGTAGTCGGAGATTCTGAAGAAAGTCTGGCGTTGCTGCTGATCCTATGGGACAGACTTGCATGGGCCAGTTGGTGATAAAAGCTTTGTGCCAGTGACTGGGTATAGATCATGCATGTCACGAGGGGAGGCCGTGTGATGAGGAGAAATGGCTCCGTAGGAAAAGGTTGTCCCCCCTCTCATTACTCAAGGCTATAAAAAGTCACCCTGAACCAGGTTTTTTCCTTGTGCGTAGCCTCTGGTCTGGTGTCTGGCTTGGATAAATGGAGCTTGCATATACTTAAGGGTAAGGAAGAGGAATAATTAGTGATCTGAGGATATTTGTAATGACTTTGCTCTTCATCTCCTCTCCCTGCAGCCATGCATGTGACCCGGCCTCTGCACTGGATAGACTTGTTATTGTAGTGCCTCGGTCACGGTGGATGCTGCTGACACATGATGGAAAGATGTCAGGGAGACCATCAAAGCTGGCTTTGCACAGGGAGCCCTTGTCTGCATGGAGTCCTTTGGACTGACATTAAATAAATCTGGGGCAGCCTTAAATGGGCAAGATAAATTAGAAAGCCTTCTGGTCATTAGATAAGAAAGTGTAGTAGAAAAAACCCCATGAACACAGGGGCCTTTGCTCGATGATGAGGTGGGTTATTCCTGACATGTGCACAGGGATGCACATGACGAGGCATAGAGGGCTAGCAGAGGCCATGTCTTGCAGGCCCTTGGGGCACAGAGAGATGGGGTGAAGCCCTTGTGCCCATGTGGTTTTAAGCAAAGCTTTTTCTCTCCTTGGGGAGAAAACACTGGGCATGGACAGCTAGGTTAAACCCCTACAATTCAGATATGCCTCTAAGCGTGGCTTCATGTGGCTCCAGGAAACCTCATTTTATTATTTACGACTCTATTTTCCAGGTAGGTGCTGGAATCTCTGCTTTTTCCTCCTGCGCTGGGCAGCCCAGAACCAGCCAGTAACATCCATCTCAAGTCCACCCAAGACTTATTTCTGTATTTCTCAGCACATTACAGCTTTCTGTCCTACCTCTGTCCCCTTCCCCAGGGCCAGGGCAACTTGCTGTGCGTTGCTTAAGGTTCATATCTAGGCAATAGAGGAATTTCCCCCCTAAAAAAAGGCAAAAAGGGGGAGAAAAATGTCTTTAGATCTCCTGTTCAGTTGGAGGGCATGGTGGCTCCCACCTCCTGGGTACCTGCATGGGGCTCTTTATCACAGTACGCCGTGGATACAGCTGGTGGGGATCGGCGGTTGCAGGGAAGATAAGGAACTGAAGTCTCAGGGGCTGTAAATTATAGCCGTGCTTGCAAACTTGCTGGCTGGTGAAGCGAGTGTACTGGAGTACATGAACCGGAGCCAGGCAGATTTATGCCACAGGCTGAGGGTGCCAGATTTGCCTCTGTTTTGCTCCGGTGCTGCTGAGCCATGCCTAGCAGCAGAAGAACAGCAATCCAACAGCTCCCTGGCCTTTACGTTTCCAAGGTCAGACAAGTGCCGCCAGCCTTGCTGGAATCTCGCTCTCACTGGGGTGGTTAGCAATAAATGTCAAGAGAAGAAGCTGCTGGCTGTGCTCGTGGGCAGGAAGGCTTTGTCCAGCTGGGGAAAACCGCCCTGATGGATCTCAGGGTGTAATCATCCTTGCATAGGAGACCCTTTCCTTTGGTTAGGAGCAGAGTTGCATTACTTACAGGGAAAAGGCTGGGGAACAGCGATCTGTCCAAGCAGGTTTTTAAATCCTGATTTATTTTTTCGTTTTGTTTAAAAGAGCGCTCTGCTGCTCTAGCTCCTGGTACCCCTGTGCTTGGAGGAAGACCCCTGTAAAGCAAGCAGAAGATGTCAAACTGATGGCTCACTTGAGAAGAGGTAGCTGGTTAAGATGTGCTCCAAGTGAGTTATTCCCTGCAGGGATGGTGGGGTAATGCAGCTGCTGGCTTCCATAGGCATAAAACTCTCCAACCTTTGGAGTACGTAGCTTAGTTAAATATAATACCACTAGCATCACTTTCCCAGCTTGTAACATGCTTTTTCATCTCTTCAAACAATCTCACATTAAAGGCACACCAGGAGGCACACATCCTCCCTGGGGGAGGATGGGAAGTTCTCAGAGCTATCTCGGATGCCAGTGTTAGAAGCCTATAAATAGATATTTTGGCTGCTCCTGAAATACATCATGGACACAAACGATGCTGAACTGTATCCAACAGTGATTCTCCAAACCTGTCCTGTCACTCATGGGGGCTTGCGGTTGATGCTGCAGTAGAAGTTGCTGGCCCCAAGACCTCGGGGATGTCAAGTCATTGACATAATGACTATGAAAGAGAAGTTTGCCTCTTAAAAGCTTTGGGTTGGTAATAAAGATCGAAGTTGGGTTAAGATTGACTGTGGAGAGGTTTTAGAGGTCTGGGTGTCTAGAGCTGGCACTGGAGTTGCTCATCTGACAGTTTGGAGCCTGGTAGTCAAAGGATAGGTGGGATGCTGGAGAGGACTGCTCTGACAAGACGAGGTGACTCTCTCAATATATCCTGTACGTTGAGCTCAGAGCAAAGAAATAGCGCAACCATCGTATGACCGCGTACCCCTGAATAACCTGCAGGACCCTTGGACCCAAGGGAGGGAATGTGGCTTTCCCTGCTGCCAAAAGCATTGAGTTGGCTCCTGCAGCTTGTGTTCAGCTAGCTCAGTACCAATGGGGGACTTATCCCTACACCGGGCAGATGTATCCTCAGGAAGAGCTAACGGCACTGTGCGCTGGCCTGCTCAAGCTCCTGTGTTGCAAACAAGTCGGGATGGAAGATGGAAGCTACAATATTTGGCTCCAATTCTCTCTTCTCCATCTGTGTATCCTTGTCTTCAAGGAAATGCAACTGGACCTGAAACTTCTCCTTGAGCTTGATTGAAAACGACTTCATTGCAGTGTTGAGAAGAGCTATTGCCGCCTTCAGGGTTTCTTCGGACATTGGGGATGAAGTTTCTTGCACTGACACTTAGAGGAGCGCAAAAGGGCCTTAGAAGCATCTCCTCTCTCCTGGTTCTCTTTAGGCCACAGTCACTGTTGCTCCTGGCTTACTGGAGCAGACCAAGATGCACTTTCCATCAGTGCATCCTTGCTGGGGCCACTGTGGCTACACAGCCTTGGCTAAGGGGTGCTCCTACCTGCAGCATCTTATCTGAGGTCTCTTCTTTAGGCTGCCCTGGAGAGTCTTCCGCTTTTCTTCCCTGGTGACCCCCTCTGCGTTGGGGACTACGAGCACAGAGAAGTGACACAAAATGTTACGTATCTGCCCCGACCTGCTGCTCTGCTGGAGGCTGCTTCAAGGCTTGATTTCTGCTGGGGGTTTGCATCCAGCCAGGACAGAAGAGCCAATGTGGCCGTTGCTTTCAAGATGACCAATAACTTCATATTTGGGCCGACTCCTAGCCCTGGCGATGAAAAAGAGAAAGGATGTGGAGAGAGGTGGCCTTTAGAACTTTCCAGACAAGACTGGCTGGAGGTTTTCCCCCCTCTTGCCTTCCCCAGTATGTTGGGTGATTCCCCCCTCTGACTATCCTAGCTGGTACCATCTCCCCTTTCATGTTGCAGTTTAATTTGTTTTTTTTCATCTCTCTGGTTGTGCCGCATCAATTTGCTAAGCTGCATTTCTCTCTAAGCTTCCCATTCCTTGTATTTAACTTTATTTTAGTGCCTGTTTTCCTTCTAGAAAGCATCTCCAGCAAAGTTGTCTGGTGGCTTTTCCTCCCTTCTGACAGCTCTGGAAGATGAGCATGAGGGGTTAACTGCTTTCTAGCTGCTTAAAAATGAGAATACATGGAGAAATTAGCACTGAGGTACATCACACCGAGGAGGAGGAGCGTTCCTGCATGCTCACTTAACAGCAACAAGTATTATCTTGTTCCTAAACATGGTTTTGAGTGGGTTGATAGGAAGAATATGCCACTGAGTAAGCACTGAGCCTTGTCAAATAGCGATTTCCAATCCAAGCTACATGATGGGAGGCGAAGGCAAGCTATTGCCTGTGAAAAGGCTTACTAGTATGCTGCAAATTGCTCTTTCTGACAACTTCTGGGCTGAGCGGGGCTCTTGGGAGGGATGAAATCACAGAACGCGCTGCATGTGGGGTCTTGTGGCCCTCTAAATCAGCCTTACTCTGCTAAAGCCGAGGGTCAGATCATAAACTGGCCAAAATCTACTGAAATTATAGGTGTTTTTTTTTTTTTTTACAGCTGTACTCTGCCCTTCCTTTTGTGTATGGGGTGAATAGCATTAAGAAACGAGCATCCTTCTCCGTCATAGAGTGGAAGAGGGAATAAGGGTCTTGGCTCCCAAACCCTTGGTGACGCTGTGGTGGGACACAAAAATTACTGTGTGGCTTAAAAGATTTTTTTGCCATTATAGCTTTATTGCCCAGCCTCAAGGGTGTCCTTTTGTACCTTCCATTTTTTTCTGTGGAAACACACGATCCCTTGCTGCGGCAGTAACAAAGCTTAGAGAAACACTGACTACAGTAAGACTGAAAGAGGAAAGCTTCTGAAGGACCCAAGCTGCAAATAAAGTAGGAGATATCTACAGATATAGAGATGGAAGAGCAAAAAAAAGAAATTGCTATGTGTCCTCCAGTGTCATGCTGCTTAAAGAGATAGTGGAGGGAGAGGGTGGGAAAAAAATTCCCTTTTTAGTGTTTGCACTCAAGCGAGGAGCCACTAGATGGCAAGAACACCCTGCCAGCAGCTGGGTTGCACCACTGTGAGGATGCTCAGGATGGGGATTTTTTGTTTGGTTTTGAGCAATATTTGATGTCAGGGTGTACCTTCCCCTCCAGCACCGCCTCTGAGCGCATCCAGCCCATCACTGCAAGCGTTTACTTTAGGGTTGTTGCATTTTTAGAGTTTCTAATGCGTGCCTGGGAGGGCTGGGGCATAGCAGTGGTTTAACTTCTCTGCTCAAGCAAATACTTACATGAGCAGGGAGAAATCTTTCATCTGCTTACTGTGCCATAGCAGCTGACCAAAAAGCGCTTGGAAGGAAGTGGTGGTGACAGAAGGCTGGTCTGTGGCTTGATCAGTGGTCTCAGCAAACCTTAAAACCTCTTCATGCTTATTCTTGGGCTGCTTGCCTTTTTCTCCTATTATTTCCCTTCCCCTATTGTCTCTGCTGTAGGGAAGATCCTCTGTTTAAATCACAAGTGCTACACTGCTGATGAATCTGGACCTGATAAAGGCTTTGGGAGCATCTAGGGCAAGATGCAGGGCAAGGATGTCCCCAGCTCTGCTTTAGGGTCTTGGCCATCTGCAGGAGACCTGACTGGGCTGGGCTGGCTTTCTCCAGTTACGTACCCTGTCCGTGAAGTCTAGTTCCCCTGAGGGAGGACAAGAGCATCAGCCCAGGTCTTCCACCCTTGCCTGCTGGGTCCAAATGCTCCACAGAAGAGTGCTTCACCCCAGGGCTGAGCAGTATGAAAGTACCGGGAGTTTGGTTAAAGGATACCTTGACCTTGGTAGGTTTGTTTTTTTATCCAGGACCTGTGTTACTCTGTATCTTGAGCACTTCTGGTACCACAGCTGGTATCTGCTTCCCTCTGGAGGGGAGCCTTGTGGCTTCATTTTTATCAATGCCCCTTGCAAGAAGGTGCTCTGCAGCCTGTCCTGAGGGTCCATCCCAAGCTGGGTCCCTCCCCTGCACCCCCCGATGTCCCTGGAGAAACGCAGGGATGCTCAGAGCTTGCTCTTCCTTTCCAGGACTGGCAAGAGCAATTGAATTTTCAGGCATCTCCTCTTCAAGGCACATTCATTTTCCAGTGAGGACAAGCACTGACGCGTGGAAGGGGATGGTTTGGGTTTATGTGTTTATAAACTACTGAAGACATCTCCCATCGGGGCTCCATGCTTTTTATGGGTAATAAATTCCCACTACTGCAACACTTTATTGCGCCGTGAGCAGACAGGTGGCTGCCCCTTTTAAAACCCCTAAAGCACCACGTTTCTCACCAGCTCTCGGTCTTTGTCCTTTTACACAGCTCCACAGAATGGGAATGCAGGTGGTGGCTTAAAGAGACTTTGGCCAAATGTTAATAAATGGCAACCAGGGGTCACCTCTGAGGGCTTGGACTTGAACTGGGGGTGTGTGGAGAAGGAAATGAGTTGCTCTATGTGGAGGTGACAAACGTCTGTGTTGCTGAACTGCTTTGCCATCCGTCGTGTCGGCTGCGGGAGGGGGAGATGAGGGCATTGCAGAACTCGTGGGGAACCAGGGCTGGGAGGAAGGAAGCAAAGCAGCTGTGTTTTGGGGGGGTCCAGGGCTGAGAGGGGGATGTGGTACCTGTGGGGAGTGACCTGGGCATTTGGGCTTCCCTGTACCACGTGCAAGAGGTCTGCCCTCGGCTGGCACTCATCTATTAGCGGCTCTCCATGTGGCTGCTTAACTCTGGGCATCCAGCTGATGCTAAATTACCTCTGCAGGCAGCAGTTCAGCGGTGAGTGCGGAAAGGCTGCGGGTATGGATTTCGACTCTTTCTGCAACTGATCTCTGAAGTCTGGTACTTGCTTTTAATGATTTCCCCGGCAGCCGCTGTTAGAGCTCTTGTTCAGGTGCCTGCTCCTCTCTGTGCTGCGCTCGGGAGTTCATTATCTTGCTCAAGGGCGATGACTGAGACAGGAGTCAGCGGTGGGGGGTCTCAGGAGGTGGAAACTGCCCGTGCCTGGTAAATCCTGCATCCTCGTAGCATCTCTCTGCTTCACACCGTAGCAGCCTTGGTTCCCCCCCTGAACTGATGCTCAGCCAGGACTGCCTAGCGCCTGGTGGTGGTTTCTGTGGGACGTGCTCCAGGGCCGTTATCGGTGGATTCTGCTCTCCTATTCTTCCTTTTATTATTGCTTTGGGAAGGGGGAGCTAGAAAACCTGATGAACATCTCACCTACCCTGTGGTCTTCCCAATGTCTTTTGGTGGGCAAGGGGCTCTCCAGCCATCCCTGGGATGTGGCCAGTGAGCTGGGAGCAGCGAGGCTGAGCAGCGCAGGGATGCCTTGGCCTGAAGACAGCCCCTGGATGCTCTTTAGAGGGAGGGGAAGCACTTTTGGGAGTGGGCTGGGACTCATTCTCTGGTTTCCAACAGTGGGAAGGAAGGAGGAGGTGGCTGCTTGTTCAGGCTGGAGCCCAGGAGAGGTCAGCACAGCCCAAGGATTGGGAGGGGAGCAGGCAGGGGATACCCGGGCAAGGGACCAGGGGATGGGGGCACCACAGAGGACTCGCTGCTCCGCACCACCATCGCTTAGGGCATCACTCGTACCAACCTCAGCACTGGTGCAGGCTTGGGGGCTGCATGGGTGCTCTGGGTGTACCCGCTAGGATGGTTACAATGAGGACATTCTGCTTTCCCTGGGGAGCTCCTGTGTCCATTTTGCCCTGCGATGAAATAATTCATGATGGGCAAAGTTGTTAATTAGTAGCAGGGGTGATGTGGGGTAGGTTGGTGATAGGAGGTTGGCTGATGTCACTCCAAACTACTTAGTGTATGGTTTTCAAAATGCCTTCTAGCATGGGGGCTGGGACACCGGTGCTGTTAATTACTAATTACCAGGGAGTCCTCAGCTGCCCTAGATGAATCCTCCTCTTATGGTGCTGCTGGCCCCAGAAGTGTGCTTCCCTCTGCCAAGCTCCAGCAAGGCTTCAAAGGCTTCCCGATGTAAATCTCCATCGCTGAAGCATCCAGCAGCCAGGGAGGGAGAGGGCTGTGAGAGAGAAGTCTCCCGTCTGTCTGCAGCCTGTCTGTCCTTCTGCAGGGTGGAGGGGTTGAGCACTTTTCCCCTCTTGCAGGAATGGGATGCGGTGGTGCCGAGTTCGGGGCCTGAACAGATGGCTTGGACCATGCCAGACCTTCACACCCATGCTGGCTGGCGAGGGCAGGGAAGTGACACAAACCAGTTGCTAATTAGTAATTAATCAGTGAACCATGAGGAAAGCAGGAGGCTGCAGCAGATGATGAGGATGGGGGGGTGTGTGAACAAACGGACGGTGCCGCTGGGAAGGTGCAGATCAGGTGTTTGCAGCCTCCACTCCTAAACCAGACCTGGGATTTGCTGCTCTGCATCCTCTTCCCAACCTTGATTTTTAGGAGCTCAGTCTGGTTCCCTTGCACGGGGCTGGGGCACAAGATCTGGGGACTGGTTTGGAGCAAGTGTCCTCCTGCTGTGGCATCCATCCTTGCTCTGGGGTCGTGTGCGAGGGACATCAGCAGCACAGAAGGAGGTTTCCTTCTTTTTGGTGAAGTGAAACCCTGAAGGCCGCATCTCGGAATAGGAAATGAGTAAATATCTCCAGGCTTGGCCCTTCAGGCAGAGGCACGGCCACCGTACGGTGCCTCAGCAGTGGAAGGAAGTGTTGGAGATGGCTTTGCCCATGTTCAGATTCCCCTGCGGAGCTCTTTCAGAGCTTGGTAGATCTCAGTGAGGTACATGTTAGCCTGTCAGGATGGAGATGGAAATTTCCATCTTCCTCATATCCTGGTATAATGCCTTTGGAAATATCTCAGCCATCCATTTTCCCCCTCTGATTCCAGTGGCTCATTTGCAAAGAAGGATAATGACCCTCCAGGGCTGGCTCTTGCTGCAAGCTGCTGGTTTGGTAACTCAGGGATGGAGCCAGCAATGGATGAGACAGGGATGCGGTGGTGACCGGGGTACCCCAACACCCCCTCAGCATCCACCCAGACCTTCTCCATCAGCAGTGGGAACGCGGAGCTGCATCCTTCCCCTGGAAAACTTTTCAGGCTAACCTGGAGCCAGCTCAGCTTTTCTTCCGCTCCTTGGGTTTCTGTTCTGCTGACCTCTCCCCCAAGGGGCAACTTTGCACCTTCCCTGCAGCAGAGCAAAGAAAAATAAAGCAGAAGGGTTGGTGCCGAGAAAGCAAAATGAAAAAAAGGGCTGTAAAGCAGAAGTGACTGGAGTGCTGAGGTTGCTCTGAGCATGTCTTGCTCCCATTTAAGGGGCAGAAGTGCCTAATGTGTTTGGACAGGGCTGGTGATGCTCCTGCTGCTGGCGGGGGCCCCCTTCTACAGCTCTGCCCCAGCCAAAATTAACTTCTCTTGGTCCAGCAGTAACTTCACACCGGGAGCTGCCTGGGCTCCCTGGTTCCCAGCTTTTGGAAGCCCTGGCAGCCCCCTGGGCCCAGCAGGTGAGGGGTTAGGGAGCAGCCCATGAGCCCCAACGAGATGAGGTGGGGTTTCCAGGTCCCATTTCCCACACTGAGCTGAGGACTCTCCACCCTTCAGGGATGCTAAGCCTTGTGGCTATCGCTCTCCGGCATCTTGGTGGCTGTTTCTGGCTTTTTCCCTTGGGATTCAGTGGCCTGAATTTGGATGGGCTTTCTCTTGGGACAGGACCAGACCTCAAAAGCACTAAGTCCCTTTTTTTTCCATCCCCTGCAGTAGCCTTGTTCCAGTGCTGCTGAGCCACAAAACCCAAGGAATATATCCCCAGCTGATGCATTTACACAGTCGGTTAATCCAGTCAGTGCTGGGGTCGGCGTCTGAAGTCTGCAGCAATAGCCTAGAGTGATCCTTAAGCTAAAAGGGCAGTGACCTTGCAGCTCTGCTCTCCTGATCCCAATCTGGGCTTTGCTCCCCACCTGCCAGCTAAATCTTAGTGAGGTGCTGTGATTTACTGCGGGCGCTGGGAGCACACGGGGCCTGTCATTCTCTGCTGTCCTCCTGGCTCATCCCAAACCATCCCATACCTCATCTCCCTGCATATGCTCACCCCAAATCTTGGCCCAAGATTCGCATTTATGGAAGCGGCTGCAGGCTTCTCCCTGCCCATCCTGGCAGGGAATCGCCCGTCTGCTGCTGTGCCTTACCCATCCAAATAACCCTTGCAAGCAGCTGGACGCTGCAATGCGTCATTTTTTTTAGCTCATTGACCCTTTTTCCAAGCAGGATGCTCTGGGAAAAAGGTGAGGAAAGTGGAAAACTTCCCCTGCTCTGTAGGGAACCAGAGGGCTGGTGGCTTGAAGGACTCAGCTCATGGGAAGCCGGGCTGCTGGGTCGCCGGTTCCGTGTTCTCTCCTGTTTATTATCTTTAAAGCCAACGCTCTGGAGAGCTGTGTTTCTTGCCTGATGCGGATTAAGGTATTTGCAGAGCCTGGTGATGATAGACTGGCTTAAACAGCCCAGTGCCCTCGCCTTGCTGATGGAAACATCAAGGCAGACAGGCCCCTGCTAATGAGCCACCCTGTCCTAACGAGCTCATGTTTACAGGCTGGGGAAAGGGGAAAAAAAAAAAAAAAGGAGAAAGTCAGAAAGAATAGCCATGCATCATCAAGACATGATTCTTTTTTCTTAAGGGCTGGTTTTATTGCGGGTGCTTTTCCCAGCCATCCCGACCTGCTATTTCAGCCCTTGTCCATCATCCCAAACAAGGAAGGAAGGGGAAAAAAAAAAGAAAACAATTAGCTGGAAACGAAACACTTGTAATGGCTGCATTTTAATTACAAATAAAAAGCTCTCCAAATAGGCCTATCATGCAGAAATAAAAAATTTGGGATGCTTGGCTTGGTGCAGATGCTTTTCTTTGCGCAAATGGCTGTTATGGCTTCGTCTCTGTTTATTTGGTTGCAAAGAAAAGGGGGGAGAGCAGCTGCATAGCAACCCGGGCGATCGCCTCGCAGCACATCTGGTGCCGGTGGGGCCATGTCCTCGCATGGGCTGGATGTCAGGCTGGGAGCCCCGGGCTGGGGGTGCAAATGGAGGGGGTTAAAGCTGACGGGGGGAGCAGGAGCTTGGGCCAAGCCCCTGGCAGGGTGGTGGGATTCATCCTGCCTGGGTGAGGAGGGTAGTAATGAAAATTGAGCGGCTGGGTACCGGAGGGATACTGCCATCCTGGGAAAGCTGCTTTCTCCTGGCAGTAGGTACCAAAATAGGGTGCAACAGGCAGGGATGCTCCCCTGGGGCTGGTGCTTGTATCCATAGGGCATCGTTTCACAAGGCAGAGCATGCAAAGGTGCCCTTCCCAATCCGGGCAAGCCCAGGTTTCAGAGCCCATGAAAAATTATTACAACTTACAGCAGCGGGGAGTCAAACCCCCTTAAATTGAACTGTTGTTTGCAGGAATCTGGTTCCCGTATGGAGGTGGCAGCACTGATTTGGTGTTTCGGGTGTCCTGGACTCTCTCCGTATGTGTTCCTTGCCTATGTCTGTGAAATTATTTTTAACCAGGAGGTGCCAGTTAGTGGGTTTGCAGTGCAGGTGTGACGTTTCCAGGCTGGAAGGGAGAGAAGGGTGAGCATCGTGTGCGGTGGCTGCTGGGGATGTCGACATCTCGCATCCGCATCCTTGTGAGACAGCTCAGGGAGGGAGCGGGGGGCCAGGGTACTACCACAGCAGGGATGGAGGCGGCTGTGTTGGCTCTGGTCAACCGGAAGCATCCTCCGTCCTTGGTGGTGAGATGTCTGGGGTGAGATCCATGAATAATAAATCCTCCAGGATGTTCCACATCCAAGCGGAGCGGCTGGAAAGGCCAGGCCGGAGGCTTTGCAGCTGCGAATCGATAGCACTTACTGGGGCTTGAGGAAAGTTTCAGCCTCAAATGAAATGTGATTAATTCACTGCAAATTCAGCCGATGGAAAAGCAGGAGGGCTTCCCTTTAATCTCACTGACTTCTTGGATTCTTTGGGAGTCAGCACAGGGGAAAAAGGAAGAATTTTTTTTTTTTTTTTCCACCTGGTTTGATGCAAAATTTGACCTGTGGTTAGATGGACGTGGATGTTTCAGGACTGTTTGCAATGGTAGCAGTGCCCTTTGGGAACGAAAACAGTGCTGCTTTGTGATGGAGATGGCATTTTGGTAAAGTTTCTTCTTTTTTGGGGAGGGGAAAAAAGAAGAAGAGAGGCCCTATTGAAAAGCAACTGACTGCAAACCTGTTTCCAGGCTGAGGTTTTTAATTCTCCCTGTGAATATTTTGATTGTGTTTCTACCGCATGCTGTAAAAAAGCCACTTTGCTGGCATTTCATCCTGCTCTTGGAGAGGGAGGAATGAACCTGGATGCCTCCTCCTGAAACCGAGGGGGCGGCGGGGGTGTGAAACCCATGTAAACCTTTTTATTGAAGGTTTAAACAACAAAAAAAAAACCCAAGCCCAGCAGCAGGGTTGGGAAGCCTCAGCTGCGAGCAACACGAGGGATCGAATTTGCGTGTCACCGAGACTCAGTGAACTGCTCTTGTGTTGATTTTTCTAAAGATCCGCAGCCGTCAGAGAAATGCAACATAATTGCTGCCCTGTTTATCGACAACGGGCACCGAAAATCCATCCCCGCGGCAAATTAACCCCCTCGCCGCCAAAATGTGGCCAAGCTGAAGCGCTCCTGCCTCCACCTCCAGTGGTTTTTAGCTCCCAAGCCACACCGGGATGTTAATTCCCCGCAGCATCCAGTCGCTCGGCTCCTTCCCCATGTGGAAGGCGTTTCTGTTGATTCATAATTATATTCATTTTCCCTTTTTTCCAGCTTTCCAGTTGCTTTCTTAGCAGCTGTCAGGTATTGATAGGGACCATGCGGGGACTGATGCCCTTGCAATGAACACAATGCCCCCACTGCATCCTCCAGCATCTTCTTCCTCCCCCCAGGAGAGGAAGAGAAGAGTTCCCGTACGTGCATGCTCCTTGCTGTTGGGAAGGGAAACCCAGGACCCAGCAGAGCTGCTGCAGGCTTGGATTTTCCATGGGATGGAGCCAGTGTCCCCCCCTCCCGGGACCCTTCCCGGAGCCTCCCTGGCTCTTGGCACCGGCCCTAAGCCCTTTATCAGCCGTGGCCAGTCTGAGCGCCTTCGAGCTCGGCTGCATCGCTGGCTGATGCCGATGCTGGCATCTCGCTTCCCACCCACAGAGAAGGCAGGGGAGTGGGATGGAGGGGGAAAAAAATCTTCCCACGCCCGGAGCTGAGGGCTTTAAGCAGGAGGTATGGGGAGGAGGCGTGAAAAGGTCCACGTTGGGGGTGCAAAATGCCTGCGGGAGCTGGGTGAGCTGGAGGTTGGAGCTAAGGGGTTCCCATGCGGGGTGCGATCCCTGGGCTATGAGCTGGGTCTGAGCAGCTGCTAAAAGCATGAGGCCGGGAGCTTTTCTGCTACAAGCATCCTGTTGACCTGTGTGGTTTGCCCGCAAATTTCCTCTCACCATATTCGTGCTGTGAGCTGTATATAGGGGCTGCCGGAGCAGCTTCGAGGGAGGGTTTCTTCCCGCTGATGCCTCCTAACTGGTAATGACATCTTCAAAATCCCTCACTGAAACTAAGCTGGGCTAAAATTGGCACTTGTGGCAATGGCAGCTGCATCGGGGATCTGCTCCCATGGGCTGTCTGGTGGGGTTGGTGGCTCTGGACCAGGCACGAAGGTCAAGGATACAGCTCAGGCAGGTGAGACCTCTCTGGTCTTGTGTTCAGGCTGCTTTTTCCTGGAGCTGGTGCTGGGCATGGCCTTGGGCAACCCCAATGATCTTTGCAAGCAAAAGGAGTTGGGGAAGGGACTACAGCATCCCCGCAGCGTTAACCAGGGACAACAGCATCCATGCAACATTAGCCAGGGACTGCAGCATCCCCGCAGCATTAACCAGGGACCACAGCATCCCTGCAGCATTAACTAGGGACCGCAGCATCCCCGCAGCATTAACCAGGGATTGCAGCATTAACCAGGGACCACAGCATCCCCACAGCATTAACCAGGGGCCGCAGCATCCCTGCAGCATTAACCAAGCTGCCTTTTCTGAGCTGCTTTGGAGGGAGAGAGCCCCTTGCTCAGACTTGTCTTGGTCATCCCATCCCTGCATGGCTGATGTGCTTCACTGCTCCCATCTGCCCTGGACCACTCATGGGATGAATGGTCCTCGCGCTTGGCTCTGATGGGTGATAGCAGACGAGGCTGGATGGTCTTCCTGGCTGCCCATGCCCATGGCACAGTCTGCTCAGTCTCCTCTTAGCCTGGTGAGGGTGCTCCCAGCGTGATGTTCTCCTTTGGTTAGAGACACCATAAATTAAGCAGAGATTTAATGAAACAACAAGAAGCTGGGAGGACTCTCAGATCCTGAACTAGAAGGACCTAAGGGATAGGCTTCACCTTGGCTTGAGAGGCCTCATTTTGTTGGGCGATCCCTTGGTATCCCATACTGCTGCAGTGCCTGCTGTCCCCCATGGGGTCGGATCCAGGATGACTTGTGTCCTTCTGCCCACTGGGAGGGGCTCGGTGGGGTGCCCTGTTCCTCCATGATGAGTTACAGAGCTTTCAGGGAGTGAGGGATGCTCTTGCGAGCAGGGTTTAGGCGATGCTTTGCTGCTTGCCCCCCCGATCGGGGGCTGCAAGCTGGGACTGAACTAAATACTAAATTTAAACTATTTCTGGGGAAGGAGGCAGATCCGGCACCAGCACAATCCCTGCGCTGTCTTGCCAGGTTGCTCGTTTCAGGGCAAAAAGGCAATTTCTGCCAAAAGCCGAGCCTGGCATTCGGGAGGCGCGAACTGAACAAATGATGTTGATTCGAAGCAACTTGAGCATTGCCCCAAATCCTCCCATTCAGAAAACAGTGAAGAACTAAAAGGTTATTTGCCTTGATGGGAATCGAGGTATTTTTGGGGCTGTGACCCAGCATGAAGTCTGTTGTCCCCAAACCACACGCTCACCCCCTCTCCTTGCCCGGGGCATGTTGTGGGAGAGCGATGAACCCAAATAGCTGGTATAATAAGAAACCCGGTTTTATTTAGCTAGGTGGTAGCTTCTTGAGAGGTAACATCTCCCCAGGCTGCCTCGGGGCGAGGGACTTCACCCCAGGGATGGCACCTCGAAGGGACCTGGGGATATTTTCAATAAGGTCCATGAAAGGCAGCTGAGAAGAGCCCAGCCGCTGCTTTTCTCCTTGAAATCACTGCGCAGTGCCTCGTGGTTTTGGTTGCAAACCAGCTGAAAACCATAAACACCCCTGTCCCCCTGCTGCAGCTCGAGGAGTTTTCCCTTCTCCCCCTCTTTGGCCCTTCTGTAAATAAAAATGAGCTTTATTGATTTTATTTCAGTAACAGAGAAATAATTTGCCTTTTGCCCGAGCTCACAGGATGTGAAACTCCAGCCAGGAGTGTGGTTTGGGTTTTTTTTTTCTCCTCCTTTTATAGTGTTTCTGATCTGTGTTTATGATGCCAGCGCTGACACATCCTAAACTACAGCGTGGCTATAACCCCCGGAAAAAACTCCCAGCGGGATTGAAATAGTGGCTGCCAAATGTTCCCTCCTCACTGGAGCTTGTGAATCAAAAAACATCAACGGTTTAAGCAAAGGCTTGTGCCGAGGAGGGAGAGCTTATGCCGGAGTCGATGTGTATTTTATCACCGTGCTTATTCACTTGTAGCCCTTCTCCCTTCAAACGCTGTACGGGTTTTAATTAAATAGTCATTGGTGAGGCTCTCACTCAAGCTTGGAAGGCCTCCAAACGGCTGTGTTTTTTCCCCAAAACGATCACAAGGGGATGTGCTCCCACCCCCTCCGTCCTCGCCAAGGTTTGTCTTCTGCAAATACCACTAATTACGTTTGTCTGGCTGGACACCGGCTCTGCGATAGCATCTTTCATTAGCACTGATCTCGGAAGGAGCTGGCTGGCGTTCCCAGGGCAGTGCCTTGCAGATGCTGCCAAGAAACGTCCCTTTGACACCAGGCAAGCAGGTCTGGGTCCTGCAAGCAACGGGGTCCTGTTGAGCCTTGGTCATCAGTGTCTGCTTGTAAATGAGGTTTTGCAGCTTGGGTGCAGCTCCCTGTCTACACAACTGAGTCATTCCTGGTTGCAAACCAGAGCGGAGAAGGGCTGAGGGTGGTGCCTCCAGGATCTGCTCTACCAAGGGGTTGCTGGTGGCCGTGCACAGGTGGTCAGCTTGGATTAGATGCAGGAGGGGTGAAGAAATGAGTGGGAGAGGACGGGACATCTCTCCTCGGCTTTAAACAGCTCATGGAGGCTCTCCCGATGGCAACGCAACCCATAGTAGAGTAGATGTTGCTGTAGGCAACTCTTCAGAGGGTCTGGGAGAAACCATGGCCAGGGGCTGAGAGGTGCCACCTCCCTTACTGGTACCTAGAGATGCTGCGATGGGTATTTCCCTTCCCCGGCTTTAAATTCCCACCCGGCTCCTTCAACCACCGATGCGAGTTTGCTCCCGCTTGTCAGGAACGAGAGACTTCATTTGTCAGTTGGCTACGCTTAGTATTTCTTTCATGTATCGCGTTGGTTTTAAATGCAAAGCATGTCTGGATAAGCTCGCTTTTTTGCTTTTTGGGTTTTTTTTTCCCATCCTGCTGTAGCCGACACGTTGAAGGTAGCCGTGTTTAACTAATAAAAAAGATTTTAAAATGCTGGTTTTGCACTTCTTTAATTGACTTCCAATTTCCATTCGCATGCAGCCTGGCACATTGCGAAGGGAAAAAGAGCGCCGAGCAAATAAGAAATGCGTCACTCCCCGGTTTTTTATCATAATCAAAAATGTAAAAATTAAGAATCTGAATCAATGTACATTAAACTATGTAATTGCCTAAATAAACGTGGCGGGGGTAGATAATGGCTCTTCCTGATTAGAAGAAAATACCGAATTTAGAGCAAAGGTTATATCTGGTTGCAAAGCAGCGCGGTTTAGTGGTTGCACCCTTCTTTTGGAAGATCAACCAGGTGGGAGGGCTCGGAGGGCAGCGATGGGTCCAGGCGCTGGCGAGGAAGGAGCTCCCTGCTGGAGAGCACCCTTGGTGGCACCCTTGAGGGAACCGTAGCGATGGAAGAATCACTAGGGGATGGTGCAGATTGCTTTTCCCAGCTCTCACGTGGTGGTGGCTGTGTTTTCTCTTCCAGCACCCAGCCCTGGTGGTCCCCAACCCAGCAAGGGTCCCGGTTTGTGGTGACTGATGTTGCAGCAAGGGAAGAGGCTCCCAAGAGCAGGACCCTCCAGGTAAATCCCCAGCCAGGATGGGTTTATTGCAACTTCTAAGTCCATTACTCGAACTTGCTCAGGGTGCTTTGTAGCTCCATGGTGCACGCTGCGGAGTTTTATTAGGATGCACTGCCTGTTTCCCAAGTCTTTTTCCCTGTAAATTGTGGCAGCTTTGCTGATCTGCTTAAAGCCAAGCTGCACTGAAACTTCTCCATGGTGTTATGGTTACCCTGAGAGCTGCAAGCACACGGTTTGAAGCCGCTGCCCATCAGCAGAACGCAGAGGTTGGAAATTAATGACCAGGATGTGGTGGTGGTGGCAGGAGTCGGCCGGTGATGCCGCCGTTGTCACCGCACCTCCCGGCCCTCCAAAGGCTCCTCCCCTGCGCTGGTGTTTGGGAACAACAACAGCAAAAAAAATCATCCAGGTCTGAGTATCAGTCTGCATTTGTCCTCTCCCCTTTGCTTGCCCTTAACCGCAGCCAAAAGTCATTTCACTGTCAACCACAGGGTCGCTGCATGCTTTTTGCTCCAAATGTGGTTGTCCTTCCCTGAAGAACAAGCAGTGCTCCGGCACGGGGTGTCCCCCACGCTTTTAATCTCCAAAATGCCTCCCCAGACGAATCATGTTAATATTGGAGAGTGCAGGAGCGGGGGGAGAGCTGCCCACCCACGGTCGTTGATATTCATCACTCACCCTCACGCTGGGGAATGAGGAAAAGCTACTGGGTTTTGAGGTTGCAGCCTGGCAGCAAGGAGTTAAAGGCAAGGGGAAATATTAAGCAGAAGCAAAGAGGCACTGTGAGAAGGGCAGGATCCCGGGAAAGCTTTTCAGGGGATGAAAAAAAATATAAAAATCAGCTGTCACCTGGAAGGGCTCCTGCTGCCCCGCTCCCACCCAGCCAGCGTGTCCTCTGCTCCCCAGCACCCAGCCTACTGCAGCAGGGGTGCCACAGGGCATGAAGCTGGGATGCTGATGGGGACAAGAGGCTTTTTCAGGTTGCAAAGGGTCTGGGTTGCTCCCACGAAGAAGCCAGTTCCTGGGTTTTGCACGGGGAGAAGTAGAAACGTGTTGCAGCATGCCTGAGCCCGTCTTGTTGAGCTTGCTGCTCTGAGCACAGGCTATGGAGGTAGCTAAACAGCAGAGAGTTAAATAATAGTGATAATAGCAAAGAGCTTTTTTCACTCATAAATTTCACCAGCCCAAGCATTCCAGCAGAGAAAGACGCTGGGATGCAGGAGGCTGGTGCCCCGGCACATTGTTGGTGGGGTGGGTCTCCAGGGGGCCCCGAGGGTGTGGAAAGAGGCCATGGGAGCTTTTAGCATGAGGAAAGGATGTGTCACCAGAAGATCATCCATCAGCAGAAGCAACATGCTACAGCTCACGAGAAAACCTCAGAGGTAGGGTTAATTAACACAGCCTCTCAAGGTCTCCTAACCTGGATGGATGCCACTGACCTTCATGGTAAGCCCTTGAAGGCAGAAACGCGAGGCCTCCAGGCAGTGACTGAGAGAATTAATAAATCCTTTTGGGAGTGCTTTGAGAGAACCTGGGTTAATGGCTAACATAGGTTAACACAGGTTAAGCTGTCCTAAACCACCATGAGCAGCAAGGCATAAACGGTGATGCCATGAGCCCCTCCAGCGCCATCTCCAAACACCTCAAGTGCTTCCATGACTTCATGTTCATGACCTGCTGCCACCAAGGAGGCAGGTACAGGAGGGTTTGGTCCCTCTGGGAGCTGTTTTTGTCCGTCTGGGGACTGGGTTTTGAGGTTGCAGCCTGGCAGCAAGGAGTTAAAGGCAAGGGGAAATATTAAGCAGAAGCAAAGAGGCACTGTGAGAAGGGCAGGATCCCGGGAAAGCTTTTCAGGGGATGAAAAAAAATATAAAAATCAGCTGTCACCTGGAAGGGCTCCTGCTGCCCCGCTCCCACCCAGCCAGCGTGTCCTCTGCTCCCCAGCACCCAGCCTACTGCAGCAGGGGTGCCACAGGGCATGAAGCTGGGATGCTGATGGGGACAAGAGGCTTTTTCAGGTTGCAAAGGGTCTGGGTTGCTCCCACGAAGAAGCCAGTTCCTGGGTTTTGCACGGGGAGAAGTAGAAACGTGTTGCAGCATGCCTGAGCCCGTCTTGTTGAGCTTGCTGCTCTGAGCACAGGCTATGGAGGTAGCTAAACAGCAGAGAGTTAAATAATAGTGATAATAGCAAAGAGCTTTTTTCACTCATAAATTTCACCAGCCCAAGCATTCCAGCAGAGAAAGACGCTGGGATGCAGGAGGCTGGTGCCCCGGCACATTGTTGGTGGGGTGGGTCTCCAGGGGGCCCCGAGGGTGTGGAAAGAGGCCATGGGAGCTTTTAGCATGAGGAAAGGATGTGTCACCAGAAGATCATCCATCAGCAGAAGCAACATGCTACAGCTCACGAGAAAACCTCAGAGGTAGGGTTAATTAACACAGCCTCTCAAGGTCTCCTAACCTGGATGGATGCCACTGACCTTCATGGTAAGCCCTTGAAGGCAGAAACGCGAGGCCTCCAGGCAGTGACTGAGAGAATTAATAAATCCTTTTGGGAGTGCTTTGAGAGAACCTGGGTTAATGGCTAACATAGGTTAACACAGGTTAAGCTGTCCTAAACCACCATGAGCAGCAAGGCATAAACGGTGATGCCATGAGCCCCTCCAGCGCCATCTCCAAACACCTCAAGTGCTTCCATGACTTCATGTTCATGACCTGCTGCCACCAAGGAGGCAGGTACAGGAGGGTTTGGTCCCTCTGGGAGCTGTTTTTGTCCGTCTGGGGCTGACAGATGACGGATGATGAGCCGTTTCTCTAACAGCTAGAGGGGAAGAAAATGCAATTACCCAAAGTAGGCTTTTGGCAGGACATGGAGGCAGCGGAGTGAGGTCAGTGAAACCTGGGGAAAGGGGATGAAAGCCTGGCTGCTTACATCCAGGGCCCTGCTTTGCTTTTGGTTGCCTCCTCAGAGACATTGTTTGTGCAGTAATTAGCGATGTAAAACATGCGTCGGCCTCTTTGTTCCCATTAGGCTTGGCTACGGCTTGAAATGATGCGCAACAGTAGCCTGTGGTTAATTTTACCAAATGTTCGCTTTAATTTCGTGTAAGACCAGCTGTTTATAAATCTATAGCGCATATAAATATATTTTTATATAGATATATCTATAATTCCATGCTGAGGATAAGGAAACAAGGCACTGGTAGGAGCAGCGCACCCGCTGGCCCCCAGCCTCCAGCCCTGGGGTGAGGTGTGCGGTCAAGCCTGAAGGCTCAATGTTGGCTTGATGCCAATGGGGCTGACCTTTGGGTGATGGGGATGAAACCTCCCTGACGTGTTCCTCCACCCTAAAACCCCTGCTGTGTGTTGCATGTCCAGGTCAATGTTAAACACCCCATGTGTAAAGCAGCTCTTTGTTGGGCAGTGCACAGCTGGGAGCCTGCAGCGAGCCGTAGGCTGTTTGCATCCGAGCAAGCACACCTATGTTTAAATACCCCTAAACAAACAAGTCCACCCAGCTCCTTCTTTGCTCTTCCTTGTGTCTTCAAGGCTGGGTTTACTGGCAGTATCCACAGGCAGTTTGTCTCCTTCCTTACTTACGGGGACTGGGAAGATGCCTGCTTGATGGTAGGTATGGGTAACATTGCCCTGGTAGTGCTGGTCCCATGCTATGTGGTCCAGTGTGGCTTCTTCTACCGTCTTTCACCATCATGGTGGTCTGAGCCATGACCACTGTTGCATGAGGCCCCAGCATGGATCCCTCAGACCTGCGTTTGCATCATCCCTCCCTCCGGCAGCACCAGGACAGCTGGGAGGAGGCTGCCGCGGGGTGATGGGAAAGGCTGCAGCTCCTTGGTCCCGAAGCGTGGTGAGATATGATCGGCCAAGAAGCGTATGTGGAAGTGCCGGCCGACACAGTGAACCAGGCTGCCCACCACGGCGCACTGGAAGCTGGACAGGTTGGGCATGGCATAGACGGCACACTCGTACCATAGCTTGGCCTTGGCTCCGCAGCGGTAGACACCAATGCCCATGCTGCGGTGGAGGTCGAAGCGGTAGATGAAGCCGTTCGTGCTCACTATCTCAGCTGTCCTGTCCTTGCCACCGCCAACCGGGCAGACCCTCCAGCTGTCCGAGCGGGCAGCGTAACACAGCAGAACATAGCGCAAGGTGCCCCCCGTCACATAGATCTCCCCATCACACACTGTAGCTGTGTGGGCCACGGCAAAGGTGTCATGGGGCAGGGGTGCGGTGAAGGTCCAGCGGTCCTGCCGGGGGTCGTAGCGCTCCACTGTGTAGAGGCACTCGCCACCAATGGCATAGAGGTGGCCGTCCAAGGCCACAAGCTTGCAGTGCGGCCGTGCTTGGTTCAAGGGGCAGATCTCCCTCCAGATGTTGGTCAGAGGGTCATAGCAGAAGACACGGTTGGAAGGTCTCTGCATCTGGCCCATGCCCTCACAGCCAGCCACCACAAAGAGGTAGTTGAACATGCTGCACATGGCACACCCCTTGGAGACCACCTCTGGTGGCACATGGCAGAGGTGATGCCAGCAGTCCCCTCTGTCATCATAGTAGCAGAGGCGGCTGGTGTGGAGGCCGGGCTCCTGCATGTTGATGTCTGCCACAGCCACATACATCTTCCCCTTCATCCTCTGCTGCAGGATGAGCTCCCGCTCGCTGGCGTTGAGGCGGCCGTAGATGGAGGGTGTCCTCAGCACCTGAAGGTAGTTGTCACTCATCACCTTGTAGGCAGCCTCCTGGAGATGACCAAGCTTCTGTGCCTTGGCTGTGCAGAGGACATCGTAGCAGTTCCCCAGGTCCAGGTGTGTGTGGGGTGGCATTTGGAAGAGGTCAGCACTGGCCACCAGCCCTGGCCTGGGGCTTGCAGGCTGTGTGCCAGCTGGTGCTGTGACCCCAAAACCCTCCATGGGCAGCTGGAGGTGGGGGCTGTCAGCGATCTGGAGGATGCTTTTCTTGCGGCCAGGAGACGGTGGCTCAGGGGAGATGTCCAAGCTCCCTGTAGGTGGTGGAGCTACGGAGGAGGTGGTGGGATCCTGTGTTGCTGAAGTTGGGTCCAGCTCCTGGGTTGCAAAACTCTGCAGCTCTGCATTGACCTGCTCTGAGCTGCGGCGCTGGGATATCCCCAGAGGGATGTAGGGGAGGGACCTCTTCATCGACACTGACTGGGAGATGGATTGGACATAGTAGTCGTAGACTTTACCTTTGAGGCTAGGGACGGGCTGGCCGGCCCCATCCTTTGCCCGCCGCTCACCAATGTAGTTCTCCTCCACCTGGATCTTCGTGACCGAGGAGAAAGAGTAGGAGGCATCCGACCCCACGTTGCTCGCTGTCATCGTTAGCCCCAAGTCCGAGGTGACACTGAGGGTCTGGATTGTGCCCCTGTGTCCCTCGGCCTCCCGCCTCCCGCCTCTGCCAGCCAAATCCTGCTCCGTGCTGTGGGCGTGTCCGTCACCTGCCACCTGGGCATGAGCAATCCTGGGGGGAAGCCCGGTGCTTGGGGCAAACATGCCCTCCTCCCCGCGGCTGCTCCATGTTTCGGCTGCATCCCCGGGGTCATGAGAGCTCAGCTTGCTTCCTGGCTTGCTTCCTAGCCTGCTTGCCAGCTTACTTCCCGGCTCGCTTCCTGGCTGGTTTCCTGGCTTGCTTTCTGGCTCACTTGCCGGCTCACTTCCCAGCTCGCTTCCTGGCTCACTTCCCATCTCGTTTCCTGGCTTTCCTGCCAGTTCGCTTCCCAACTTGCTTCCTGGCTCACTTCCTGGATTGCTTCCTGGCTCAATTCCTGGCTCACTTCCCAACTTACTTCCCAGCTTGCTTCCCGGCTCACTTCCTGGATTGCTTCCTGGCTCAATTCCTGGCTCACTTCCCAACTTACTTCCCAGCTTGCTTCCCAGCTCACTTCCCCGCTTGCTTCCCAGCTCACTTCCCCTCCTGGCTATCCCTGCTCTCCTGCAAGTCAGCCTCAGTTCAGAACCCATCTCCTCTCCTTCCTCCTCCTCCTCCTCACCCCTCGGCAGACTTCGATCCCCCCGGGGAGGCATGCGCTGTGTCCCCATGGGTTCAGAATCCCTCTCCTCTCCTTCCTCCTCCTCCTCCTCATCCCTCGGCAGACTTCGATCCCCCCGGGGAGGCATGCGCTGTGTCCCCATGGGTTCAGAATCCCTCTCCTCTCCTTCCTCCTCCTCCTCCTCACCCCTTGGCAGACTTTGATCCCCCCGGGGAGGCGTGCGCCATGTCCCCGGGACGCTCACTCGTCCATCCCCACCACCCCTCCTCGCCTCCTTGCCAAACACCCACCTCCGTCGCAGACCCGCCACACCATCCCCATCCCGGGCAGCATTTTCCCTCTGCTCTCCTCCCATGTCGGCCGGCAGGATTTTGCCCCCTGCAAGCGAGCGGGACTTATAAAACCTGTACGCCAAAGTCAGGAGGAGCAGAGCGGCGGCGGAGAGGACCAGCTTGCCAGCCAGCTGCATGTCGGAATGCCAGGGCAGGGTTACCTGCAGGGGCATTTTTCCATGCCGGGAATGCGGAGAAGCCGATTAATGATTGCCGAGCAAGCCTGGAGCGTGGAGCTGGAAGTCTGGGGCAAGGTGACTTTGAGCGGGCAAAGCTGGCAGGAGGTTTCCGGATGAGCTTTGCATGTTTGGGATGGGTTGGGCTCCAGGGAAAAGGTGCAGCCCAGAGTGGGCAGCACAGAGCCGGCTTTATTGCCTGGTAAACAGAGAGGCTCAGAGGAAAGCAAAAGGAAGCACAAAGGGAGGAAAAGTATCTCCTCCGAGCAGCCCGACGGTGCTGCCTCCCCGTTTCTTTTGGTGTTGAAAAGGGACCATGCAATGGAAGGGGCAAATAAGCCGTTCCATCCAGGAAAAGTCCCTCATCGCTGGGTGCAGGCATGGGAAAGGGAGGGGGGAGCAGCCGGATGCTGGGCAGACCTTTGGCCCGACGCCGAGACCTGCTCCAGCAGAGGCGGGTGACTAATTCAGTGGCCTTCGTTTGCGGCACGCTGGCTAATGAAGGGTGACGGGGAAATAGCCCGAAAGCTGCTGGGGTCTCTTTGAGGCCAGCCTGGAAATGGCAGGGGAATTAAGAGTCGGCAGCAGAGGTGCTGGGGGCTTTGGGAGGGGGGAAAAAATCCGGCACTGAAGTGCAAATAAAGGCAGAAGTGAAACTCCAGCTGGTGGCTGCTGCATTCAGAGACCTGCATCTGCATGCACGAGGAGAGGGATGCATTAAGGAAAGCGAACAAAAGCATTGGGACCAGGAAGGGATTTGGGATGGGGAGGGATGGGAGAGATGCGAGTCATCGTTTTGAAGCAATGTGGCTGCTGCGTGTGGGATATCCATGGGGATTAGAGTTGCTGTGGGGAAACTGAGGCACGGGGGATGCCAGACAGTGTCACACTTGCTTCTTTCTCCCCCTGGAAAGATGTCGGTGATGTGTCTGGTTCTGATCTGAATTTCAAAGATTTAGGGGAACTGTCATCCCCATGGTCCCCGAGGCAGCCGGGTCCCCGTGCCTGCTACTGCAGCAGCAGGGAGAGGAGGGGCCTGGGGAATGGAATCCCTCCACAGCCACCGCTAAGCGAGCTGAATTCAAAGGGATAAAATTAATTTCCTTTTCCCCGAGGGGAACATCTTGTATGCTGAGAGATGCATAAAGAAACGAGGCCCTACAAGGCAGCAAAGAAACAGCCAAAATGTGGGTGGGGGTGGGCGCCTGCTCCTGTTTGTTATGCAGGGACTCGCTCCCTGCTAGCTCGGTCCTGAGCCGGTGGGATTTGCTGGAGAAATGAGCCCAGGGGATGCTAAAACCATTCTTTGTAGGAGGTGTAGGTGCGATGGGTCCTGGCTGCATGGGTTAATGTGGTGGGATGGGGTCTTGCCATGGGTCTTTAATGGGTGGTGGGTGCTTGCAAGCCCATGCCCGGCATCTGTGGCGTCCCAGACCACCTCCCCTCCAGCAGCTGATCTCCACCAGCCTTTTACGATGCGGAGGAGCATCTGAACCTCCTTGGGGCCTGTTCCCCACCATCATCAGCATTTGCAAGCACTGTGATGCCCTCCCTGCCAATGCTGAGATGCTGCTTTTCGTTGGATGGCTTCGCATGGGGGGACCATGGTGGTGTCAAAGGGGATGGGGTGGTTGTACATCCGCCACTAGACCAGCCGTGGATTCAGCCTTTTACGATGGGGAGGAGCATCTGAACCTCCTTGGGGCCTGTTCCCCACCATCATCAGCATTTGCAAGCACTGTGATGCCCTCCCTGCCAATGCTGAGATGCTGCTTTTCGTTGGATGGCTTCGCATGGGGGGACCATGGTGGTGTCAAAGGGGATGGGGTGGTTGTACATCCGCCACTAGACCAGCCGTGGATGCTCGTTAGGTGGAGGACCTCATGCTAAATAATGTGCTATTTATAAATGTATATAAGAAGAGGATGGAAAAGCAGCAGAGGGGTAAATTCCCTGGGCTGGCTCGGCAGTTGGGGACCCCCCCCGTGCACTTCCCTGCTGTGAATGGGTCGAGCCCACTTTGTTGCTTTTAGGGGAATGTTTGGGAAATTGTCACCTTCTGTGGGTGCAGCCTGCAGCAATACAGCAATAAGGGGGCTGGGGGAATGGGGATATTTAGATTAAGAGCTGGACTGATGCATCCTTGCTCAAGATTGAGTTTGGGCCAGGGCCCAAAACACCACCAGCCAAAACCCACCCAACCACTCCCCTCCATCCTTTTCAGCATGGTGACCCAAAATCCATGGTTGGGGAGCTTGGTCCAGCCAAAACCTTGGGGAAAGTGTACCCCTCCTGCCTGCAAATCCGGAGGGTCCCAAAGCTAAGGCTAGCGTTGGAGTAACGGGGACATGCATGGAAGCTGGGCCTGTGTTTTGGGGCTCGGCTAATGGGCAAGGGGTCTGGCCTCCCATGCATGTCCGTGACCTTGGGTTTCTCCATCTCTCACTGCCACGGTTTTGAATCTGCAGGTAGATCTGCAAAGATCCTTGCGTTCGTGAGCTGGGAAGTATGAATTATGCATGTGCTCGGTGGCCCTGTGAACCCGGCCACGGTAGGAACTGTGCCCAGTACTGAAGTGGGGGGAGGCAGGGGGAGCACCAAGCAAAGCCCACCATGGCTCCCACTGGAATTCCCAGCCCCATCGAGCTGGAGCATCCCTGGTTTTGTGCCCCCCCACCCTAATATCCCAAAGGGCTGGGAGCCTGGATGTGCTGTGTCCTTGAGAGATGCAGAGCCGGGCTGCCAAAACCCCGGCTCTGGGTGTGTGCCAGGATGAGCACGGTTATCCTCACCATCGGTGGGTTTTTATGGATCTTGGGATGGTGAAACACAGAGTGCAGGGGGAGGCGAGGGCATTTTCAGCAGGCAGAGTGCTCTGGGTGTAGTTGCCTTCATAAATGGCACGATGGGGGGAGACCTGAGCCCGATATCCGAGGTCGAGCTGCAGAGGATGAAGTTGGGAAGGAGGATCCCCATGGCAAAAACGCAGGTCTGCCGTATAAATGTATATTTATCTATGCCTTGCAGTAAGGAGGACGAGCAGCAGCATAAGGGAGCAGGGGATGCGGCCGTGGCGTCTCGGAGCAGCGGTGACGTCTCGGCACTTGTGACTCTAATTGAATGTAATTGCCTCTTCCAAATTTTGCTAAAACCTTTTCAAAGTCCCCTGAAATTAGGGAACATCGATAATGCCGCTCCTTCGGGTTTTCAGCTCGCGTCATCCCTAAGAAGCGCGATTAATTTTTTACAAGCTAATCATATCTCTTAGGCAGGTTGTCAGCCGTGGATCTGTCATCTCTCATCAATAATGAAACAACCTGAGCAGCTCTTTCCCCCTCCAGCCTCCTGCATTATTCACTGCCAGGTCTTCAAACAACAGGGTGTGTGGTAGGGGGGAGCCAGGGATTTAATTGATGTCCTTTGTAATTACCTGTAGGAAGGGGGATGGGGATGGGGAGGCAGGGCTGGTAAGCGGAAGGTGAAGGATGAGAGGGGCAGGAGGTAAAGGCAGGGTCCAGCATGGCACGGGAGGTTTTCTTTGGATCACTGCTTTGGTGGGGTGGTATCTCTCCATGTTCCTCACCTTGGGGACACTTTGGGAAAGCAGGCAGCATCTCTGCCCAAAATGAGGAGCGACTCCCATGTCCCCTCAGTCATCGCTTTGGCTGTGCTGCTCCCATCCCCATGGGAAAGAGCTAAGCATCCTGAACACACGCAGAGGGGAGGATTTGGGACGTGGGACCTCCAAGCCCACCGGTCCTCTCCCAGCTGCTGGAGGGGGAGGTCACGTTGCTCTTGAGATGGCACCAAGCAGAGCTGGTTGATGGTGGCACTGCCTCTCTAATGCTTCTCATTTCCATGGTTCCGGGCTAAAAGCACCACATTTGCATTTAAATGGAGGTTTGGGCGTCAGTAAATCCCCATTTTTTGAAGCGAGAAGGCCTAATGGTTGTTTAATCACGTTGGGATGAGGCCCCTGGAGCAGCTCCAATCCAGCAAGTAAGGCAAGAAGCATCCACGCCGTGGTGGTGGTGGTGGGCTCTCCTGCCTGCTTGGTAGCATGGGGGTAAACTGAGTCGTGGATTTCCCTAAAAATAAAGGTTCCCCTAAAAAAAAAAGGTTCCCTTCTCGCCCAGGGAGGTGCTGGAGCAAAGTGGTTGGGGGGGCAAAGGGGGGGTGGTTCAGGCAGCTGGTCTGAAGGGATCCGGCTGCTCAGATGCCGTTGCTTTGGGATGAAAGCGGAGCTGCTGATCCTCCTACATCCCAGCCAGCCCCCAGCCTGTCCCTGCACTGCTGCCAGCCCAAATTATTGCATATGGGAAGAAACTCCTGAGCCGGCGCGTGTTTGTTCGGCTCCTTTGAGGCTGGGAAATCGCTCGCAGCAAGGTTGGCAACGGAACGTGGTAGGGACTGAAGCTGCTTAATAATAATTAATCATAATAGTAATAATAATGCTTAGCACTCGTATGGGGCTTTGGAAAGATGAAGCGCTGCACGGCTGCTGGCTAATCCTCTAGGATTAAGAGTTCCTGGAGGAAAAGGCTGGGGAGCGCCCCATCCTCAGGCTCCTCTCGCCCCCTCCATCTGCTCCCCAGGGATCCTGGCCCGGGGCTGGATGCTCTCCGGGCACAGCGGGGAGGGAAAGCAGCCAGGCAAACCACCAGAATTCCCCAGCACTGGGCAGGATTGGGGCAAACCCCACCTAGTTTTTGCAAAGAGCCATCCCGCAGCAGGATTAACGCTATACTGGGATGTGCCCGGCGGCACAGGGTACCGCGGGAACGGCCAGGGTCTGGCCGTGCTGCTCCGTTATCTCTTTCCGCAGTGACAGCCAAGAGGGATGGGGGGGTGGCTTGGACCAATGGGGCCGGGGGGCAGGTCGGGGTGTGCAGCGCTTTAATCTCAGCTGGTGCCTCCGCGCCGGCGCTTTCCGATGGGACGCGTGCTGCCTGCTCATGTGTGAGCGCTGACATTTTGGGTCGGGAGCCGCCTGTCACTAGAGATTGCCCGTCCAGCCTGGGACAAGTGGTGTGCATGGCTCCCGTCTTCCAGCAAAGCCGATTTGCCCCAACCAAGGTGCTGGTGTATAAGGCCAGTGACCCACAGCTTTTGGGCTCCCAGCGCCACCATCCCTCGTGCTGGGGACATGTGCGGTCCCTACCCCAGGGAGTTGAGACCTGGAGCAGCTTGGTGCAGTGGGAATGGTGTAAATAGATTTTTCCAGGGGAAATCAGACCCTTGCATAACAGACATCCCCCCCTTCCTACTCCCCCCATCCCAAGACCTTGCAAAGCCTCTGGGCACCCCAAACTGGTTCTGGGTACGGCAGCACAAGGCAAAACATTAAGCACAGCCTTCTACTGGGGGAGATTTTTCTTTTTCCTTTTAATTAAATTGTCTGAGGAAGCCAAGACACAGACAGAAAGAGACCGAGACTGTAAATAGTATAGAAAAAAAAAAAAAAAGAGAGCAAGAGAACCAATTGACAGAGGTGTAAGTGCCAGGTGGAGCCGTACAGAGGAAGAAGAGGAGGAAGAGGCAGGCGAAGCTTCACGTTAGCTCCAGGATCACTGTTAGGGTGAGCGCCAAAACTAGTCTGAAGCCGCAGTGGCCGGTAAGCGAACCTAGGCAGGAAGAGAAAAGGGAGCTTAGGGAGCCACATCTCGCCGCTTGGGTTCAAAGCAGGGTAGGGCCACCACCTTTTATTTTTGGGGGGGGTGATCCCCTCCTAAACTTGCTATGGAGCTTGTGCGGGGTGGGCGGCAGGTCAGGGATGCTGCAGGGAGCATCCATGGGGCCCTTTTTGGTGCAAGGACATCCCTGCTGCCAAGGGCAAGGGCTTGGAGCGATGCAAGGCACGATGGCCAAGGGCTTGAGGCAACGCCAGGAGGGATGCTCGTTGCATGGTCCTTCCCTCCCTGGGGGGAGAGGGGTGTTTCAGGTTGAAATACCAGTCCCCGCAACACTCACCGTTGGAGTCCTCTGTTCCTCTGGGAATATTTGGGTTTTCTAATAGGAAAAAAAAATAGCAGAGAGAGAGAGAGAGAGTTTTATCGGGGAGGGAGATGAGTGAGGATTTGTGGAGGGTGAGGGAGCCCCGCAGCGCTGCCATACCAAAAACGATGAGCCGGGTGTGGGTGTCGGTGGAGCCCAGGGGGTTCTGGGCGGTGCAGCGGTACATGGAGCCGTTGAGCTCGGCCGGCACCCGCTCCAGCACCAGCTCCTTGCCATCGTGTTCGGTGCTGCCGTCGAGGAGCCGGCTCCCCACCCGGGTCCACGTGAAGAGGGGCTCGGGGAAGACTTCATTCTGTGGGCAGATGGGGGGCTTTGAGATGGGTGTTTTGGGTGAGTAAGCCCTGCCTCATGCCTGGAGGAAGGACGGGGTACAGCTGAAATGCTCAGGGGTGCAGCAATGTAGGGACCATGATGCACCCCAAGGCCACCGAGCCAACCCCACTAAGTGCTGGTGTAGATGCAAGGTTGTCCATTGGCACGGCATCACCCCCACGGCAATGGGGATGCTAACCTGGAAACCCTGTACCAAGATCCGCACGGTGTCTCCAACACGGGCTCTCGTTGGGGTCATTGTGATCTTCGGGCCCTTGGGAGCAACTGCAAGGGAAGGGGACAAGAGGAGACATCAGCTGAGAGAGGGGTTCCCAGTGCTGGTGGGTGCCCTTGGCCAGGGTTAATAATGGTTTGATGAATGATTGTGGCGAGGGGGCAGCACAGCGTGTGCCAGCCAGGGGGGACTGATGGCTGGGTGATTGATAGGCAGGCTGACGGACGTCCAAATGATTGATAGACAGGTGGGCAAGGACCCCGTAGGCAGATGAACGGGAAGACTGTGAGCTTGACAGATGACTGTAATGGGATGCATTGATGGTGAAAGGCGTATTTCCTAATCAAGCCCCTCTCTGCTGAGAAATGGGGACAAAGAAGGGTCAGGCTGGATTGAAGCCGTGGAGATGGGCACCTCAGAAAAGCATCCCAAGGACAAGGCGGCCCTCGGTGAGTCCCTTTTCCCACACTAGACTTGGGGGTGCCCTTGCCTGGTGTGCTGGGGGGAGCAGTGACACAGCCTCAGTGACAGCACGCCAGGTCTGATCTTTGCTCCCAGCTGGGCTGGGGTCGCATGGATGTCCCTCCTGGGCCATGGGTGGGCCTAGGAGCTACCTGGGCTTTGCATGGAAGGAGCCTTGTGCAGGCCTGAAGGGGAAAACAGGCAGGAGGAAGCTTGCGTTTTGCTGAAAGTGGGGGTGTCATCCTTTGTATACTCAAGCACCATCGTGGATGGGACAGGCTGAGCCTTGACATCACCCCAGCATGACACAAAGGGACAAACAGCCACCAGAAATCATATCAGCCTGCTGTGCTGGACACTGGCCCTCAGGAAGGGCATCCATGCCCCAGGATGCTCTGCACAGGCACACGCCAGAGACCATGGTTGTGCACCTGGACTGCAATATCCATGAAAGATCCGGCCCTCGGGTGTTGGAGCAGAGGCGATGGGCTGCAGGTGATTACACCATGCTATGGGCTGTACTGAAAGACAGCTCGCTCTACTGGCCAGCAGGTCGAGGGAGGGGATTCTGCCCCTCTACTCTGCTCTGGTGAGACCTCACCTGGAGCCCTGTGTCCAGCTCTGGAGCCCTCAGCACAAGAAGGACATGGAACTGTTGGAGTGAGGCCAGAGGAGGCCACAAAAATGATCCAAGGGCTGGAGCACCTCTCTTACGAGGACAGGACGGTGGGGGTGTTCATC
>NW_009260790.1:3061027-3062443 GCF_000687185.1 Egretta garzetta
AGAGAGGTGGTGGAGGCCCCATCCCTGGGAACATTCAAGGCCAGGTTGGACGGGGCTGTGAGCAACCTGATCTGGTTAAAGGTGTCCCTGCTCACTGCAGGGGGTTGGACTGGGTGACTTCTAGGGGTCTCTTCCAACCCAAACCATTCTGTGATTCTATGATTCTATACTGAAGCAAGTGGTTTGTCTTGGCTTCAATGTGGCTTTTATTGAGAGTGCACACGCATACATATGTACTATTTATATATAGGGAGGGGATTAATGGGGAATCTGCTGTGATGGTGCCAAAAATCTGGGCGTGGATGGTGGTGGTGGGGCGCCCAGTGAGGTGCACAGGCTGGAGGCACCTTAGAGGAGGAGGTGGGCTGTGGATTTGGGGGAGCAGTGTGGGGTGAGCTTTGCCATTACAGGCATTGGAACTATTGGGGATGAAGCAGCAACCCATCAAAGTCTTGGCCTCACAGGGAGCCTCAGAGAGTGAACACATAAGCTGCAGAAGGTGTGAAAAGGCAGGACTGACTTAGGTCATTTTCTGGCCGGTTGTATGCTGGGAGAGAGCTTTAATCCTTGTTGGGGAGGACAGGATAATGGAGGGCCCTCTGTCAGCAAGAGAGCTGCTGCCCTCCTTGTTGACTGCCAACCTCCCATTGACCTCCTCATTGCCACCAACCTCCCAGTAACTGTGAAGGTTGATGAGCTGAAGGAAAAAAGACAGAGCACCAGCATTCAGAAGCTTGTGCACACTGAAGTCCGTGCCAAAGACGGGTGGAAAGCCAATGAGGTGAAGGTCTCCAGGAGATGGTGCATCATTGCTGATGCAGCGAGCCAAGTGCCCTACTTGGCCAGGAGCAAAGCCCAGTCTTCTCCATCCAGCTCAAGGGGAGGAAGGCTGGAGCAGCCTACCCAGGAGGGTGTCCTGGAGCCGGGGCAATGATGGTGGCTCAACCTCTTCTGAGGGGGAACTGAGAGAAGGGAGGGGAGCCCCAGCCTTACCTGGGGGCTAGTTGACCAGCCAAGGTGGGGCAGAAGTGAGGGGCCCCACTAACTACTCTGTTCACCAGCTCCCATGGTCACTTGGGGAGCTTCTGCTCTTCTAGGGT
Organism: Egretta garzetta; assembly: GCF_000687185.1. Classification (NCBI taxonomy): domain Eukaryota; kingdom Metazoa; phylum Chordata; class Aves; order Pelecaniformes; family Ardeidae; genus Egretta; species Egretta garzetta. The sequence goes on from NW_009260790.1 coordinate 3,062,128, forward strand.
CCTGGGCATGCTGGGAGCCAACGGGGTGGCCCTGGCCTCAATCCCACCACCCTATCGCATGCGGCAAGGGCCTCCATCAGCCCCACAGGCTGCCCCTATGCAGCAATCCCCACTGGGATGAGTTGGGTAGTGATGGCCCACAAGGGTCATGGCATGTCCTCAGGTCTCCGGGGACTGGGTAGATGGATGGAGGTGATGTCACTATGGGATGAAGGTGTCATATCCCCCCCCCAACATGACCAGAGGAGCTCCTCCGTCCCACCCCCTCCCAGAGTTACACCCCACAGGAACTAACGTTAAGGGGCTACCAACTTCC
>NW_009260790.1:3062491-3063679 GCF_000687185.1 Egretta garzetta
CCTGGCGGCCCCCCAAACCAGCGCCTCGTTGTCCTCCCGGCCCCAGTCCTATGCCTCCCCCTATATACAAATACCCATCCCCTTCTAGCTGAGGGGGCTTCTCCCAGCACAGCCCCCGCCAAAATCTACATTAGCCCCTGCCACTGACATTGCTGCCTTGCTCTGATATCCCGGTAACCTCAATTCCCCCCTTACCAGCCCCACACATCACCCCAACCCCCTTTGCCTGATTCAACAGCCCCCTCCCAACCCCACCCCTAGATCAACCCAGAAAACCCCACACTGTGGCATCCCCCAAGGCTGGGGGGCCCTCAGCACCCCCCCTCTGCAGGGCCAGGGCTTGCTCCCCTTTACGGGGCACCCTGAGGCTATGAGGACTTGGGGGGAAGCAGCCCCACAGCCTCTTTCCTTACCTCCCCATGCATGAGGGGCTCTGCACCCCATAGACCCCAGGACACTCCTCCCCTCAAGCACCCTTATTGCCAGCACCCAACCTCAGCTTGCTCCCCCCCCCAAACTGCCTTTGCCCTCCTGCTCCCTGCACCCCCTCCTGCCCCACACAGCCCCCCCAGGCTCTGTCTCCCCTCTAACATGCAGCAAACCCCTTCTCTTGCCCAATGCCCCCCCCAAACCCCTCACCTCTGCTTTTGTGGAGCCCCTGCATTCGCTGCCTGCTATCATCGGGCAGCCCTACGGGGCAGCCTGCTCTGGCCTGCGGGTGCCTGAAAACCCCCAAAAGAAAAGCAAAAGTGCAAAAATGCAAGAAGTGGGGGCAGAGAAAGCCAAAAAAAATTGCCAAAAAATTTTCAAAAAAAGAAACCCCCCCCAAATTTGCCAAAAACTGCAAAAAAAATTGCAAAAAAAAAGGCAAAAACTGCAAAAAAGCCAAGAAATCCCCAAACCCCAGCCATGGTGGCCGCACTTACCGAGTGTCACCTCGGACTGCATGGGCATGGAGAGCGCCGGGTGCTTCACCTCGCAGCTGAAGAGCGCCTCGTTGTCGATTTGGGGGTTCAGGGTCCAGGTGAGGGTGGCCCGCGCCTCCACCGTCCCATCGCTGACGGGTGCGTGCGTGTGGCGGAAATAGTAGATGGGCTCTGCCACGTGCACCCATCGCGGGAATTCCCGGCTCACCACCGTTTCGGGGATGGCTTCGGTGGCAGGGCCCCCCCCGGCCCCCCACCCCCC
>NW_009260790.1:3080868-3081265 GCF_000687185.1 Egretta garzetta
CTGCGTGGGGACAAAAGGGGCAGTGAGCCCGGCGGGGACAGCCACCACCCCAGACATCCCCAGCATCCCATCCCCTTGGGTGGCTTTGGATGGAGCTCCTTCCCAAGAAAGATGCTGCAGGGCAAGATTGGGGTAGCAGGAAGCTATTTGCCTTATCTTGCCTCCAAAAGCAGCACATGTATATTAGATATTTTATCTTTTTATGTTTCATATATATATATGAAAGCTAACTCCCCCGGGGGCTCACCAGCGGGGCGGGCTTGCCACCAGAGACCACACACACCAGGGTGAAGTTCTGTGCCTGGTAGCGGCTGAAGGGTGCCGGTGTGTCGGCAGCGAGCACCGAGATGGACGTTGGAGGAGCTGCCGGGGAGCAGAGCCGGGGTGTTAGCACGGT
>NW_009260790.1:3081284-3085595 GCF_000687185.1 Egretta garzetta
CATCCCCATCCCCAACCTCATCCCCATCCCCATCCTCATCCCCATCCTCATCCCCATCCCCAACCCCATCCCCATCCTTGTCCCATCCCCATCCTCGTCCCCATGCCCATCCCTGTCCCCGTCCTCATCTCCATCCCCATCCCTGTCCCCATCCCTGGGGATGGGAAAATGAGCCCAATCCTTGCTGTCCCCCCGCACTGAGACCCCCCAGCCCTTTCCCCTCTGGTCCCACCCTGCCAGGGGCTGCACTTACCCATCACGTTGAGGAATATGTTCCCGGAGGCCAGGACCACTTTCTCCCGTGTGGCTCGGTCGTAAATCCCCACGTGACACTCATAGGGACCGTTGTCTGAAATGCGAACCTCAGGGAGGCTGGGGAGGAGGGACAGGGCTCACCCCATGCTCCCTGCTCCATCCCAACCCCATTTTCCCAGGGGATGTAGTGGTCGGCATCCGGATATCAAGGCGTCGGATGGGGCTGCTTTTCGCCAGCGACGGGGATCAATAAACTATTAATAACTGCAAAGGCTGCAGGAGAGAGCTGTGTAATGTGGTTTAGCAGCTGGAGTTTACTGGCACTGACAGCTCCTCGGGAGGGTAAGTAATTGCATTATTGAAAGGAGAAGTGTACGGGAGGCAAAGGCACTGCCGAGAGCAAAAACCCGCGAAGCGTGGACAGTAAACGCCTGCGAAACACTGCTATTAAAGGCTTGGCACTGGACCTTACGGACGGTTTGGGCAGCGTAACGGCTGTACCAAAGCGTGGCGGATGGAAAGCATCGAAAGCCCAAACTGCAAGCAAACCCAAGCATTGATATATTATCTAGATTATATATATATATAAACAGGAGAGGAAGAGATGTGCAAAAGGATTGGTGCTGCTGGAGGTGGAAACGCTCATGCCGGCTGCAAAGGAGCCACTTTGCTGGTTGGCAGAATCATCCCACCTTGCCGGTTGGCAGCATCCCACCTTGCTGGCCAACATCATCCCACCTCACCGGTAACATCATCCCACCTCGCTGTCCGGCAGCATCATCCCGCCTCACCGGTAACATCATCCCACCTTGCCAGCTGGCATCACCATCCCACCTCACCGGTGGCACCATCCCACCTCACCGGCGGCACCGTCCCACCTCACTGGCAACATCACCCTGCCTCACCAGCCAGCAGCATCCCACCACAGCAAGAAGGATGGGGCCAATTCCCGCACGAAGCGCCCGACAAGCCACCTTCAGCTTAACCCCCACACACACTTTTCCAGACAAACCCAGGCATGTGCCTCACTGGGCTTCCCCGGCCCGGGGGGGGAGAAACACGGCGCTGGCTCCCTGGATCCTTTCCGAAAGCCCCTGGCTGCTTTCCCATGCCTCCTCCTTGCCGTGCGAGCCCCCTGCCAGCACAAACAAGCCCCCGTCGAAGTGAACAGTCGCTTGGCAGCTCCTTTTAATGGCCGCGACGCTTTCAACTAAGCCTCCACCATCTGTTCCAGCCTCTAATTACCCACGCACGGAGCGGGAAATCATCCACACCCTTTGTCAGCGGCACACGGGACCGGTGCCGGCGGTTTCGGTCCCCTCCAAGCTGGGGACCCTCTCCATCCCAGCGACTGCCCCTCACCGTGAGGGACAAGCCCTTTGGGTTTGTGCACGGATTTGGGTGTAAAATGGTCCTAATTGGGTCAGTTTGAGGCTTCTGCGATCAGCAGGGACCAAAGGGGGGGGGACCCCCAGCCCTGCAAAGCCAAAATGCTGCCCGTCGTGTCCTTTGCGTCCTCTAAGCATGCTGGAAATAAAGAAAAAATGACATAGATATTCATAAAGCAGTGCCTTACTCGACGAGGGTGGGTTTTTAATCAGAGGAGGGGAAAAAAAAAATCCAGGGTTGGATATCTCCCGGCTTTGCTCTTCACATCTGAGCGGGCAGCGTTCAAAGCCGGTATGAAAAGCAGCAGCCCCGGCAGCCCTCTGCGCCGCGCAGATAAGAGCCGCACCGCCCGGGATAACGCTCCACAGGCCAGCCGGACGTGACCATGCCATTCTGACGATGAAAAAAAAGCTGAAAATACAGAAGGGTAAAGTGAAAGGAAAAGAAAACCTGAGTGGAAACAGCCAGAAAGCGACTGACGCATCACCAATCTCTTCCCAGTATTGTTCCGCTCCTTCACCAGAGCCCAAAACAAGGCAGGACACCAAGCCAACGATTCAGAGTATCTCTATTCTCCCCAGGCATGTTGCCGTCTTCCTCTGAAAACAACTGTGTGAAAAGACTTTTGCTGCGAACATCCCTGGCTCCATGGACGATTTGCCAGCGCCAAGACGATTACCAATGCTTTCAAGTGCTTGGTCCTAGGGCGGTGAAATTTTCTGCTCGCAGATTCTATTAGTTCTACAATACGTGGTGAAAAGGAGAAAACCGGAACTTTCTGAGCCAAAAAAAAAAAGAAAAGCATTTTCTTCGCCTCGCTGGGACAGTGCAATGGCCTTGTCCCTTGCTCAAGGGGTGCTCGTGGTCGGGATGTCTCACCCTGTGCGCAGGGGGATGTTTTATTCTGGTTTAATTCCCTGACTTTCCCAGTGCTCCCGTCTAGAGGAGAGCAATGGCTAAATCCAGTGCTGAGCAAAACTGCTAGGTTTATGGCAAGAAAGCAAGGTTGTTGAGTTAGGGAATGTGTAATCCACCCACGAAGCCGCCAAAACGTCCTCTAAACAATAATTAGTCATGTCAGAAATTTGTACAACATCCAAGTGAGCGGCTGAGCAGAGCCTGCGCTACACGGGAAACCAAAACTCAAGGAGTGGAGCAGCCCTGGAGCATCTCCTGAGCATCCCCCTGAACATCTTCTGAGCATCCTTCTGAACATCGCCTGAGCAACCCTGGACCATGCCCTAAGATCCCCCTGAGCAACCTCTGAGCACCCCGAGGCATCTCCTGACCTTCCTGAGCATCCCCCTGAGCATCCCCTGGGCAGCCTCTGATCATCAGCTGAGCAACCCTGGAGCATGTCCTAAGCACCCTCTTGAGCAATCCCTGAGCACCCTGAGCATCTCCTGACCTTCCTGAGCATCATCTGAGCATCCTCTGAGCAACCACTGAGCATCCCCCTTAGCAGACTCTGATTGTCACCTCAGCAACCTCAGAGCATGCCCTAAGCATCCCCCTGAGCAATCCCTGAGCACCCTGAGCATCTTCTGACCTTCTTGACCATCCTCTGAACAACCTCAGAGCATCTGCTGACACTCCTAAGCACCCTCTGAGCAACTCCTGAGCATCTCCTGAGCAACCCCTGAGCAACCCCTGAGCATCCCCTGAGCATCCCCTGAGCAACCCCTGAACAACACCTGAACAACCCCTGAGCATCCCCTGAGCATCTCCCGAGCAACCCCTGAGCATCTCCACTCCAGCCCTGCTTTCCCGCTTCCTCTCCACTCTATAATCGCATTTATTCCCATGCAGCCACCTAACGCAGTTGCTCAGGCTTACAGAAAAAAAGCACTCTGGGTGTAGCAGGAAAAAAGGGAAAAGAAATCCCCAAAATTCAAATTCCGAAGAATTTCACACTTGCACACACATTCATCCAGTGGGATGAGCCACGCCGAGCCCTTTCCAAAGCATACGTGGACATTTGCAGGTGCAAAGCATCACAGCACCTTGAGGCAAACACTCTATTTTCCCCACCATACACAGAATTTTTATTACCCTGTGCTCGGGGAAAACGAGCTTTGGAATCCGATTAGCAAATTCTAATTTAAAAAGGAAACAAAGGAAAAAAAAATAGCGAAAAATAAATACATCACCCCAGCCTTTTTGCTTTGAATTAAGTCTCCCCCTGACATTTTTTTCAGGCTCTGGTTTTGTTTTTATAACACCGGCAATAAAGCAAGGGTGTAATTAGTAATAAAGCTGACGCTCCCGCAAATGATTTCACACTTGGAAGAAAAGCTAAGACAAGCTTCCACGCTGCCTGTTTTCTATATACAAATATATATGGGTTTTTCCCCCAAGCCTTGGTTTTCTCTACCCATTTTCACCCCTGGAAATCTCCGTCGATGCCACCTTTTCCCTCGGGACAAGCAGGACCATAGGGACAGACCTTGGGTATTTGGTGATGGTGCACGATGATGTCTTTGCAGCGCAATGAAACCCCACCGGCAGCCAGACCGTATTGCCATAATACCCTCAACTGCCCCCAAATGGGGACAAATTCCTAAAAATAGGCATTAAAAAGCAGCTGACGTGTGAAAAGAGGTGATACGGGGGGGGAACGGGACTTACCGCACGGTGGACTGGTAGACCAGATCCTCCCTCTTCCGA
>NW_009260790.1:3085617-3093002 GCF_000687185.1 Egretta garzetta
CATGGCATCGAAGGTGAAGATCTTCTGCTTGATGGTGCCACCGTCGGTGACCTGCAAAAAAACCCCCACCCCAGACATGAGACACCCGTGGTCACCTTCGCAAATTCACAAGTGGCTTTGCACCCGCTTTTGAATTTTTTAAAAGATTTCTCTTTAAAATATTTTCCCTTTTAATACATTTCTTGCTAATATTCTTAGTTTCAATACTCCTATTTTTAAGTATATTTATTTGTAATAGGCTTTTTACTATTTTTACGAAGATGGAATAAATATCACTTATTTATTAGGAGCCTGCTGAGATTAAAAGCAAAACCCCACGCGTTGCTGTCCATCTGTCACCTCCCCCACTCCTATTTGCAGCTGCTCGTTGGGGTTGGAGGTTTGAAGTGGAAAAAGGCTCTTTTTCGGAGCGGGGAGGACTCGGTTCTTCAGCTTCAGCTCCCCCTCTTGCGAGGTTTAGTACACAGTGAAGGAGGAAAAGGCAGAGGAAAGCCAGGCAGATGGGAGAGGGGCGTTTTGAGGCTAAAAAAGCTCAGCCTGATCCATCAGAGGGCCAGAATGGTCTTTTTTTTTAAAAGGCCAGGCATGGGAAAAGGGGATTTGGGGGATTAGCCCCCCCAAACCAGCATCTCTCGGGAGGAGACCCTCCTCTCCCCACCCAGCCCTTCTCTCCCCACTTGGGTGAAACTCAGCTTTGTCTCCAAATTTTCTCATTTCCCCCCTTTTTTATCCCAAAAAGGAAAAAGAGGGAGGGGAAAAAAAAATAGACCTGTCACTAAACTCACCTCTTCCAATTTATTCACTGAGGCTGAGGCTTTTATTGCAAAGAAAATACATGCTGCAGGGACGGGGATGGAGAACTGCAACAAGAATTATCGGAGCTGTAAATCTCCGGCCTCAGGAACGAGGAGAAGTTCTCAAGGACGCGTCCGATTTATCCCGACTTTTATTTACGCCCTGGTGTGGGTTTGGGGAGAAACCTTGGAGCTGCTCCCGTCTTGAGCAGCACTTCGTGTATCATCCCGAAGGGTTTTCTAGGGATTATTTTAGGGATGCAACCAAGTGGTTGCTGCAAGGCGGGATGCTCAGGGGAAGGGGGGCCATGGAGGTGATGCCCATGGACCAGGAGTTTGCAGCCACAGGTTCCCCAGCACATCTGGACAGATGTGGGCAAAGCGGGAAAGTGTGGAGCCAGATCCAAGGATGGGAAGGGAAAACCGCATCTGAAAGCACCGCTCACGCCGCCGCTCACCCCCCGGCACCCCTCGCAGCCCCCCCGAGGACGCGCGGCAAGGGAAGATGGCGCAGCCCAGTCACATCCTCAGGGGATTACAGGCAGTTAACAAGCTCCTATGAAAAGGCGCGTGGAAAATCATCTCTCTCCAGGGATTAGACCTACTTTCAACCTTTTATCTGCACCCTGGGGTCACTTTTTTTGGAGAGGAGCTACATGTAAAAATTGTTGGTGAACCCATGGGCGTGGCAGGAGCAGCCAAGCCCCAGCACTTCTTGCTGGGGAAAAATAGGACTATAACTGGGCAGTGTCTGCTGCCAATCACCCCAAATTATGTGCCTGCACCCAGGAGTGGGAGGAAAAGGGGTGCGGGGAGAGGAAAAGGAGCATTTAAAGCACCCGAGTCGAGCTCAGGCAGCTTGAGGCTGCCTGCTGCATTATTTATAAACCCCAATAAAAATCTTATTCCTGACAAAAACCCGGCGATTGCCGCTGCCGGGGAGACATTAACCTCCTGCTCTTCCCGCTGTCACGGAGGCCGGCCCCCCCCGCCCTCCAAAAAAAAATGGGGGGGAGGGATTCCGGAGGACGAAGCGGGTTGTAGAAGAACAGGAGGTCTCCGTAGCACCCTGGGGCACGGGGGATCGCTGGGCTCTGGTCCGGACTCCTTCGACCATCCTCCTCCTGGGGCTGAATTTACACCCAAGCCTTGGCAAGAGGGAAAACACCCTAATGGAGCTGCAAGGGGTGACTGCAATGCTTAGCGTGCTCGGGGATTGCAGCATCCCATGCCACAACTGCTGGGAGAAACTCGGCATACTGGAAAACCCCTTTTTTAGCTTTTTTTTCTGCCTCCCTCCTCTTCTTGCTCGAGCATCGGCATTCAGCTCAGCTGGCTGAAATCCCTCCTCCTGCCTTGAACTTGCTGGACTACTCACTCCTACCTTGCTCAGAGCCACCTGAAATGCCATCGCCATTAAATGTGGCCTCCAAAAATACAGACTAATTGATTTGTTTGCCCAGACCCGGCCGGTTTGATCCCAGAATGAACACTGTGGACCCATCTCCATCCACCAAAGGGCGGCACCCGTGCCGGTACCCACTCACCAGCATTGCCAAGCCACATACAGGAACAAATTGCTATTGCGAGGGGGTTGTGTGATTTTGGGAGGCGCAGCACGGGCTCCCCGCTGCCTCCCCGGAGCCAGAGCGATGCCCTCACCCAGCGTTAATAGAGAACTCAATAAACTGTGCTGATGCTTGTGACCTTCTCTCCCCACCTGAGCATGAGGAATTAAGAGAGTTCCCCATGCTGACATTTAAATTATCATCTCCGAGGTGCAGAGAAGACCCAGCCAGCATTTAGATGAATGGCACGAGCCAGACCTCTCGCAGTTACCGGCCCAAGATCCCTCCATCAGTGGCTTTGCTCCGATTTTAGAGAATTTTTCTGCAGCTGTAAAACTCGAGAGTTTTTCCCCAAAGGGGAGCAGGTTGATAAATGGGAGGCACAACCCCCTGTGAATTGGCTTGGCTTGAAAATTTGGAGGGAGCTGCGAATTTCTGCTGCTGGGACAGGTGGGAGATGCTTTCTGGGAGCATAAAAAGCAGCAGCCCAGTGCCAACGGGTGGTCACTGCCTCCAGCCCAGCTCCTCCCAAGCATCCCCAAACCAGCATCCCTACATTTCCAAAGCCTTCTATTTTTGCTCTGGGCTTTCCCAGCAGCATCGCCCGGCATAGGAAGGGCTTGCAACAGCTTCAGCATCTTGGGTGCCCTTCGCTTGGCTCCTCCACCCCATCTTCCCCCTCCCCTGGAGCCGGTGCCGCTGTGAGCAGTGACTTTATCACTGTCACCAGCAACATTTCCCGCTCAGAGCCACTGCAGGAGCCGCCAGCCGGGACTGTAACGTCTCATTTCTCCTAATGGGCAGTGGCAGAGGAAGCCCCCGCGGGGACCGCGCTTTGTCACCATCGATCAGGCGGCTCCGAGAGGTGTCGCCAACAGCTGTAATGCATCGGCCCCCGCTTGCCGTGGCCGTGGGTTTTGGAGCCCTGGAGCATTTGCCAGGCAGGGACCAGCCTGAAGATCCCCTTGATGGAGCAAAACACTTTGCACTCCTCATGCACCAAGCCAGGGAGCTTAAAACCAAGAGCTGTTGCATGGAGGATGGGGAGAAGGGCAGATGGGGTGAGTGGGACCCATGGGGTCACCATGTACGTCCCCTCGCCTGCAAAGGCCATGTTAATGGGTGCTATGGAGAGAAACGCCCATGCATAGGTGCTACAGAGAGCAATGCCCATACACCACAGGTGCTATGGAGAGCAGTGCCCATACATCACGCGTGCTACGGAGAGCAATACACTTACACCACGGGTGCTATGGAGAGCAATGCCCATACACCACGGGTGCTATGGAGAGCAGTGCCCATACACCACGCGTGCTATGGAGAGCAGTGCCCATACACCATGCGTGCTATGGAGAGCAATGCACATACACCACGGGTGCTACGGAGAGCAGTGCCCATACACCACGGGTGCTACGGAGAGCAATGCCCATACACCACGGGTGCTACGGAGAGCAGTGCCCATACACCATGAGTGCTATGGAGAGCAATGCCCATACACCATGGGTGCTATAGAGAGCAATGTCGATGCACGGGCGCTGCAGACAGCAACGCCAGCCCTGGCTCTGAGATATTCTCCTTCTTGCTAATTAGCCTGAGCACTAAACTCTAATTAATCGAGGCAGAGCAACTCCCCCTGGACCCGAGGGCTCCCCCCCATCCCCAGCGCTCGCTGCTGTACATCTCCAGGCCAAGACCCTGCTCCCTGCTGGGCAGAGGGACGGTGAGCATGGGAGTGCTGCTATCTGCCGGGGAATCATGCCTGGCTCTCGCCTGCCACCAAAAATCTGCAAAACACTTTTTTGCAATTACCATCATCTCATCCGAGCCCCCGGCTGTGTGTACAAGCTGACTGCTGCCGGCTGCCTGCTTCCCCCGCCGCTGCCAGATGTCTGTACAGAGCCAGAACAGAGACTCACAGGATTTTCCCTCCCTCTCCCGCTTCTGTATTATTTTTTCTTGAGAACTCTGCACTGCTGCAAAAAGTAATTTTCTCCCTCCCCATCCCTTGCTGCGGCGTGGCAGTGACCATACTAATCAGGGCTCGAGCGCGACCCCCGAGACGCCTGCCATGGGAGCCAGCTAACAGCTTGACAGCTCCGTGTCTTCCCGCACTCATTACAAGCTCGTTTGCAAGGATGCCACCACCCTCGTCTCCTCCAAGGGTTTTTGGGCACTCGCCTAACGTGCAAGGGGTTCAGACCCATGTTTGCACATGTTCTCGGGTAAATCACACCTTCTGGAGATGAATTTTCCACGGAGGGGGTGGGTGGATATTAATTAACACCTCTGCAGATGGTTCATGTTCCTGTTTATGCCGCGAAAAAGCCCCTTTGCTCATCCCAGATCTCCTCGAGTCTTCTACATTTCAAGCGACCCGGAGGGGTGGCTCGTGCGGAGGGGTTTTGCAACCCAAGAGAAACGTTCCTTGCTGCCACCCCTGCTTGCTATCCTTCAGCCACAGGGCTCCCAGGGGAGTTGCTGGAGAGGGGTCTGGGGGGTGCCCGTTTGCAGTGCAGTGCTTCTCAGTGGGGTTTTACCTGCCTTACCCGTGGTTAAGAAGCCCCTTTACGCCTCAGCCTCGGTGTGCACCCACCTCATGGGTTACGCACCCACCCTGTGGGTTACGCACGCTCTCGACAAATTATGCATGCACCTCGATGGGTTATGCATACTCCCAACGAGTTACACACGCACCCCATGGCTTATGCATGCACCCCATGGCTTATGCACCCACCATGCACCCTGATGGGTTATGCAGGCACCCCGATAGGTAATGCACGTTCCCAATGCGTCATGCATGTACCCCATGGGTTATGCACACTCCTGAAGGGTTATGCACTTGCCCTGTGGGTTATGCACCCACCCCACGGGTTATGCACCCACCCTAATGGGTGATGCACACTCCTAAAGGGTTACGCACCCACCCCATGGGTTATGCACCCACCCTAATGGGTTACGCACCCACCCCATGGGCTACGCCACCCCCCCACTGGCTATGCCACCCACCCTAATGGGTTACGCACCCACCCCATGGGTTACGCACCCACCCTAATGGGTTATGCACCCACCCTAATGGGTTACGCACCTACCCCATGGGTTACGCACCCACCCTAATGGGTTACGCACCTACCCCCTGCCCTACACCAAACTGCTGCTGACTTTGCTGCTGCACTCCCCTTCTTTTGCCTTCCCGCTCCTGCAACCCGACAGGCACCCCCAGAGCAGCTCTGCAGCCTTAAACTCAACGAGTTCGCTCTGCTCCCTATAAAATAAACCAAGGGAAACGGGAGCCCCAGCGAGTCCCAGCAACCACCCTGTGCCACCACCACGCACAAAGATGCTGTCAGGATGATTTACAAATGGTATAAATATAACTCTGCGCCCCAGCGTCTCCCCCCGGCTCACCCGAGACCATCCGTCACCTCCTGCATGGGGGAGCTGCGGCTGGGGGCTTGGGCAGCTGCAAAAGTCCATGAACAAGACAAAACAGGAGGGGGAAAAAAGGTGGAAAATGCCCTAAAATCAGGAGGGAATTGGGAAATCACAAGATGTTTTATTAAAAACCCAACTTCCCAAATGTGGGAAGCTCCCTGAGAAAGGAGAAAAAGGGAAAGGGGGGGGGAGGGGAGAGACAAAAAAAAACCCTGGAAGAAACGGGGATTTGTGGTGATAAAAATAAAAGCTGGGTTATTTTTCCCCTGCCCGCTCTCTCGGTGGTTTCTCAGAGCGTAATTTGCTCGGCCGCCCCGGCGCGTCATCCTCTCGCAGAAGGCTCCAGCACCCCTCTGCGCAGGGGGATTATGCAAATCCAGCCCCAGCTCGGGAGAAAGTGGGTTAATCCAATATTACCGAGTGGAAAAGGGAAGGAAAAGCCCGGTGGAGACGGCAGCGCCAGCGGAAGGAACACCGTGCAAAAAACCCTCCTCCCCAAAATAAGTGGAGAGGAAGCCAATTGCAAGCTGCAATTTAGAGTTCAGGACAGTTTTGGGGTTATATTTTGGTATTTCTCTGCTTGTATCCCCTACACACCCAAATACACATATTTATAGCAAGCAACAGCCAGGACTGAGCAGAAATACTCCCATGCATGCACCACGTTCCGGCAGCTGAATATATATCAGCCTCGAGAGCACCTTTTCCTATTTATAAACCTGCCTGCCTGCGAAAAAGAGCTTTAAGGCAGAGATGCTCCTTGTTCAGGGAGCAGAAACAAGACGGTAAAATGAAGAAAAAATATCCTCTGGCGAAGGGCGGCTGCTCCATCCACCGCCGCCAGCCCAATTAGCTCTTTCTTCACTTCCCCCGTGAGCAAATGCGCAAGCAAAGAGCTGAGCTTTTTTCCCATCCTGGAAAACTTCTAAGTTTTCTCTGATCTGTGGGGGGTTTATTTGTGTTTGGCAGCTTATCCTGAAATTCCCTGGAGAAACCCAAAAATACTGCTCTGGACCATTATAGCCGAGGCTTGATCCAGGCTCGGTGTGGATGGGAGTGATGCTGGGGGGGAGGGGGGGAAGCTACAGCCTCCAAATCCCCCCTCCCCGAATAAAACCAGATGTTATAAATCTTACTTTGCTCCAGAGCAGCATCCCACATCCCTGGGTATTTTGGGGACAGGGACGGGAAGGGGAAAGGTTTTTGGGGGGAGGCTCAGTGTTAGGCTCTCCCGTAAAGAGCCCAGTGCTGCTCCCCACAACCCAACCCCCCTAAATTTTGCATCATTTCCCCTGCAGCACAAAACCCACCCCCTTTTTTGCATCATTTCACACCCAACATGAAAACCAAATGGCACAGAGATGCCCACTGCAGCCCCGGCTCCCAAACCCCAACCAGCACCAACCCTCAGTGCAAAGCCCCCAGCACTGAACCAAGCCTGCTGACCCCAAATCCACCTGGAAAACTTAACAAAACACCTGGAAAAAACCTCATGGAGCCCTCAGGATGATTGCAAAGCTATTTTACATCTCTCCCCCCATCCGGTTTTCGAAGGCCAGCCTGTCTGCCTGCTTTGCTGAATCGATATTCC
>NW_009260790.1:3093016-3096148 GCF_000687185.1 Egretta garzetta
GAGGCGTCGTCTGCCTTTCTCTGCGCCACCCAGCCCTGACCTTCTGTTGTACAGGAGCAAAGCAGCTGGGAGGCTTCGTATCCCCCTCCCCAAGGGCAGGGAGGAGGCATTGGCGCCACTTACCCGGTACCAGACGATTTCCCGCATCTTCCCATCCGTCTTGAAGTTGCATTTCAGGGTGACGGCATCTCCCACCACCACAGGCGGCAGCGGCTCAATGCTGACCGTCAGGTAGGCTGGAAAAGTTAAAAAAAGGAGGAAAAGAGACGTGAGCTGCTGGCAAAGGATGGGGCAGGGGGTTAAATACTGTTCTCAAATGGTTTTATGGTATTAATAGCCCTTCTATGGGGAGCAAACCATAAACCCATCCCATGTAGGGATAAGCCATGGACAAGCCCATAAGCATGGCATCTTGCCCCCATGCAGCGATGAATTTTGGCAGCTCCCAACGCACCAAAAAAGCACCAGCTGGGGAAAATCCTTCTTGACCTTATTTACCAGCTTACAGCCCCAAAATGCAAGGACTGACCATTTCACTGCTTCTCACCCCAGCTTTGCAAAACTGCCCACGTTTGGCCAAATAAATCCCGGGCACGCAGATTTGGGGGCTTGCCTTGATCCACACACAAAGCCCTGACCCCACCTTTCCTGCCTGCAAACTCAAACCCGAGATATTTATATCGAGCCACTGGCTTTGACTTTGTCTCCGTCATCATCTGCCCCACATTGGTTCTCTCCCCACTGCAGACCAAGTCCCTCCACTCAGGCTTGCTTTAAAACTCTCCAAATTCCTCATTTCTCATGGGAATGGCGCCAACAGATTAATCAGAGGATGGGCAAAGCCCAGCCTGAGGTTTTACAGCCCAGCCTTGGCTGGCAGCCTGCTGCTTCCCCATCTCCCCCGTAGCTGGATGCAGAATTTGTCCCTCGTAGTGGAGGGGAAATCAGAGCACGGGCGGCTCCGTCTGGACGTTTTCTCCCCATTTCCCCTGGATTTGCTGTGAAACTATTGCAGGAACGTGGAGCAGCCAGGGTCAGGAGGGCAGGCAATTGCATTTCTATTTTATTTTCCCCTATTTCCTCCGGCTGCTGGAAGATGCCAGATTGACAGCCTGGCAGATCCGAGCCTTTCTTTAGCATCCTTGCCCTGACCGCACCCGTTTGACACCGTCTGCAACCAGGGCACCCCAAAACAGCCCTTAACCCACTGCAAAAACCTTTTTTTTTTTTTTTTTCTTTAATTATTGCTTGCGTCAGGTGGAAAAGCAACACTGAAAAAAAAACCCCGAGCGCCTGGGAAATGGGAGCAGGTTTGGAAATGGGGTTGCAGAAACTGCGACTCCTTTGGGGAAGATCCCCCGAAAGAGGGAAAGGTGACTTCATACATCCTGTGGCCAGCGATCCGGGGCTCGCATCGCTTGTAAAACAAGTTGCCGGTGTTTTTGCAATAAATCTCCACCACGACCTGTGGGAGAGCTTGCTGCACGCACACGCGCCTGCTGCAACAGTGAGGCAGCGTGGCCTGGCATATTGAGCACGAGGCTGGAAAATTCAAGAAACCCTCTCTGCCCTGCTTTTTTGGGGGGGGCTGCAGAAGTAGGTTTGCTGCTGCAATCAGCTGGGTGCAAGGAAACTTGGAAAAAAAGTGGATTTTTTTTTACTGGAGAGGGCTTTGCAGCATTGCACGGCGGGTGCATGGGAGACAGCAGCACCGAGCAGGGATGGGGGCTAAATTAAGGGCAGTTTTCAGCCCTGAAATGGTGCTCAGCAAGGTGGGTTTTAATATTGCACCTTTGCAACCCCAGCTTGGCGCCTCCCTCCTTGCTGACAGCGACCCAAATTCCCGCCAGCAGCCACGCTCATTTGGTGCCTGCTTCTTTCCAGCCTCTCTCCTCGCTGGGACAGGGTTTATTTTAGCACGCTAAAGCGGGGATTAATTCCTTGCGGCTGCCAACGCAGCACGCGGTCCCCTCGAATTCGGGGCTTTGCAGCTGTAGAGAGGCAGCAAGGGGAGAGGGAGGAGGAGGAGGAGGAGGAGGGATGCAAGGAAGGTCAGGCGAGGTCTCGCAGCGGGTGCTCGGTTCCCCCGCTTTGCTTTTGACATTTCCAAAAGCGAGATGAGCAACAGGTGATGAAAGCAAAGGGAGGGGGATGAGCAAATGCTTTGCAGCGCGGTGGCATCTGCCCAAAGGAAATCGGGGACGGATCCACGCTGGGGACGGAGCCTCCACGTGTGCGGAAAAGCTTTGCCTCTTCATCAACCAGCCCTGGGAGCCGCCGGGCGAGATTAAATCTCCCTCCTGCCCCCAGCATGGATCAACAGGACGATTAAATAAAGCCACCAGCAGGACTGATGGGGTGACAAAGACAGAGCTATGATTGCATTTTCCCTCGTGCCCACGAATTATGGGAATACAGGAGTTCCCGGCTTGTAATCGCAGTGTCTCCGGATGGTTTTCCATCCCTCTTCCCATGGAATTGCGTTTCACACCCTATGCACGGCAATGGGAAGCTGGAGCATCCCCAATCCAACCAGGCATTTTGGTGGTGCTTAGACCACCTCCTGATGGCTGGTGGCTTTTTAAAGTCAAAAATGGCCAAGCTTGGGGTGGCCTCAGCCACCCACCCCTGCTCATGTGCGGCAAATGCCTCAGCACAAACATTAAACTGAGCAAATCCCCCTGCAAACACATCCCCAACCTGCCTCTCCCAGACAGCTCAAAAAAAATGAATTAAGGGTTTTAGTTTTGCTCTGCTCCCTCCACATGATGCAAAACCACTCTGAGATGGCAATGGGGCTGCAGCCCACCAGCTCCCACCTCTACACCCAATAATTTGGGCTCGGCTCTGCTGGGAGGACATCTGGTCCTTAAAAATAGTGGAGTGTAACTGCGGGATGCTCCTGCGCTTCTCCTCCAGAGTGGGTCCTGCATGGCAAAGCCAAAGCTCTGGAGCTCCGCGATTTATTGCACCAGTGCCAGGGGGACAGGGACCCTGCAGAGGGCTGATGCCGGAGCCCCAGCGATGCCTGGAAGGGGAGGGAAGATGAAAACCAACCCACTTGAAGAGCAACCGCTGCCCAAATTCAGAGCAAAATCACCCCAGGAGATGGGGAAAAGGAGGAGGGAAAGA
>NW_009260790.1:3096178-3106800 GCF_000687185.1 Egretta garzetta
AAACAGATGCAGGGTCCCTGGAGGAGACAGCCCCCAAAATGTTGGGGATGTGTGCAGGGGAGGGGGAAAAGCAGGGAAAATAAAGCCAGGCACTTAAAAATAAAGCAGGCATCCAGATGGAGCCGTCCAAAACCTGCTGGTTTGCTGTGGTTGACGTGCGAATCTCATCCCTTGTCCCCCTCTTCCCTTTGCTTTCCGACAGCGGGGGACAGCAAAGTGTTGCCAGTCCTCAAAGCCCCTGCTTTGGTCCCTTTTTTGGAATTACTGGGGAAAAGAAACCGGCAGAGGCAGGTATTGCTGGATTTTAAGGACTATTTAAACAGGGCTGAGCATCAGATTTGTACCTGCAAAGGAGAAGCCCAACCCAACATCTCCATCATCCTCCACGTTATCAGCATCCCCATGGCAGCTCTGAACCCCGAGGCTCCTCTCTTTCCCCTTTGCTCTTTTTAAATAAGACGTATTTCATAGCGAAAGCTGCGCTGGGCCACCCTCTGATTAGATTCTGACCTATGGAAATTCAGCCCTCTGATTAGACGGCATCCCTGGAGAGAACAGAATGCTTTTGCTAGCGAGCGGTGGGAATTCGTGCGACATCCAGTTTAAGGAAGGGGAAAAAAAAAGGGAGGGGGAAGGGAGAGAGAAATGAAATGTCCTTTTAAATCAGGAGTGACACATTAATAAAAGGAGCACATTGTAACATGCTCAGCGCTTTCAATTACAAAATAGCAGCGAGGGAGGAGGAGGCAGGCTTCACCCCGGCCACGCAAGCGGAGGACAGGGCCGGATGCTTCCAGCAAGGTGCTGGCAGAAAGCACCATTTCTGCCCTGTTTCAGCATCCCTTTGGGAATTTTTGTACGCAAGAGCAGTGAATCGCTCTCTGGAAATCCCTTGGGAAGCAGCACGTGTGGTTGAACCCCCCCGAAAGGCTGAGATGCCCCCTGTCTTGTTGAGGAGAGGGAGGGAGAGAGCAGCTGGGTGGGCGGCTGGCAGCCACCCACAGGGCACCACACCGCAGCACCCCTGGGTGCCCTTGAAAACCTTGGGGTGATGAAGCCTTTCGGCGTGTCCCTGCGCCGCAAAGTAACCCCTCCACCTCTTCCCCACGTGCCTGGTATTTATTAAGCTACATCAAAATGAAATATGAATTTATTAATATCGACCGGTGCGCCTGTTCCCTATTTCTCACCTCCCAGTGCTTTCCCTAAAGCTAAGCTCAAACGCTGGTTTTGGGCTTAGCCCCTTGGGGACACGTCCCCAAGGTTCAACCTGTCCCCATCCTTGTATTTGGGGACTGTCAAGCAGCATTTCCAGGTATCAGAGCATCGGGATGGAGATGGAGGAGAGGCCACGTGGGGACACAGCTGCCCCAGCTGCCCCCGCCGCGTCCCCCCAGCCCTCAGGTGCCAACACGTCCCCCTCAGCAAAGGTGACAGGGAGAGATAATATTAACACATCATCATTTTAATCAGCCCGTGATTAGCGGGGCTCATACATAATTCACACCAATTCCTTCCAGCACTCACTTTTCCGAGCTGGGGCCAGGATGGTATTTTGGGGTGCAAATACAAGGAGGGTGGGGGGAAAATGGGACCAGGACCCCCCCTAATCAGCACAGGGCTGATTTTCATAATTTTCCAGGATTTAGGGCTTGAGGAGGTACCTTGTCCCTTGCAGAAGAGCCAGCTGGGATGCTAAAGGATTGCAAATCACACCCCTAAAAAGAGTGGGGAGCAATCCTGCTCCCTGTTCTCCACCAGAGGATGATGATGGTTGGCACAAGGGGAGATCACTGATGTGCAAGGGTTCACAGCCGCGCGCGAAGCCCCAGGGACACGGATGTCACCCGCCGCATGCCGGGGCTGAGGAGCATTAAGCAAACGCGCTTTGACTTGCAGCACTTTGCAACATCTTGTTCATTAAAGATTAAACGCCAGCAGTTGCTCCCGTTCCTGTGAGCACAGCAAATACCGTCTCCCTCCCCAGCTCTGGCAATGCCTTATTTATGATATTCCAGGACGATTTACAATTATAATGTGTTGCTGCCTCTCCTCGCTAACCCAGGAGGGCTGCAAGGGCCAAGAACCGGTGAAGGATTCACATCTGTCCCAGTCTGGATTGGCCAAATTTTGCTGAATCTTGAGCTTTTCCTCCTGGAAAGCTGCCGCACTGATTTTTTTTTTTTTGGTTTTGTTTTTTTTTAAATGGAGGAATACGTGTTTTAACACAGGTTTAACAACAGCGAGCGGCATGGGCTGTGACAGATGGAGTCAGCATCACGCTTCCAAAGGAGACGGTCCTTTTGCAAAGGCAAACAAATGGGTTGGGGCAGGGCGGGGGGAGACCGTTTATGTTTCTAAGGGCATGAACTGCTTGAGTTTTGCTTGAATTTCCAGCCTTTCCTTCAAGAAAACCAAAAGCTGAGGGCCAGCAGGGCTGAGCATCCCTAAATGCACCGCTGCCCACCCAAAAACTGGGCTGGCTCTTGCCGTTTTGTGAAATAAACCCACGAAAGCCGGCAGCGCCCGCTGCGAGGAAGAGCCCTGCTGGCAGAGAGCAAATTGTATTAATACTGTGTAAATAGGATATTAACAGGCCGACCAAACAATTAAGAGCTGGTAATTAAAATTCATCTTCCTTCACACCGCGGTGTATTAAAGTACAAACATTTAATTAGATGCCTCTTACTTCACCCATTTGCATAAGTGGGAGGAAACACTTTGCAGCTGTACCTCTAATTATTCTTTATGGCGGTTGCTGGACCGAACCAGCCCCTGAATCCTTAGGTACTGCAGAGCCAGGGAGAAGACATATAGAATAGATAGGGAGTACGTATAGAAGATGCTTTGGTACATTTTTCTCTAACTAAACAGAATGCAATGGGCGCATTGAACCTGACAGATCCTAGGGATGCATCCTGTGTCTTGTTAGCTCTTTGTAGCGTAAATCAATAATTTTAATCGATATATTGATTGAGCATGGCCGCTTCGGCCTTTTGACCCCTTTTAAATCAAGATTAACTGAGAAAACCACTTCACCGGGGCTGCTGGGGACAGACGGACCCTAAGGGGTCTGCTGCCGTTAGAATTTAATGATCAAAATCTGTCAAAACTCTATAAAATGATGGGGGTTTTAAGCTTTACTGGTCAAAATTTATCACCCAGTCCCAATCCAAGGCTTTTTACTTTGTTTTGGGGTGCATAATGCAAAAACCAAACGAACTTCCAACGATTTCAATGCTGGTGACAAACCCCAGTTGAGATGGGACTTTTGAACACTGCCCACGGCTTTCCTTTTTTCCTTAAATCCTGGATTTCTCCTGGAAAAAAAAATATCCTAGCCAAAAAGAAAAAGAAATAAAGTCTAATTTTGTGCCATGCCATGGTACCCAACATCACTTGTGTGCAGCCGTCTTAGCATCATGGAGAGCATCTTCAACACCTCGCAACCACGCAAGTACTTCCCAAAGAGTTGTGTCAATATAACTTCAGAAAAATCAATTTTTAGACCAGTTTTGTCCTCATTATGAGCACTACAGTAATTTTTACGTTCTTAAGGGCAGAGATTGGATCTTATATGCCAGCGCCTATAGCTAAGCCCTGGTATGGTGCAGCAACACCGCAGCCTGCAGAGGAACGAAGAGCAAGGCTCAAAATGCATCATGCTGGGATAAAACCACGTTACAAATGCTTTGGCTCAGTAGGGTTTTCACACACATCAGCACAACCCCAGCACGGAAAATGACACAGAAAGGGAGAGTTTGGGCCACGTTGGGCATGCAAACGCAATGGGTGATTTGGGTCGTGGGAGCATCGGGATGCTGTGGCATCTCCCTCTCTCTCTCCAACACCCATCTCCTGCCCCTTCTCCATCTCCTCCTCCCAGCATTTCCATCTTTCCCTCTCCCATTTCTTTCTATCAACTACTCCAGCTACACCAGCTCTATCCATCACCATGCACCAGCTAATAAAATAGATGTAAACAGCATCTTTTTACAAGCCAGTCACCACCTTTGGTGCGTGTCTCCCAACAAACAAATCCGTGGTGGATAGAGCCATCCGTATCAGCTATGCGACTTGGGCAGGGACCGAAACAAAACCCGCTTTAACGTCTTCATCACGCCTTTTCTAAATGAAGGTGCATTGGCAAGGCTGTTCCAGGTCATCGGAGCACAAGATGAGAAAGCCCATTTCTAGCTCGGCTCCTTTTACTCGCAGCGCCAAGTTAGTGCTTGTACTACATCTCCGTCAACGTGTTTGCCTGAAATCCTCAGGAAATTGGTCATTCCAGTAAAAAGATGGAAGTTTTGAGGCAAAACAGCTGGAGCATTCAGCTGAAGCAAGCTCATGCCCTGCTACAAACACCCAGGATGACCTTGGATGTATCATTTGGCTGCTCAATGGATCCCTCAACCTAAAAATCAGGCAATTTCCCAGAGAGAAACTCAGAGATGCAACAGAAGTTGTGAAGCCAAGGTCCGCATCCTGCCCACCCCGAGACGTGAGCCCCTGAGAAGCCAAACCCACCAACTACAAAATGAGAGATGCTCCAGGTGGTGGAGAAGTGCCAATCTGGGGGTGAATGCAAGAAAAAGGAGGTTTGGAGGGAAGCATCAGTCACTGGACAACTGGGAGCAGTAGGATTTTGGGGGTACCTTACTGGGATTAATGGGAAATATCTTCCATTTGGGTAATATTTCAACAGCCCCAAGGCTGAAGACTGACATTACCCCTAGACGAGAATTTCTCTACACCCACACACATGGAGAAAGACCAGAGACCCAACCAAACCCAACAGCCGCTTAAGAAACACCCACCCAACCCCCAAACCCCTTAAATCAACCCCCCAAAAGACCAGTCAACATGAAGAAGACGGGTCTCACAACCCCACGCAGATTAGCAGAAGGGTCGGGCTTGCTGCATGGATAAGTCTTCTTGATCTATCATATTTCATTAGCTCCTACCAGACCCCCCTGCACAGGCTGGGAAGCCACGTACGTAAATTATAGATCGAATATTTATCTCCCACTGCTGCGCAGACGTGAAGTATGTTTAGCAGCATTTACTCGAGCGCAGTAAAGTTTTATTTATAATTTCTCTCCCCCCCACGCTGCTGGCATGCTCAGCACATCTCCGTAAAGCCAACGACACATGCCTCCATCTCTAACGATGCTGGGAGGGGGGGGGAGGGAAGGAGTATATTTTACTACTGCATCTTCACACTACTGATATTGCCATTAAAATATAATGCTTTAGCGCAGCGCTGAAGCACCCGCCTGCGGTTTACAGCTGCTAAAATTGGTGGCTGTGACCTGCGATGGGTCGTTGGGTTTGGTTTTTTGGAAGGGGAGGATGTTTGTCATCATTACGTTGCTCATCAGTCTTGTTTCTTTATCCCCACTTACAGGTTATTTAAGGATTTGGCCATCCTGGGTGGTTTTTTTGGGTTTTCAGAGTCCTAGATGGTGTCTTGTCCCAGGGGAGAAGGGAAACTGAGTCCAGCAGAGCCAAATTCCCCCCAAACCCCAGTGGCATCACTGATTTGGAGCAATGGCTTTGCCAGCACCTCTTGGCCTTTCCCCAGCTCTGTGAGCAGCTGCTGGTGCCAAAATGAAGCCCAAAATGTGCTTGGGTCAACCAGGTCAACCTCAGGTGCCCTGGTTTTTAAATGGAGAGTTTGCTCTTCATTTGCATGTATGCATATATGCAAATAGGGGCTGATTGTCTGCAGTGCAGCCTGCCATTCGTGCTGTTTGAAAACCCCCGCACCAGCTCTTTAAGGCAGATTCCTCTAAACCCAGGCTTGCTTGCACCCCAATTTTATTCCCATCCCACGAGCTAAAGCCAACGGCTTTTGGCAAAACGAGGTGCAACCGGTGGGAGACACCACCCATCCCCACGCACGCTTGTGCTGCGCCAGCTCTAGGTACTCATCCCTCTTCTCTCGCCCCAAATTTTCCCATACCCAATTAAGCAAACCCAGTTCCTGCAGGATTTCTCGCTTTCCCACAGAGTTCCTCCAAGGCAGCTGGATTTTCCTTAAAGCTTTCCACCCCAAATGGCTGCCACCCCCAGCCTCAGCTGCAGAGCAATAATTCCCTCCTGCACACCACTTCTGCTAATAACTCCCAGGAGAGATTTGCTTTCTCCTTTTTCTAATAGTGCCCCATTGCAGATCCTCATTAACCTCAAGACCTGCTAAAAAAACCCAATTCTTTCGTATTTTACCCCATTATTGCTTTACCAGCTCTCCCCCACTGTGGACCACTCCTCCAAGCACAATAATTTTCTTTCCATGGAGAGTTGCAGCGGGGTCTTGTCTTTCTCCAGCATATCCCAAGCTCACTGGATGAGAAATTTTCCTACAATCCCACTATTGCAGAGCAGGAGCGATCGCCGGCTACCGAATTCAGTGCAATGCCTCCAGGACGGTGCAGCATCCCCCCCTAAAAACCTTGCAATAGAGCATGATACCTCCCCAACACCGGGGCACGATGTGGGTTAAAGCTCAGGACCAGGAGGCCCAGGTACCCTGCAACCGTAGCAGCCTCCCCAGGGTTTGTCCATGCTAAAAATTCACACTCCCTCTGCTTTTTCATTATTTTTAATCAAACAGCATCATGGCAAGCGTGGCGGGATCTGCTAATCTCCAGCAACTCCCCCAGTGCAGATGCGGGGTTTAATCCGGAATTAAGTGTGGCAGAAGAAGGAGATGCTGCATTGTAATCCTGCACTGCAAAGGATTGGAAACGGGTATTTTTCCCCCACCAGCAAATGCCCAGACTCTTCTTTTCCAGCAACAGGCTTGGCTTTCCATCCCGACACAGAAGAGATTCATAGGATCATGGAATCGTTTAGGTTGGAAAAGCCCTTTAAACTCACCAAGCCCAACCGTTCCCCTAACCCTGCCATCCCACCACTAAACCCTGGCCCTAAGCACCTCGTCTGCCTGGCTTTTAAATCCACCCAGGGATGGGGACTCGACCCCTGCCCTGGGCAGCCCCTTCCAGTGCTTGACAGCCCTTGCGGGGAAGGAATTGTTCCCAATGTCCAACCTAAACCTGCCCTGGCACAACTTGAGGCTGTTTCCCCTCATCCCATCGCCCGTTCCCTGGGAGCAGAGCCCGACCCCCCCCAGCTCCCCCCTCCTGTCAGAGCCCCTCCAGGTCCTTCTGGGGCGGCTTCCCCAGTGCCCAGGACAGGGGCACGGTCCCTGCCCTGCTCCTGCTGGCCACACCATTCCTGATACAAGCCAGGATGCTGTTGGCCCACTTGGCCACCTGGGCACCCTATTGGCTCATATTCAGCTGCCTGTCAACCAACACCCCAGATCCTTTTCTGCCGGGCAGCTTTCCAGCCACTCTTCCCATGCCTGTGGTGTTGTGAGACCTCTCCAAGCTGCTTATAGAATATTTTGTCTGTCTCTTCATCCTGGTTGGGCAGTTTAGAACAGACACCCACCATGATATCTGCCTTGTTGTCCTTCCCCCTGATTCTTACCCATAAACACTCAACCCTACCATCACCATCATTAAGCTCTATACAATGAAAACACTCCCTAACATACAGGGCTACCCCTCCGCCCCTCCTTCCCTGTCTATCCCTTCGGAAGAGTTTACAGCCATCCCTTCCAGCACTCCAGTCATGCGAGCCAGCCCACCATGTTCCCCTGATGGCAACCATGTTGCAGCTTTCCTGCTGCACTGTGGCTACCGGCTCCTCCCGTTTGTTGCCCGTGCTGTGTGCGTTGGTGTAGATGCACTTCAGTTGGGGTATTGATCCCGCCACCTTTTTTTTGGGGAAAAAACCTTAATTCCTACGTGACCATTCTCAGGTGCTTCCGTGGTTTCCAACACATCAATAACAGTTGCGTCTTTGCTGCCTCATGGGTGTCCATCCCCTACGTGCACTGAGACATCAGACTGAAGGACCTCGCTAGCACCCTGTCCCTCACACATTGGTGTGCTGCCCCCAGGCTTATCTCCGGTGGGTCTGGTTTTATCCCTTTCCTCCTTCAAATCCAGTTCAAAGCCCTTTCAATGCACTCTGCTAAATCCTGTGCAAAGATCCTTTTCCCCCTTTGAGACAGGCGTACCCCATCTGTCGCCAGCCAGCCTGGTGTTGTGTAGACCGACCCATGATCAAAAACCCCAAATTCTGCCAGTGACACCAGGCTCGGAGCCAGGTATTGATCTCCTGGGCTCTCCCTGTGTCTCCCCTCATCATTCCCTGTAACTGGAAGGACAGAGGAGAACACTGCTTGCGTTCCTGATCCCTTAACCTGTCATCCCAAGTCTCTCATGATTGCCCTCATAATTCTTGTTGCAACTCCATCGCTGCCTACCCAAAAAATCAGTAACTGTCAGTAATCCGAGGGCCGTACCAGGGTAGGAAGTTTTCTCTTCATATCTTTAACCCAGGCCCCAGGGAGGCAGCAGACTTCCCTAAGCAGTGGGTCCGATCTGCAGACTGGGCCTTCTGTCCCCTTCCAAAGGGAGCCTCCTATGACATTGACCCATCTTTTTTTTCTTTACGGAAGCAGTTTTGATGCAGGGCATAGGCCGACTTAACCTCGGTGGCACCTCCAAGCCAGATGAACCATTGTCCTCCTCACTGTTCGATTCCACTTGTAGTCATGGAGGAGATGCTCCTGCTGCATCGGGCAGGGACTTGTCACCATTGCCCCTGTCCCTTAAGTCACTGTGTTCAGCCAGGCAGAGAGAGGACAAGGAATCCTCCATATCCTGTTCCTCATCAGCCAGATCCCTTCTGGCATCTTTCCCCATGTTGGCATCAGGAAGATGCAGCATCTGGATGCTTCCCCCGAGCACGGGGGAATATGGAAAACCTCATCTGGGATCAAGGGTCTCATCCCCAGCCAGTGCCGAAAGCGCCGCTGAGCAAAAACCACCCTGGATGTGCCATTCAGAAGTAAAAAAGCAAATTATTTGTACCCAGCCTGGTTTGTTAGAGCCCCGGGCCAAAGCTGATGGATTAGATACGGATGTTGAAACCTGGGAAAAAAGATGCCGAGACCCTGGCAGAGCCCAGTCCACTTCTTGGGCGAACTGGGGAGGGACCTGCCGGCAGCAACCGATGGCTTTGCCGCTGCTTCGCCCTCCATCGGGGTGGGGATTAATGACACTGGGAGTTAATTATTTGAAACCACGGCTCGTGGCGTTAATCTAGGCTGGAGCATAATCCCAGCCAGGGCTGATTAGCAGAGCTGGAAGCAGCAGGGAGCTGCTCAAAGGATGCCTTTTGGAGCGTGTCCCACTCCATGCCTCAGTTTCCCCACTTGCAAGGGGGAAAGCAAGACCCTTTACAAACCCATCTGAGACCCAGCAAAAATCCCATCCTGCAGCAACAGCGAGGAGTTATTAGAGATGCTGCTCCTCGGAAAAATAAGCGCAGTTTTGAATTTGCCCCCCTGAAACCTCCTCATCTGCCCTAAACTTTCTCATCTTCCAGCTTCAAAAAAAAAAGATACACAGGCTTGGGGTGGGAAAAAGAATTAATTTCATTGATGAAAAAATACAAGGATTTAGGTTTAGATGCTGCTGTCAAGTTTGCCACCAAGTTAAGAGCCCTGGTGAGGCGCTGGCGGGGTTTTGCTGGGCCAAGGTGGCCAAGGTGGCCCAGGAGAAGGAGCTGACCATGACCCAGACGATGGATTTGCTTATTTATTTCTCTATTTGCAGGAAATGCAATTAGCCCATATTTTCTGATTGGTGACAAACGAGGCAGCCGTTGACTCTCCCCCTCCCTCCCTGGGTGCCTGCTGCGAGCGATCTCTGCCGGCACCATTCATTCCTGCGCCGTGGAACCGTAAAGGGATTATTATTATTAATTTTTCCTTTCCATTTTCCTTCTGAACAACTTCTCCAAAGGCACAACCTCAGGCAGAGGAAGGGGGAAAATAAAGCCTGGTGCCAGGCAGAAGTCCCAAGTGCTGCAAAATTCACTTTTTTTTGCAATTTAGAGTGTGACACGCAGCTTTTTACCCCCAAACCATCCTCAGAGCAGCCTGGGGCAGTTGGATCAGCACCGTCGTAAGTGGAGTTGGGTGCTAAAAAGCAGCCAAAGTCACCCGGCCCCTTTCCTCCACTGCTGCAAAACCCTCTGTGCTCTCACAGGGAGTGCCCGGAGGCAGCCGGTGTCTTCTACTGGTTGTATATGGGGGAAGGGGATGAACAGAGGGAGGGAGGGAGGGACAGAAGGAACAACAGAGGGAGGGATGAAGGAAGGGATGAAGGATTAGAGAGATAGAGGGAGGGGTAAAGGAAGGGATAGATGGAGGGATGAGGGAAAGGATAGATAGAAGAATGAGATGACACAAGTTGGGCGGAAGTGTGGGTCTGCTGGAGGGGAGGAGGGCTCTGTAGAGGGAGCTGGCCAGGTTGGATCCATGGGCCCAGGCCAATTGGGTGAGATTCAACAAGGCCAAGGGCCAGGTCCTGCACTGGGGTCACAACAACCCCACGCAATGCTACAGGCATGGGGAAGAGTGGCTGGAAAGCTGCCTGGCGGAAAAGGACCTGGGGGTGTTGGTCGACAAGCGGCTGAATATGAGCCAGCAGGGTGCCCAGGTGGCCAAGAGGGCCAACGGCATCCTGGCTTGT
>NW_009260790.1:3107141-3116305 GCF_000687185.1 Egretta garzetta
GCTTAGGGCCAGGGTTTAGTGGTGGGATGGCAGGGTTAGGGGAACGGTTGGGCTGGGGGAGTTTAAAGGGCTTTTCCAACCTAAACGATTCCATGATTCTGTGATTCTAAGAACAGAGGGATAGAGGTATGGAGGGATGAAGGAAGGGATGGATGGAGGGGAGAACAGAGGGATGGCGGGAGGGTGAGACAGACAGACAGCTGGGTTGGTGGGACAGATACCTGCGTACCCTACATTATACCAGACACAACCTACAGGGATTTCCAGCTCCACACTCGGGCAGTGGTCCAGAGATGCCCCTCCTGAGCACTGATTTGGCCAAGGTGGGAGGCAGCCACATCCCAGCCTCTCCCCCATCCCTTGGCACGGGCTTTCTGCCCTTTCCCTCAGTACCTCCCCCCCAAAACCCAGCCTCCATCCACCGCCTTTTCTCCTCCATCTTCGCTACCCCTCTCCGCGCTCACTTTACAAAGGAGGATTGCTAATTTGAAGCTACCCTCGTCTCCCCGATTTACGCTGCGTGATTAATAATCCCTTTGCTCTCTCAGTAATGCCGCGCCGCTAATAAGATTAAAACATATCTCCCTCTTACAGCACCGATTCATAACGCTGATTTACTGTTACTTCTCCGCTCTCACGGAGAGGATGCACATGGCTGTTACCTTAATCCCTATCCATCTCCGCACCATTGAGAAATAACTGCTAATTAATACCTTTCTGTCTCCCAACTGCTTCCAGATATGCCCAGCTATCAATATTTGCCTGACTTTTTGCCGCCGATCTCAAAGGCTAATCTAGCAAACTCCCAGCCCTGCTTGCTACTTCGCCTCTACAGAGGGGCTGCTGGCAATTTTGGGGGGGGGGTTTCCCCCAGTGGATATCCTGGAGGTCCTCCTGGCCCAGGCTTGATTGCCCTGAGATGGAGCAAAGCAAAAAATGGGGGGAGGCTTTTCCAAGCATCTTTTCATGCAGATGTGCTCATCTCCACCCACGACCCAAACCCCTCCACAGGGTAACATCTCCCTGGGACTCCACTTCCCGCATCCATCCCCATTCCTGCATCCATCAGCTATTTCTGCAGCATGACTTCTCATCCCTAAGCCAGTTTGGAGACTGAGCATCCTTAAATAAACCAATCAGCCACATTTTTCACCCCATTGCCTGTTGTCCTCCTCTGCCAGGAGACCCTGGACCAGCCCTACAGCCAACCCAAGCAATCGGATGCCTTGGGAACAACAGCGACGGCAGCAAGAGCTTGGGAGGGAGGGGAAAAAAAAAACAGCAGAGCCTCTGATCTGATGAATGTGGCAGGGGAGGCTGATGCTCTGCTTTTAATAAAACATAACGAAGCGTAGGATCATAAAATATTTCCTTTAATTCAGTGCTCCCGTGAGGGTGGGTAATAGAGGCTGGGTAATGCGGTAGGCTTTCCTCGCAGCTTGCCAGCGGGGAGAGCACTGCTGGGGTTGTTAAACAGCCCATTTGCAAGCCTGTAAGTGCTCTCCTTCCCCTTGCCATCCCATTTTGGGGGGCAGAAAGAGGGGGGCCATGCACACCCCCATAGAGCCAAAGCACATCCCTCCTGCCGTGTGTTCCAGGGGGTCCCCAGCTCCCAGGGCCGCATTGCTTCACCCCGCCGGGAGGGGCTTTCGGGGGTGGAAAAAGGTCAAAAGGCAAATCAAGGAGGGATGTTCAACTCTCATCCTCATCCTCAGTGAGTACATGGGTGACTGAGCATGTGCATGTTGCATATATATATAAAAAAATATATATATACACACTCATCTCTGAGGCGGTGTGGCATAAGTGATTAACATTCTTGTGTTAAAAATCTCTCTGCATCTGCTTTGTCCTACACCCAGCACTAAATATAACCATTCAATATGCTCTCTCCCTTCACCAGAGAGATAACATTGTTTAAATAAGCCCTTTCCATTTTAAAGAGTCGGGTTGTTTTCTGGCGGCGGCAGCGAGCTTTTAGCAGATCAGGAGGCAGAGGAGGGTGGTCCCTGCAAACAAAACCAGAGGCGCGAGCATCCCTAACACCCAAGTGCCCAAATCCTGCCCCCTCCAAATCATTTCCCACCATGAAGTCACCCAGATGTGGTTTGCCACTCTAAAAAAAAAATATTAAAGATGCATTTCTGGGAGCAGAAGTGTTTAATTTGGAAACTGGGCTCGCCTGTGCTCCCACGCTGCTGCTATAATTACAGCGGCGTAAATCCGCTCTCCGTCAGGAGGAAACCCAACGATCTCCAGCCAGTTTGCGTACATCGACTGCTTGCAAAGAACTTCCTTAGAGAAGCAAAAAAAAATAAATAAAATAAAAGGCATAACAACACAACAAGACACACATACAGCTTAAAAAGAGCCACCTCAGCCAGCATTTATGGAAAAGATCTCATTATCAAGTTGCATGGGGAGGATGCTCTGAGCGGAGACGAAGTGCTGGAGGTTTTTTCTCCGTCTGTCCGGAAGCTGAACCAGCAGTGTTATCACCCGGCCTCATTCCTGAAAACCCGGCCTCATCCCTGCTGGTGCTACCGCTTTTGCATCCTTTCTGGAGCAACATCTACCCATTATATGGTGCTTGTCCATCACCACATCCAGTCTGTTATTCATCTTACATGGAAAAAACCCTGCTCTCCAGCAGCTTGCTGTATATATTTTGGGGTGCCGGGTGAGGCAAAGTTGCCCAAATCCTCCCACCCTGCTCTGAGTCACCACGTCCTTCTGCAATACAACTTGGCACATATATATCTTAAGGAGAAAAGCAAGAAAAGCAGCCAAATCCAACCACCAGCTCTTGGGATGCTCTCGGTGCTGCAAAGTGGGGCACGTGGGTAGGACGGCAAAGCCTGTGCGTGTGGTCCCCTTCTTCTAATAGCTTGTACAGGAGCTAAATCTGCAGGAAATGAGGTTTTTTTGGGATTATGATATGAGAAAGACACTTGATGGAGCAGAAAAAGTATCTCAGATCATGGTACATCAAGGGACTGCCCGAATTTGGGCTGGCAATCTTCCTAAGCGTGATTTAGAGCCAAGCTTTGAACCCTGCTCTCTGGAGATGCAAAGCTGGGATGGAAACCTAAATCACTTGGCCGTTAAAATCCCCTTCCAGACCATTTCCAATCAAACCAGGGATTTTTTGGTTGTGATGAAGAAAGTGCTCATCTCTGCAAGAGGGCTTACCAGGGTATGGGGAGCTCAGCTCCCCCCACCTCAACATTGGGGTGATCCTGGTACTTTTGGTGATACCTACTAAGCTGGAGGCTTTCTCTCTCCCTCCCGCTGTTATGGTCCATCTGAGCCCCGCAGCGAGGAGCCAGCAGCTCCCAAAGCCATCACTTGGCACCCATGACGATGACAACTGCCAGCCAAAATCACCCCTTCCATCATCTTCCTCAAGTATTAGCACCAGGAGCAAAACGCACCTTGGGGACCAGCTGGGCGTCCTCCTCCCAGCACGAGCACCATCAAAACGTTGCTACCAGCAAATCCAGGGTTATCCATGAAATCCATCCCACAAAAAAAGCATTTCCATGGATGGCAGCCCACCTCAGAGTGAACCAGAGTGCCACCCACCATGTCCCCCGCCGTCACCCTGCATCCCACCCATCACTTTCCTCCCTTGGGGAGAACCAAAACCCATCACGGAGCATCTCTGTGTCACTCCAGCCCATCCCTGTCACTGCAGATCCCTTTGCAAAGAAAAAAATAGGCAGAAAAACATCGGAAAAGCAGGCGCATCCTGACAGAGGGGTCTCCAGCTCCTTTTTCCCTGTCCTGGGTAGATAGGATGCAGCATCAGGATTTATCTACAAGCACAGGGAGGCGGAGCGAGGCTGGAATAACCGCTGCTAATCCCCTTCGCCCTCCCCTCCGAAGTACATTGTTGGAAGCATTATATAAATGGGAAATTATACAGAGGTTTGGGCAGGAGAGGAACTAAATCCCTGCCTGCTCTGCTGCCTTTTGCGATGCCTCCGAGACACCCGGTCTTGCAGCCAAGAAGGGTTTTGCAGATGGAGATGCGCTCCCAGCAGCAGAAGAGAAGAAATGTGTGGTCTGGAAGGGCTTGGCAATGCCATGTTTCCACCACCCAATGCCTTTCCATTGGGTTGCACCATCCCTCTGCTGGGAAACATGGCTATTCCTGATGTTCCCCAAATCTCCTTGGAGTCGAGGGCTAAACCCCTGTGAAGCCAGCGGCCAAATTTCCCTCCGGGCAGTCTCCAAAAAGCAGAGCTTTGCTGTGGGTTCAGCCCAGCACTGGAAAAACCTCCTTCCCCGCTTCAAATCTCCCTCGCCGGGGCTGTCAGGACCCTGTTAATAATAGTTTTGCTTCTAGCAAATACGAGGGCTAATTGCATTTCAAAGGACCAGCTCCAGCACTGCCTTCTGCTGCAAACGCACACCGTACCCCAGGTGTTATCCCGGCGAGATCGCAGGGCCGCAGCAAAGAGGGCCAGCCCAAAAGGGCTCGAGGTCGCCCCACGAGAGAAGCACATCAGGGAGGGCTCTGGCGCGGTGTTTAGGGGGCATGAACCCTATTTCTCAGCCAGCTGAGAGTGAAAACAAGCGGGGCACGCGCCTTCGCCGGTCCAAATGGCTCTGCAGCCCCTAAAAACCTAATTTTATATAATAACTCCCTGGAGAGAACCACAGCGGTGGGTTATTGTCCCGGCACTTTGCTACGAGCCCTCCTGCCCTTGGCACTCGCCTGGCAAATCCTGTCCCAAAAGCGTTGAAAACAAGCCCGTGATTGAGGGTTTTATTTTAGGAAGGAGACGGGAAAAGTGGGAAGGAGATAATGCTGGGGAAAAATAATGTGAGCGCCAGTCATTAGTTAAAAACAAGCCCATCAGTACTCCAAGTGCCTCAGCAGAAAGCAAACAAAAGGGCAAAGAGAGCAGCTTGGCAAGGGAACAAAACCAGCCACATCAGCTGCATCCTCCCCGCTCGGCTCTTTGCAGCGGGATTTACGAGCCGGGAAGTTTGCAAGGCGAAGGCTGCACCTCCCGCCTCCAGAAATAGGGATTTGGGGGCTCCTTCCCTTGATTTTCCTCTTTGCCAATGTGCGAGCAAAGGGAGTGACTCGGCATCGCTGAAATCAAGGTTTTATCTTAGAAAATAGGGGGAAAAATCCAAAGCACTGAGGACGCCCCATGGCTGGCGGGTCCCAAGGGGGTGATGCTTTGTCCTCCCTGCACGTGGCCCCAGGCAGGTCCCGGCCATCTCCGTCCTTGCCAGGGAGAGGTTTCGGCTCCATCCCCACCTTCCTGAAAGGTTTTTCCCTTGGCAAGTGCAGCAGGAGCCTTAGCACGATCCTTGCCCCCATCTCAGCCTAATTCCTGAGCCATTAGCACACCTGGATTAAATAAAACCTGCTCTTATCCCAACGCTTTTCAGAGCTTTTCATCAGCAGATCTTAAAGCACTTGGCACAAGGAGCAAGGCGAGCGCTGGTCAAGCATTCCCAGCCAAGGATTTTTTGACAGAAAAGACCATTTCTGCAATGATAACCAGGGGGAAAAAAAAAGACCGGTGGGGTATGTGAAGGTATGAGCCATCTCCACAGGAAGGGGAGGCTTGCGAGACCCTGGTTAAGGCCATGTCTGGATGCTCCATGAAGACCCATCGATGCAGGAGCTGAGCTGCATTTCCACGTTGCTCAAGCCTGGATGCGACGCCAGGGTAGACCTTGCCTGGAAGTGCTTGGAGGCAGCGGCGAGGCCGCAAGGCACCTCCGAGGGCTGCGATGTGTACGGCATTTAGCAGATGGCACACAGCCTTTAGCAGATTGCGTGGGGCACCTTGCATGCAGCACCCTACACGTAGCGGGGGCCGCTGGGCTCAAAGCTCTTAGAAGGAAAAACCAGGACTTGCACTGCATCCCCAGCCCAAACCCTACAGCATCCTTAGGC
Source organism: Egretta garzetta (assembly GCF_000687185.1). Lineage (NCBI taxonomy): Eukaryota > Metazoa > Chordata > Aves > Pelecaniformes > Ardeidae > Egretta > Egretta garzetta. The sequence continues at coordinate 3,113,068 of NW_009260790.1, forward strand.
TTTTTTTGGGGGGTGCTAATGCTACTTGTTGCAGCAAAGGAATTTGGGAGGTAAAGACCCCCAAAACTGAGCTCCACATGCAGGAGCTTCGGAAATGCTCAGGGACAGTGAGGCACGATTTAATGCATGAGGGTTTCTGCATATCCGGAGTATCTCCGCACCCTGAAGATGCTTATTAACTGGGAAAGGTGCAAGGTGAAGGGAAGATCCTTGCCTGTGTCAAAGCTTTTTTTAAAGAGCTCTGGATTCAAACTGGCAGCTCTGAAGTGCTACCAAATGCAGCTGGTGAGAAGAGAAAAATTGGGCTAATTGGGGAAGGGCAATTAGCATGGTTAGGAGGGTTCTCGGAAGGGGCTTCGGCAGCCTGCGTGGCCTGGGTTTACCCAGAGAGCAAAGCACAGGCTTCGTGGAAAGGCGGAATTCATAGAAATAGCAGGGAAGGATTTAAAAAGAGGCGACCCTGAGCTGAATGCAAGATTTGCTGGGCAAAAGCATGAGTAGAAAAGGATGGAGGGAGCGTGGGATGGCTTTCCAGGTCAGCGCCGTGCATTTGCAGGTGAATTAGAGCTGGGTTTGGTCCCACGTGGCACGGGGGATGCTCCTCCTTTCCCCTCGCCCCCCCCAGCATGCGAACTCCCACCCAACACCTCTTTCCTTTAAATGAGCTCAGCAGCAAGGTGAGCAGGTGGCTCCCATCGCCCCGGCAAAAGCCACACGCTGTTATTTTCCTATGGAAAGGAGCAAAATGAGCTTTTCCCAGCCTGCAAGGAGGAGCCACCCCAGGGGGTTGCATGCAAGCTGGGAAAATCCCTACGAGGAAAAGCCTCAGGGCGGGGGGGAAGCTGTCCCTGGGAAAGGAGAGGGGGGAGAAATTCAGCTTGCTGATAGAAATGGTAACTGTAAAGAGATTTTTTTTCAAGCTGTTTTTTGGCTTGGAGAAGCTCTATGGGTGTATCCCTAAGGGCAGGTCCCTGCAAACAGCCCCAGCAAACCTGCCCCTTTTGGGGCAAAGCCCTGAAAAACCATAAGCGGCTTCAAATAAGGAGCTAGGCTTTAATTTTCCCCTTTTTCCCCCATGGCAGGAGGTGCTGGGGGCAGGGGTGTGGGGGGGTTAGTACAGAAGCTAAAGGAAACTGCTCGGATAAGGACTGTATAAATACCTCACCGAGATCAAAACTCAACATATTTAGCCCTCCCTTTCATGTTTGCAAAACACAGCTCTGATTTTACACGGCTGTAAAACAAACCCCGATGAACGTTTTTATGGGAACATATTTCAGGCAACAAGCTGAGCGCCAGCTAATCAGCCAGCCCGGATTTCGGCGATGCCACAGCCACTTGCCTCCTCCGCGTGCCCTCGTTTTTTCATCTTGACGGCTCCTTAACCCACTTAGCCCTGCCCTAGGCAGCTTTTTCTGGCCAAGGGGAGAGATTGAGCTTGTTATAAGGAAAAAAAAGCCGTATTACAAGGGGTGACGCTCCACGGAGGGATGTGTAACACACGGGGAAGGATGCAGCCGACCCAGCACGGCGAGGAAGCAAGCAGCTTTGCTCGGGTAAATAAAAGGGCTTTTCATTACGAGGTGATGGATGGAACCCCCCAAAATGCTCCCACAAAGGCGCGGATGCTTTGCAGGACAGGAAGCGCTTCTGATGGATCCCTGGTGCTCTCCTCCATTGCCGTCAGCGGGATTTTGTTTCTCCTCCTGGATGCGGCAGCGATGGGGGCAGCTGCCCACCGAGCCGGCGCCGTGCGATATATAAGGTGACAATAAAAATAGGCGAGATTCCCCCCCAAATTGGCTTTGGAGGCATATGGCAGGCGCCGAGGGCAAATGCACTTGTGGGGAAGAGCAGTGGGAGTTTGAGTGTTTGCGTGCCCCCCCCTGCACCTTCCCAGGCAGTGCAGTCAGATCCTGCTCCATCCCTCACGAGCCCAGCACCGGGATGGGGAGGGGATGGACCTCTGCGGGCACGTCCCCCCTCGCCGCCACAATGCCGGCAGCTCCAGCCAAGGATGCCGTCAGCCACGGCAAAGCCATCTGCCCGCCAAATTTTGGGAGCAGCTCTCGGTCTCCGCAGCCTCCTGCTGCCTGGAGCAAAGGGAGGCATCAGGATGGGCGCACCCACCCCCAAAACCAGGCTTTTTGCAACCATTTTGAGCTGTTTGCTGAAAAAGCAGAGGGCAAACTGGCTTTTCTGGGACAGCATTTCTCCGCCGAGGGCTAGGAGATGCTTAATGCAGCTGATCCTTGCGATACGGGAAAGCAGCAAAGCCCCAGTGTGAGTTTTAAGAGCCAAAACCGGGCTCATGGATGTCCAAACCCAAGGGCTGCCCATCAAACCTGCCCATGAGACCCTGCCGGACACCAGGACCCTTCCACGTCGCTTTATAACCCACAGCCCCCCCAGGGCCTTCAGCCTCCTCTAGACCCACCACAAAGCAACTTTTACCTCCTTTTTTCCCCCTAAAACCTACCCGTTTCAAACACAGATTTCCCCACACCCGCTCGCCCCCTCTCACAAATCAGCAGCAGAAGAGCAATCGCCCAATTTGCAGCAATAAAAAATAAGAGAAAGGAAGGAAAAATGATCTACGTGCCAGTGACGGACGATTTGCTGCCGGGGAAAAGCTGGGGGGATGCGTTGTTCCTTGGAAATTACCTACTCGTGACCTTAAAACCACGGTGGAGGTGGAGAGGAGATGCGGGTGGGAGGCAGGACTGGATCTGGCACAAGTTCCCCCCCACCCCGTCCTGAGCCGCGCAGATTTTGTTATCGACGGCGTGCTGTTTAGCGGCATGATGCCGGTGGGATGCTCGGGATGCACGGAGCAAACCAGGGAAGGGGGAAAAGAGCAGCAGCCGCAGCCCGGCAGCACATAAAACCCATCAGGGGGATGGCAAGAAGGGAGGCAGGAGATGCACGATGCCTTCCCACCCCTGGTTCAGGCAAATCCAAGCCGGGCTCTGGCTAACCTCAGTGGCCCGTGGTCCCCGAGGGATGATTTCGGAGCTGCTCGCAATGCCGGGGAAGAATCAGCTCCTTTGTGTCAACCTCTCCCTGCTCAACCCCGCAGAGCACAGCCGCCGCCGCTCCCCCTCCCTGCACCCTGCAGCAGCTGACAGCGGCGTTCCGGAGAGGAAAAAGTATGTTATAAATAAATAAATTAAAATTTAAAAATAAATTAAAAAAAGGAGATATCGAGCAAGCTCTGCTCTCCCCTCCCTTGCCCAGC
>NW_009260790.1:3116503-3117286 GCF_000687185.1 Egretta garzetta
AAGTTTCCTGCCCTGTTAATTTTCACCTCCAGGGAGCCCTGCTTTTGGGGAGAGGGTGTGGGGGGGTCATTAAAACCTCTGGGGAGCAAAGCAGGGGGTCAAGGTGTTCATTTAGCAGCTCAGCCAGCTGCAAACCCCTGGGACAGCAGGGATTAGGAGGGCTGCTTCTCCCTGCCTGGTACCCCTCCCTCCCACCTATGGGGTTTGGGGCACCGCCTGCATGCCCAAGGGGCAGGGTGGGCTAGGGCACCCCTGGGTGTTGTGACCCCCCCCCAAAAGCTCCTGGGGGTCCCCAGGGTATGGAGTGAGCAGGGCTGGGGCTGGAGGAGGGCTGGGACTCACAGCCGGAGTCCCGGCACAGAGCAGCAGGGATGGGGGATATGAGTGCCCCCCCCCAGTGATGCTGGCTTAGGGGCAAGGGATGCGCAGCCCCCCGCCTCCTCACCCCGTCCCCCAGCACCAGTACCCAACTGCCTGACGCAAAGCAGGTGCCCTACTACGGCTGCCCCAGTAACGGGTCCAACACCAGCACCCTCTTAACGGGTTCAAAACCAGTACCCAGTCAGGGGGTGCCTCATTAGCAGGTCCAACGTGGGTGCTCCGTTAGCAAGCGCTCCATTACAGTCTCCCAAACCAGCATCCCATTAATGGGTGCCCTATTAGCGGGTCCAAAAGGGGTGCCTGCCCCCCACCCTGCACCCTCCACCCCCCCATCACACTCCGAGCATCGGGGGGCGCAGAACCCACCGCTGCCGCACACTTACCGGGGTGCGGGTGGGCACC
>NW_009260790.1:3117938-3176756 GCF_000687185.1 Egretta garzetta
CATGGGGGGGCACAGTGAGGGAGGGGGTGCGGGGGGGGATGTGCGATCCAGGGAGGGGGCATGGTCCGAGGGGGGGGGCGAGAGGGCATAGGAGGGATGTGGGGTGCAGGAGGGGGTGGGATGCAGGCAGGGATGTGGGGTGCAGGAGTGCAGGATGCAGGCAGGGATGTGAGGTGTGGTCAGGGAATGTGGGGTGCGGGCAGTCCGGGGGAGCCCTGGGGCAGCATTTTCCACCCTCTCCCCCTCCCTCACCAGTTCCCCTCTCCCTGCAGCCCCCCAGCAGCACGATCCAGCCCCACAGCCGTTCAGTGCCCCCCAAAATCATATGCCAGCCGGGGATGCACACCCCTCCCTGGCCCCGCTGCGTGGGTGACCTCGTTTTCCTCCAACTCCCCGGATTTAATCAGCTCCTGGGTGCAGGGGAGGATGCGAGTGGTGTTTATGAAGAGCCCGGGTAGGGAGTGGGATGGCCGGGGGCTTGCAAACAGCCATGGCAGCGGGCGAGATCATGGGGCTGGAGGCAGCTTCTTCTGGAGGCCTCTCCCGTGCTGTTCCCCCTCCCTTCCCAAACGCACACCTCTCTTCTTTGCAAAATCAACCTTTTTGCCATTGCTTTTGATTTTTTTTCTGGTCCCGTATGGTCGCCCTTCTCTCCCCAACAACTTTTCTTACAGCCCTCAAGCCCAGCTTAACCCTACTGCTTCCCAAAATCATGCAAACGCTTCCAGCTGCACAAAGCCAGTCCCATGCAAAAACAAAAACAAAAACCCAAACAACTTTTGGGGCTTATATTTGCAAAAGAAGCACCGGGGAAAAAGGTTTCCCTGGGATGGGGATGGAACAGCCCCTGTGCTGAGACTCCAGCACAACCAGTGACACCAGTCTGATGCAAACTGGTGGGTTACAGCTCGTTTCTTAAATAACCACCCTGCAAACCATCAGGCTCTGCGTAGATCAGTGCAAAAAAAAATAAATTAAATAAAATCAATTAGTTGCTGAAATTCCTTTGAGTGACCTGGATTTTCTCTCCCTTCTCCCTGTCTTTCATCTGCCAGAAAAAGCCACGGTTTGTTCTTGCATGGAGGCGTCTGGAAATCAAATCTCACTTTATTTGATCGTGGATTTGATGGGCCCCAGAGAGACATCGCCTTTTCTTGACTCTCCCAGGGATGTAACAGCCAGAGGAGGAAGAACTGGGGCCGCATCCCAGCAAACTCAGCGGACCCTAAAAACCTTCAGCCTAAGTAGCCGGCCCTGAGGTAAAACTGAGCTCAAGTGCTAAGCTGTTCTAAAGCCGCTCCACTGGGTTAAGAGCCCATGCTTGACCCAAATGGTGCTGTCAGCTTCTGTACGAGCCGCTGCTCTGAGATGCCTCCACTGAGATGTGGGGTTTTTGCCTCTCCTTGCTTTGCTGTGCCGAGCTGCAAACCCCCGGCTCCATCACTCGCCATCCCCTTTTTCATTCCCATTCCAAGCAAGCTGGAATATTACTATTTTTCCTTGGAGGCATACGGAGCAATTTTTTACACCCTCAGGTGCAGTGCCCCCTAGGCAAGGTGCAAAAGGAGGCGAAGATTTTAGGCTGGGAAGTGGAGAAAGGTTGTCTAAAGAAAAAGGGTGTTTAATAGCCGCACTCGGAGAAATGTCCTTGGGAAATAAAAATTAAAATTAAAAAAAAAAGCGCCTTTTCAACCTGACTTTTAGCCCCTTGCAGCTCCGGCTCTGCCGCTTGGTTGTTGCAACATCCCACCCGAGCAAAAGCGACAACCTGGCGGGAGGAGAATAAACTGAATATCCCGAAACATTTAGAGCAAGACTTGTTTTCCCATGGCAAAGCGTCCTTGGCAGCCTCCAGATTTAACATCTGAGTGCAGGGAAACCCAGAGAGAAGCATGCGGGCCGTCAGCCGGATCCCAGGACATTGAAGGAGACAGTAAGCGATGTAAATTGGTGGATAAAAATATTGCCATTTGTATTGGGTGTCTGGCTCGGTTGGGTTTCGCCTGGGTTTTAATTTCGTGTGAATGCAGCGGCTGGTAAAAGCTGCTCGGTTGAGAGCCTCGGGGCCTTCGGTCCCCTGGAAAGGCACAAAATGAGCTGAGCCGATGGGGAGTAATGCTCTTTTCCCAGCCAAACACAGCCATCCAGGCTGTAAGGGGGTTATTCCATATTTTTTTAATAAACAAGTGCTTCCTCGCAGCCCCATTCCATTGCAAAAGGGTGGGTCGCTTCTTTCCAGGCATCACACCCTGAAAAAAAATCAGTATTTTTGGATGGAGCTGTCCTCCTCCTGTCCTTCCCATCCTCACGAGGGATAGATCCAGTCTGGAAAACTAGGTCCAAAGCCTCATCCCTGACATCCTTTGGGATCAGCTCAAATCCAGGGCAGAGTATTGCAGGCGAGTCTCCTCTGTCTGTCCTTGGTGACCCCAATTCGGCACAAAAAAAGGCTCCGAGAGGCAAAATGTCTCAGCTCCTCTTTCCTGACCTTTCCAGAAGAAGCCCGTGTACTAATTAGCCAAGTAATAACGTGGCGAGGATGCGATTCCTCATTAGCTTTTGAGAGATTCCCAGCTACATGACTGATATGCATCTACAAGAAAATTAACTTGGGCACGAGGGCTCCGTAATCAAGATTAACGAGGAAACAGGCAGAGAGCAGCAGGCGGCTCCCCCCTGCCCTGCGCGGGGAGCTAAGCACTTCTCAAAATGGAGCGGATCCCAAACTGAGGGGATGCCCCTCGGCAGAGCGAGTTGGTGGAGAAAGTCCCCATCAAGCCTGGAATAACCCCAATTTTCCCCGTAGGTGGGAAATCTCTACGTAATGTGTTCAGGACCTCAGCCGGTCCCTAACGCCCATGTCCTGCACCATCCCTGGTGCTGGAAAATACCCACTCAGGGCTGAAATAAGAACTTGGGGGATAAAGAACGACACAGAGAGCGCTCATCTCTGGTCCTTGTTCGCCAAAGCTCCCTTGCTTATGAGCCAAAGTGACATCGATTCACCCCAAGAGCAGGAGCACCCTTTGGCATCCCAGCGCCCGGCCTCAGCCCCGTCCCGCTCTCCTGATTGCAAAGCCATTGGGAGGGAGAGGAGATATTTCCCACACTGCCTGGAGAGCAAAACCTCTCCTTCTCCCATCCGCTTCCCCGTTACCAAAGCCATGGCGTGAAGGGGCAATGAGCCGCAGATCATTCCCATTAGTGTTATCCTCAGCTAATTACCTCACAGAAAAACCTACCCCGCTACAGCGCTCCCAACCCCCAGTTCATCCCCGTTTGCATCCCTTGGTGGCTTGAAACCTGGAGCAAAACTAAATCAAGTCCCAGGCGCCCAACTTGAAGTCATCCATTTTTCCTCCTCGCAAGAATTTTTCCGTCCAAAATGGAAATGCCAGCAGTCTAAAAGCAAAAGACCATCGCCATGGGACAAGCCACTACACTGCCTTTCACCCCAAACATTTCCCTTCGCCACTGTAGCCCAAGGTCTGGCTTCTCCCCCCCTCAACGGCCGGGTTCTGACAATAAAAGCCCCTATTGTAAAAGGAAACAACCGCATTTCCAAAACGCAGCTTTTCTTGCGTTCCTGCCAAAAGTTTTTCTTAGCAAAGCAGCTGGAGCCAAAACGCCGTTTCCCTGGTTAAAAAAATCTCATTGCGTTTATTTTTAGCGTATCATTGAGTGCTAAATGTCCTCAACCAAGCCCGCTCTGGCCAGGTAACGTGAAACATCCAAGCCCTGTGATGCAGCAGGGAATTAAAGTGATTTTTTGGGATGTTTTTCTCCTCCCTTACCAAGCCGAGTGGTGGGAAACTATCAGGAGCAAAAGAGCATCATCATATCAGCAAGGGGCTTTTCATAGCACGCACGCCTTAATTAATAAACTATCATTAATATGTTCCAGCATCGACGCCGAAGGGCAGGAGTAAACCCCAGAGCCCCCAAACCCACCGCCTAAATGTGCATAAATGTGTTTTTATCCCCAAATCTCTCAAAATTAAGGTATTATTCAGCCCAGCCTCTTCCTTCAGCTCCACCATGCATTGACTGATTCCCAGGGCTGGTGTTTGGGGCCGTCATTATTCCATTATTATTTATAATCATAATTATAAATCCCCGCTGGTGGCTAACACATTTTAAAAGTCCTTATTTCAGTCATCTACGCACCAAAAGGGGATCCTATAGCTAAATATATGGCCACAGGAGAGGGAGGAACAGCCCTAAATTCGGAATATCCATCCTCGTCATGTCCAGCCCCGTGCCCGTGAGTCAATGCTAAGGCTGGATTTGCTGTTTTCCACCCAAATGAAGATCTGGGGGAGCAGAAAAAACCTCATTTTCTTAAAAACACCACAGTATTTCATGCCTGTAAGTCACCCAAGGAGGGGTTTGGGGCTTGAATGCCATGGGGGTTCAGAAAAATTTGGAGTGTTTTGAAAGGATTAGCGTGGCCTTTCTCTCCCTCCCCGCAAATGGAGGGTTTCAGATTTTCAGCTGGAAAGAACATTTTGTTACACAAATCCCTTCGCTTCTGCCTTAAAAAAAAAAAAACCCAAATTGAAACATTTCAGCTGCCTTTGCAACCAAACAGCTCAGCTGCTCACATTTTCCCCCCAAACCCATGATTTAATATTTTCTTTCTCTCCTACAATAACCCTTCTCCCCCAAATTCAACCCTAAAATTATTTGCAGCATCTGGGGGCTGTGCTTTGCCCAGTTTACCCAATGCTCCTGCAGCATCTCCAAGTCGGAAGGGGAAAAAAAATACTTTAACACCAACCGCTATCGGAAGTATTTTGCTTTTTTAAGAGGATGCTCATCCCAAAAATGCCTCGATCAGCCCACAGCCCTAAATCCCCTCGAAGAAACATCTCCCAGCACTAAATGAATCCTCCTAGGAGCTATATAAATATAAAAGTGCACATGCACAGATATAGATACATATAAGACGTTCGAGAGGACGTCTTCGCAGCTGTATAAATAGGCTGATGACAGCCATGGGGTGGATATAAATAAGATTAAAAGTTGCAGGCACCCTTTCCACAACATTTTTCCCACCTCCGTCCCCACACAACTTGCTGAAAGGATGGAAAACACCATTCTCCAGGCTCCCCCAAACCCCATTTTTGTTCCAAACCAATGCTGTTTGCACACAGAGGGGTTAAACGGCCTCAAAACCCTCTCAGGACCAGCCTCGTGGGTTTGTATTTTGCTTAGGCTGCTGGCAATTACATCCATCTCCATCTTCACCACATTAATTGCCACTGAACCATGCGAGACAAAGACAAAAATGTTCCTTTTTTCCCCATTTCCCCCAATAATCCCAGTTCCAAAAAAACCACTAATGCCCAATCAGAGCCCCTCAGCCTTGGCAATAGGTTAAAAAACTATTAAGTAACAATTTGGGGATCTTTTTCTGACGCTGGCCGCCATGCCGAACGCTCGCTTCAGCTTTGCCCTGCCATGGGATGGTCAGAAAGATAATTGCTATAAAAATGAGCGAGTGGAGAAATAAGAGGAGAGCATGGCCGTCACGTGCCTCCCCCATCGTCCCTCCACATTTGGGATGAGGGGACAGGGGACCACGCCGTAGGATGATGGCCAAAACCCTGCTGGCTTTTGGAGCATCTCAAACCCAAGGTGGCCAAGGGATGAGGCACCACCCAGATGTCATCGCGTCCGTCCCATTGGCTCCATTCCCCCCTTTCAGTCCTTTCAAATTTGGTGCAAATCCTCTCCCAGCACAAGCTGGGTTTCCCTTGCAGCACCCAAAACCAGAGCAGCACCCTCTTCTTCCTCAGTGGGTTGCAAAAAATGCACCCCAAAACCTTGGAGTTTTGCAAAAAGAGCTGGCACGCATCCCTGCTGCCTTCTTCCTGAGCATCCCTCCTTGAACAAATCACGGGGGGTTTGCAACAGAGCATCACCTTGGCAAAAAAATAATGGGGGGTTAGCAACAGAGCATCACCTTGGCAAACAAATAACAGGGGGTTTGCAATGGAGCATCCCCCCAGCAAACAAATAACAGGGGGTTTGCAATGGAGCATCCCTCCTTAACCAAATAATGGGAGGTTTGCAACAGAGCATCCTCCCAGCAAACAAATAACACGGTTTGCAATGGAGCGTCCCTCCTTGAACAAAAAACCGGGAGGTTTGCAATGGAGCATCACCTCGGTGAACAGATGATGGGGAGTTTGCACCGCAGCATCCCTTCTTGAACAAATAACGGGGGGTTGCAATGGAGCATCCCCCAGCAAACAAATACCGGGGGGGTTGCAAAGGAGCACCCCTCCGTTGAAAAAAATAATGGGGGTTTGCAGCAGAGCATCCCCCTGGAGAACAAATAGCAGGCGGTTTGCAAGCAATATCCGACACAAGGAGTGAGGAGAGGGAGGGAATATCCCCCCGAGCCGAGCTTGTCACCGTCTTTAGCGACTGGAACAAATCCGAAGTGTCGACCGAGACTGTGTTAAGCATTCAGGGAGACAAATGCCAGGCCCGGGAATAAAGATCGGCTGCTCCTGTTTATTTCCATAAGGCAATAATAACCCGCGCCTTTGCTTTATGAAGTCGAATTTGTTACGGTGGATGAGCTGTAAAAAATGGTGGAGTTTGGGGGGGAGGAAAAAATAGAGGCTATAAATAAATTTGTAATTTTAACATGCATTACCATGTAATTGAGAGGGTAAAGGATGGAGCTGGCGCTGGGTTGGAGCTACCTACAGCCTCCCATGTGGTTTTTTGGCTGAGCTATGAGCCCCTGGGGATGGCTCCTGTTGGAGTCTGATGGTGGCTTTGGCAGGGCATGGAGGAGCCCAGAAAAGAGCAGGAAAAAGGGAAAATATTTCCCAGTCGCAATAAAGCACGGTGAGCGATTAGCAAGAAAGCAGAGCCAAAGAGCCGAGCCTCAAAGCTCCTGTACCAATGGGAAGGCGGATTTGGGATTGAAACTTAGATATCTATAATTTGGGGGCTGAGGAATAATTGCAAATGTATCCTGTAAATGCATTAAGGGGTCCAGGAGAGCAGCCTGCCCTTGGCTGGGCACCAGGGATTGATCTCTGCTTGGGCAGAAGGGCTCAAAGCGCTGGCGTGGGGATGATGGGGACAAAATGGGGCCGGTGGATGGATGGATGCAGAATCCTTCGGGATGGAGGCATGGCAGGGAGGAGGGAATGCAGCTCCGAAGGGATTGCAAAGCCCCAGCCTGCTTCTGCAGAGCTGGCACTTGGCAGCTATTAAACAAAAATAAATCTCTTCTTGTAATGGTCAGGGGCATGTTCATGGGGGAAACTTTCAGTGCAAAGCCAGGAAAAACCCAGCTGCTGCTCCATAGAGTGGGAAAAAACCCTCAAAGTGTCTTGCCAGCCCCACGTCCAACCCACACAACGCGTTTCCAACCAGCAGCAGAAGACGGACAGACACACGGCCAGAGGGACAACCACCTTTTACAAGCAGAGGGCAGCTCCCCACTGGCTCAGGGCTGCTGCAGGTGGCCATAAGCCATTGGGATTTTAAGATATTTTGCTAAAATATATTTGGGGATCACGTCCACTGTTGTGGCTTTGCTGGCGCAGCCACGCTTCAGGGCTGCTCACTTTGCAAACAGAGCAAGCGGCGACGCGGGGAGCGCGCGGCCCTCCCTCCCATCACACTGCCCACCTTCCCATTACCTATTTTTTCCAATATTTTATAGAGCCTTTTTTCCCTCAGGTAGGAAAGATGCCCAGGTCAGCAGAACCCAGCCCCACTGCCATCTCAGCTGCGGACATCTCCATTATTTATTTACCGATGCCTGTCGTTATTGCTCACTTGCAGAAGGCTGTCAGGTCTTTTTTGTGTCTGGTGCCTTGCTCCGTCGTGCCCGAGCTTGCTTGTATTTCGGGGGGCTGATTTGGGGCTTGTCCAGCATAGGTTGGGGGTTTATGGGATGTTAATGGGACAATATAAATATTTCTGCATGGAAAGGTCACTTAAAAGGGCTGTGTCTTGGGGAATAAGTTGGGTTTGTACCCTGAGCGGTGTTGCCTCCCCTAACAGGGACCGAGGAGGGATGCAGATGGCAGCGGGAGCCTTTCCAGCCCTGCCTGCATCCCCTTTCGACCTCAGCTCCTCCACGGATGCCGTAAACCTTGGGAAAAGCCAAGGCTGGGCAGGCAGGGCTCACCGAGACCCAGCCAAATGCGATGAGACAAGGTCCCCTCCAGCCCTTGCCCGACTCCCTGGCACGGCAGGAGCGGGAGGGCGTGGCTGGCTGCTACCTCCCCCCTCCCCATAGCAAGGCAAATACATCCACGATACATTTGCAGAGGGATTTCTGCAGCAGAGGAGCTCGTCTGGGGTAATCCCAGCTGGCACCGGGGCGAGCGGCTTTTCGAGGCTTCTCATCACCCAACTCCACGGGAGCAAACAGCGGCCGACGTCTGTTTAAACAGAGCTGCTGTCGGGTGCACTGCCTGGCTGTTTACACTCCCGCACAAGCAATATCACCCCAGCCTCCCTCGGCTGTCATCTTGGTTCACGTCTCATCTGTGTCTCCTAAATTCTCTTTGCCTCCCATATTACGAAGCTTGCTTCCCTTCACAGCGCACCTCCTCCTATCCCTAGCCCGAAGGGATTGCCCCAGCCACCCAGCCTGACCTTTGCCAGGGGGAAAATTGTATTTTTTCCCAACAAATTCACTGCAATCCCTACACATCCCTGCCCCAAGTCCCCCTCTGTGTTACAAACCACTGGGACAGACCCACCCCAGCTGCGTCATCCAGACTTTCCTCCTCCTCACTTGCTTCCACCATCCTTCCACCCGCTTTGCTTTCACGCAGCTTTGCCTCCCCAGCCCATAAATCCGCTGGTTTGAAGCAACGATAAATTTTTTACGTATTGTCAGGGGAGCTCTTACAATGTCTGTATCACCTTGGGCACATAAGATGTTTCGTGGAGCGGGGAACATCCATCCATCTCAGAAGAGAGCGTGCGTTTTCTGCTTTAGATGCGCTGTCCATCACCCAGTGAGAAATACAGATAACAGGCAACACACGCCAATGCAAACAGGGGAAATTCAGGCACAGGGGAAGTTCTCAGCCAAGTTTTCCATTTATTTCCACATCTTTGAGGCTCTTTCCCAAAGGTGTAAATGGGATTTGCTTGTTTGCATGGGCTTTTTTCCCCCCAGCAGCAATGTATTTGCTTTCTGCCTTGGAAGAAAGGTGAATTATGCAAGCTGCCCCAGCAGCCGGGTTAGCAAGCACTGCTGCAAACAAGAGAGCAAAAAAAACCCTTGGATTTGACCCAAATTGCAAACATGTAGGTCAATTCCTCGACATCCAGGTGAGCAAGACGAGCCCATGATGGGACCTGTAGCATCTCTTTAGTGCAGCCTCCCTGGTGGGGAGGGGTGGGGAAGGAGAGGGAAAGGATGCTTTTTGGCTCAAAATCTTCAAAATAGGCATTTTGAGATGACCAACCAAGCCGGCCTCAAATTTCAGGTTTTGAGCACGAGGAGGGACAAGGAGCAATCGCACAAGATGGGTTTCCTTAGGGAAAACCAGTTAAAACCAGCTGACCAACAGCCCTGCACTGGGCTTCCTAAATCCCTTATGGGACGGTTCATCGCTGACCGAGACCAGAGCAAATATGAAAATAAGTTTGTTTGGGCAAGTCCAACAGGACTCAGTGGTTCATTGCTGCTGCACAAGAATTGCTGCCAAATTTACAGAAAACCTCTCCATCCTCCCACCCCGGGGGCTGCCCATCGCCTTCACCCGTGGCAGATGCAAAAGCAGCCGGAGGATGAGCTCAGGTGCAAAGCATCGGCGTGGCAGGCATCAAAAATTCAGCGAGATGAATCACGCTCTGGTCTCCAAGAGCATCCCACCGCCGCTGGTGCTCTTCTTCTTCATTAAGGCCACGTTAAGCAACGCATTTCGAGCACAGCGCTGGTCTTGCCAGCTTAAAACCGCGACCCCGAGTGCTTTCTGCACCGCCTGTCTACGCCTGCTCTGACTCCAGACGATGCCTTTGGGATGGTTTCACTGCTCGAGGTTTAGCAGAAATGGGGAAATAACGGAATAAAAACCAAGATCTCGATGCCTCAATCACCCCTGCCTATTTTACCTTCAATATTTTTTAACATGCTCTTCTGCAGCGGGTTTTCCCCCCCTGCCATTGCTGCTTCACCTCCCAGCGTCGTGAGCGAGATGTAGCAATGCGGCTTGTGTATCCTACTAAAAGATATTTAATAAATATGCAAATCATTCCCCGCATCTCCTCGGGCAGGTGAGGTGCGCGAATAGGCTGTAGTTAAGTATTAAATCCATCCACCGCCAAGTACCTGGAGCAGAATATACCAGAGCTGAAGTTTTGCATGGAAACAGGGTAACGAAATGCATCTGACGGCAGTGGGGAAGCTTTTCTCATTGAAAATCCAATCCACCCTACCACAGCACCCACCGCTCCGAATGTAAGTGAGCAGGAAGAGAAAACAGCTAAAAGCACCTATAGCCTCATTACAGCCCAGACATGTGAAATCTTTCTTTGATCAAGTCAGGTTTTCCCCAGCGGGGTTTTTGCAGAGTTTCTCAGCCCCCGGCTCCTCTTCCCAGACCACTGGTGCCTAATTTCTCATCTTCACCCTATTCCATGTTTCCCAGACCCATAACACCCTTCCTACTAGGCTCTCCTCTTGGATAAATAAATCCAATCTTTTGCGATTGCTCTTCAGAGACAATTGTTTTCCAAGGCAGGCAGACTTTATAAATGCTTCCCCCAAGGAATAAATCAGTCATCCCCCCTCCCAGGATAGCTGAAATAAATACAACACCGAGCAAACCTTGATATGGGAACAGGCAGCCAAGCATGTGTAGGTGTCTTATCACTCCATGCTCTTGAGCACACGGTGGTTTTCCCCCATTTTTCACCCCAAACCTCCCAAAGCTGTATAGAGCATAGGAGCACAGCTTGGGTTTGAAGCCAGGCCATCAATTTACAGGCTTATCCCATACAACGTTGAAAGCAGGTACCACGCTCTCAGTATTTTTTCCCTCTAAATCACTAGATTTGGGCAAAGGTTGTAAGAAAATGCTAGGATAAATGCTGGACTTCCCAGCCTGCAAACTTTGCAAGCTTGATCCAAATGACTTTTTATTCCCCCTTTCTTTGAAAGCACCGAGCGTTCCCCTTGCCAGCTACCTGCCTGCATGCAAAACCCTGCCAAATGGTCCATCGCTGCCTCCAGCCAGCTCCTGCCCGGCCCTGCCGGTGCTGGAGAGCCAACCCCGCACGGCCATGCTCCTGCCCTGCCAGCTTGCTCCTATGGGAGCAAACCCTAATAAAGAAAAACCCAAATCTTCTAAAAAAGAATAGAGGCAATGATGCTTTGCCTGGGGATGGGAACACGTCCGTGCATCAGAGCCAGCAGTGATTTGGGAGAAGCCACGTTTTACATCACACGGGGCAAGGTGCCTAAAAATGACCTTGAAAAAGAGCCAGGGTTTTCCAGAGAGAAACAACGGGGCTGTCAAGACAAGAAGGGTTTGGTCGATCAGATGCACAACTCAGCAGCAGCTCAAGCCGTGGTGCTGGCAGCCAAATACGGCAAGTGAAAATGGATAGACCTGACCTTAAATGATGCAGGAGAGAAGCCAGGTCCTGTGCATCTGCCCCACCACCCACAGGAACAAGCAGGTTTTGGGGGTTTTTTGCAGAGCAAATTAAAAAAAAAAAAAAAGTTATTTTTCATAAAAATTGTTTCCAAAAAAATATAATAACTAATAATTTTGGCATCGAGTGGAGTTTTCCCTCCTCTGCTGGCCCTGGGGAAATGGGAGCCAGAGAATCACATTCCCTGGTGCTTTTGAGTAAAGGCAGCAATAATAAATCAAAGCCAACCGCCACAACCTGCCATGAAGCAAGGAGGATGCAAAAGGGGAAGAGCACGACCCAGCTTGCGCAGGGAAAAAGCCAAGAGGGGATAGGAGCCAGTTGCTTTGCACGAGCGCGACCCCTCCCCTCAAGCTCAGAGAGAGAATTCTGCTTTTTAAGGGTTTTTTTCTGAGCCTTTCAGAGGAGACCTTGCCCTCCTCGAGCAGTTTTATAGCGAGCATCGCGCTCGGTGCCTGTCTCAATTCTGGGCACATCCACAACCCTGCCCGATACACGACTATTTTCTTTGGAGACCCGACCTTGGTCTGTAACGGGCAGTTTTACAAGGAGGAAAAGCACCTGGAGGAATTTGCCGAAAACTCACTTTTAGCAAGGAGGTATCTTGCTTTCCTTTTGCTTTCTCTATTTATGAGCCCTTTGGAGATTTAGCCAGACATCTGCTTGCAAAGGGGCAGCTTTCAGGGATGTTGCAACATGATGGCGAGCAAAGAGTCACTGGCAATGTCTGACCTGGATCTTTTCTGTTCCTTTACACCAGCAATGGGATTCCTTCAAAATAAACCTTCTCCCGAGAGGATTTCCAGCTAAAGAAGCAGGCGGGGGGAAATGTTACTATGGCTGGAAGAGGTGAGGATGAAAGATGGAGCAAAAAGCAAGAGAGAAGCAGTTGAATTTTAATGATATCTACTTTATTTAAAAGGAAAAAAAAAAAAAGCAAACCCAAAAACCTTGGGCATTTGCATGAAAGTGCCTGGCTGTAACACTGCCAGCAGAAGGCGGTTGGAAAAAGGCCACAAAAGGAGCTGCCCCTTTGCATTTCGGCTCTGTGCATGAGTTACGGTGCGGTTCTCGAGGATGCTGGGCTTATCGCTCCCGATAAGCCTCTTTTTATAGGTCTGGCAGCGAGATGCGAGAAAGCAGTAATTAAATTTTCACGCGGAAGAAGGCTTCTGCTCTGCACCCGCGTTGGGAGAAGTCAGCAGAAAACACAGGGGTGGGCCAACGACGCGGGGATTTTATATTTAGGGCAAAGCAAAAATACCACAAAGATATAACACTTTTCAACTCAAAAAGCAACTGCAAGCCTGGGAGCACCTTCTACCCCCAGTATTAATCCAACCGCCACCTTTTTACCCACTAAACACGCACAGAAACCCCAAGAAGTTCACGAGTGGTGAAACTCAACCTACGCACTCTAAGCAGAGACTTGTAGCTAGGTAAGAACGCCTGGAAATTGGCTTGGAGATGTGCGTAGACCCAAAACAACCTTGAAAAGGGGTCTGTTTAAGATTTCCAACCCCTCCAGAGAAGCTCAAGTCCATCAGGGACATAGGCGAGCAATAGGACATGGTGACCTAGACACTCCAAGAAGCTCTCCCTGTAGCCAACCCACCAAAGCCACTACACAAGCTTGCAGTTTTGTGGGTGACCTCCACTGAGCTGCTGCCATGGCTGGTCCAGGTCCGGCCACCCCACATCCTGGGGGAAATGACTTTTCCCAAGGCATGAAGATGAAAAAGAAGTTGCCAAACACAGAGGGGCCAACACAAGAAGAGCAGCATCTCCTCGCAAGATGAACCCTAACCCCAACAAACGCCCATTAGCTCCAAAGAGATGAAAAGCAGGGGAGGAAAAGGGGTAATAAGCTATTTTTAGGTGGAAGATGCAATGTGATGCCCTACTTAGGCAGATGTTTCATCAGCCAAAGGAAAGGACTTGACTGCTTGACTTGTGTCTATTTTATGAGGTCTTTTTCTCCGTTCTGCTGAGTGCTTGGCTGTCTCGAGGCTCCAGACTTCCAGTTGTTAGAGGCAGTTATCTTTATGCAATTTAATTAAAGTCTAGTGTTTAATGACACAATGTGCTGCTAATTATTTTTCACTGGTTGTCAGGAGGCTTTTTTTTTTTTTGGTGGTTGCAAAGCAAAATTTAATTACGGCAAAGAAAATGCAGGGGCAGTATCTTGAGGGCTTCTGGTAAGAAAGAGCTTCGGGTGGGCAAGTGGCACATCCAGCTCTGCTCAACAAAGACTATGAACAAGAAATATTGTCTGGAGCAAATAACCACCACAGAGGGACAGGAAATAGTGACTTGAGGGACATCTCTGGCTTGGTTCACTCTTACTTGGCCAACAAGGTCATGGAGAGCCATGAACAAGCCAGCATGTGGATGCATGCTAAGTCTCCATGTCATCTTGGAGATATGGTCTATGGAGGTGCCATACCAAGACAGCAAGCAAGAGTTTTGGGATGAGATAGGACCTAAGGGATGCAGACAGGTTGAGTCACCCAACTCATAGCATGAAAACCGGAGACAGACTAAGTTTGTTCATGAAGGATGGGTCTCCTTGGATCGCCACAGTAAAATACTGACTTTTCTCCTTAAAATAGCTTCCCATGCAGCAAGTCAAGGCCCTCTTCCAAACTGTCATTTTTTGAGGGAGAATCTGTTTGCATCTCAATTCATTTCTTCTTTCAAGCCAAATTATTCCCCCGTTGGAGCCTTCATCGTTCGTAGGCTACCAAACACATTCACCGGTAATTTTAGCGCTCCGCAATTTCGCCTCATCAGCAGAAGAGGGATTTGGGAATCCTGTTTTCCCCTCCCTGCCTCCAAGCCTTTGTCTGCTGGGAGATTTCCCCTCTCTAAGCCTCAGTTTCCCTGTAAAGTCGAGATAATGACGCACATTTATTTTGCAAATTGCTTTGATCTCTACTGTTGAAGGGTGTTCTGCAAGACTTAATTACATGTGTCACCACCAGCCTTTGCTGCACACATTAAAGTATCTTAAGCCGCCTAGCAATGCAGAGGAGATCTGTGCAGAGAGAATTAAAGGCGCAATGTGCTCATCTGAGAGCAGAGTTTTGCAGTTTTGAAGAGGGCTGGTGAAGTTTTGCAGCTGATAAGTAGCTGGGAGAAACTTCCCATCATTTTTGCATACATTATTATGGTTTTTCCCTTCGATGTTCAAATATATCTGCTCGGCACCACGCTTAAGAGCTGGCAGTGGGGTCTAGAAGCAAGAGTTTCTTTTAGCAAGATGCAGGCAGATCCCATTTTGCTGCAAACAAATCCAACTTCTGAAAGTTAACCCCCCCTGGAAATTGTTATTTTCTTGAGATCTTTGAAACGCCTACACGCTTGGATGGCGCAAGCAGCGCACGGTGACACCCAATAATTACAGCTGGTCAAAACATGGAGTTTCAATCCCAGGAGAAATTCTGACATCCTGAAATGTGCAGGTTTGTTCCAGCTGACAGAGAAGATATCACTGCAAAACTGCCCACGGATGTGGCGGGGGGGTCTGTTTTGGAGCAGCATCTTCAGAAAAGTCTGGGTGTTGTCACAAAACACTTTCTGCAGAGCTTTAATAATTTGTTAGTGTGCGATGCGATAGCCTCCGAGATATTAGCAGTGTTGCAAAAGCAGAAAATATTAATGAAATACCCCAAAAGCTGGGTGTTCGGGGGGAAGAACTTGCAAGAAGCCAAGCAGGATGATGCATTTCCGCAGCAGCACGGCCTTGACGAGATGAATATTGCAAAGACATCCAAGATCATTTGCATCCTTCTGCCCACGACTTTCCTCCTCATCAGCCATCTGCTACCCTTGAAGGGCTCATGCTCTTTGGGGAGAGGTTTAGTTTCCAAGGCTGGAAACAGCAAGAAGAGCTGAAATGAGAGCAGCAAAAACTCCAGGAGGAATTTGGAGGTCAAGGATGGAGCTAACCCAACATGCTCCAAACATCCTTTTCCAAAGGGCTTGCCGCAGCCTTTGCGTGCGCAATAGCAAAGAAAAAGAGAAGAGGAGGAAAGGCCCAAAAGGCCAAAAAAAAAAAAAAAAAAAGGGGGGGGGGGAAATGAGGAAGGGAAGAGAGGAGCAAAACGCTTCCCAGGGAAAAGCATCCCATCCCCAGTTCCCACCAGCATGGCAGTGGGCAGATTAGCGAGTGGCGGCGGCAAAGGCTGGGCAGGAGCCACCAGTGCAATTATTTTGGGGAGAGGAGCGTGGCTTGAGAAACTCATTGCCGTCCTTTGTGGATCTTTAATGAACCTTTAAACACGCCAAAAAAAAAACCAACCAAAAAAACAAAACAACCCAAAGAGGAAAGGAAGTGAAAAGCTCTCATTAAGGCTTTTGGCAGATCTGATTAGTGGTTTTAGAGCCCTAAACAACCGTTTAATTGGTAAATCCTCCGGCAGCCAAGGAAAAGAAAGGGCCGGGCACAAAAGCGAACTGTTTTCCTTGTTGTTGGAGAACTGTTCCCTTCCTCCCTGGGGAGAGGGCAGGGCTGGGCGACGACATTGCCAAGAAAAATCAAATATCCAGCAGGAACTCCCCTCTTCGTCCTTTAATCCGGCTCTCGCCATAAGCGGTGCCCTCGACGTTGCATTTCTGCAGCTTGCCCAGCCGAGACACTTCATATGGCAATAGCAGAAGGGACATCGCGCCACGAGCAGGGACCTCCCCTAAAGCAGGGGTTTAGTGCTTGCGGGTAATTTGGGCTGATGCCGAAGGCTGTGGCCGCATCCCTGGCCACATCTGCAAACAGCCCATCACTGCTCATTTTGGGTCTTGCTTCCAGCTCTGAGAAACTTCATAATAAACTTAAAAAAACCCAAAACAACACCCAACCAACCAGAACCAACCAACCCACAGCTGCAGGGGCTGGAAGCACGGCCAGGGCAAATCCATCCTCTTGCACATCTCCAGCTGGAGATCAACAGCACTTTTCTTCTCCGCTTAAGCTTTGGTAACCCAGAGAAAGCGAACTTCTGCAAGGCGGCTCAGCAAATCCCCCATGCTGTGACTCACCCCGCAGCCCGATTTAGCTGCTGACCCCCATTCACACCATGTCCCCCAGCACGCTGCGAGCTCAACCCCTTTCCCTAGGACTTAAGGTCGCCCCACATTTTGACACTTCCGTTGCATCTCAACTCTCCGCAGCCCTGTGCTGGCAGCAAAAGCCCCTCGAGGCAGCAGCGTGAAAGCCGGGGTGGGTGGATTTGTTCCCTGGAAAAGCCAGGGTTTGCAAGGGTGCTTCCCATCCCTCTCCGCCTCCCCCCAAAATCACTGCAAGGCTGCACCCGCATCCCGTGCAGAGGGATCCCTTGCAGCAGGGTTTGCACGCTGCCTCCCTCGCAGCACAAGCATTGCTGGCTTTGACCTCTTATTTCCCCCATTCATCATTCTCTTTGCTATTTCAGCTTCGTTTTGCCATCTCCATCCTTCACAGCCCCTATTCCCAGCTCAGGCTGTGCCTCCCTGTGAGAGAGATGCCGTCGCTGCAATTAAAACCGGTTTTAGTTTCACTGCCGCTTGCACCAGCATCCCTAAAGCCCAGGTACCCACAGGTTTGCTGCCGGACCGCAGCCAACAGGAGCAGCAGCAAAGCACCACGGCTGAGCATCACTTGGTGTTACTACCACTCCTCTGCTTGCCCGGGAAATATTTCAGTGCAAGCTGCACTCCGGGCAATTTGGGAAACCCAGCTCCTCCCTACCTCCTGCTACTTCAGTGCCTTGCTGCCTTCCTTCGCTGGAGTCCGTAACGTTGCACTGGGGATTAATTTGGCCCCGTGCCTTCATTTCCATCCTTGGCCTTGAACGTCCTTTGAGCTCCTCTTAAAAAGAGATTGATTAATAGGGAATTACTCAAAGTCCTTTTAGCCAGAGCTGGTTTTGACACCGAGAAGGAAAGGGTAGGATGACATCGCCCAAGTCAAACGTTTGCCAAATGAATTCCTCTGCTAGAAATTGTTGCGGATTTTGAGTATTTTTTAAAAAATCCATCAGGCAGTAATTCTCTAATTAGCCCAGCGTGCGTGGGTGAGGACGTGCCAATCTGATTTACGAGGAGGGAAAATATTTTAAGTAAACGCCTTTTCACACGCATCCCAACACGAAGGGGAAGATAAAACCCAACTGGGTGTGGGAGACGTCTGAAAGCTATGAAATCCTTCTTAAATGAGAGGAGAGGGGGAATTTGGTCTCGGGTATCTGAAAGCAGGCAGGGACAGGGTGTGGGCAGGACGAGCAGCCAGCCACAGCCCTGGGAAATCACGTTAGGGCCGCCGCTGCTCCCCAGAACTGCTGCAAAAGCATTAATGCTCCATTTAGGATCAGGGCCCATCAATCCCTTCCCTCTGAAGAACTAATTCGAGCCCCCAGTGGGTTAATACAATTTCTCCACGCTTGCAAATCTTCCCGTTACCGGCAGCTCTCTGCACCCCATCCCTGTGATGAAGGCATTGAGGCTCAGCACCCCATCTGCCATCTGCATCACTGCCCTTTACTCCTGGCAGAGCATTAGCACTGCCAAGGGCTTGACACCAAAAAAATGGAAACTTTGAAATGTGGAGAGCCCAAACCACAGCTCCTGAGGATGCCGAATTAGCCGGACGCCTCTCCCCCGCAACGCTTGCTCTCAATTTTGCTCAGGTTAATTAAAGGAGGGAGAAGATCCTATCTTCGGTGGTCTCAAATTTACAGTAACACAAAATCTGTCGTCCGCCAATTAGTTCTGTTGCTCTTGCAAACACACACACACACACACACCCCCCAAATTTTCTGCAAAACTTCTCCCCTCCTGCTTTTCCACATCGGCACCATTAACCCTATCCCTCCCCCTTGGTTTGGTGGGGACAGATCCAGACAGATCATCCCACCCCGGGGAAAGCCAACCCTACCCCACAACACGCACTTGGTCGGCAGAAATCTCCCCCAAAACGCTTGCATGCAGCCTCCCGGCTGCTTGCTGCGCGCTGGGGAGCTTCCCACTCCTGAAGCAATTCCTTGGCACTGGTGGGTGAAGCTGTTCCCGCCTTATCAAGCACGTGGGCACGCAAGGCGTTACACAACCCCACGACATGAAGATTTTTTTTCCAGCCCCCGTAGGCTGTCTGTAAGGAAAAGAGATGGGGAACCAACCCCGCTAGAACCTGGCAATAGATAAATCTACCTCGCGCACCCACGAGCAGGTAAAACTCCCTGGGGGGAGAGAAAGGGGTTAGAGGCTTGGCTTGAATTCAGCCCAGCCCCTAAAAAAAAAGCTCCCCAGGATTTCACTGCTGGGGACTGGGTAAGGAGCAGCCCCCCAAACCTCTGTCAGCTTGGGGTAGGCTGCTTTGCTACTCCCCAACATGATGCTGCATTGCTCACTCTGCTCAGGAGATGAATCTGATGATGAGCACAGAAAAACAACCCACCCTGAACCTCCCCATCCATCCCAAATTCTGCTTCCAGAGCCAAAACACCTCTTTCTGTACCCAAAAACTTCGCTCCGAATGCAGAAAGCCTCTTTCTGAAGCCAAAAAGATGCTCTCCAACCCCCCAAAGCCTCACTCTGAACCTCAGAACCACCCAAAGGTCAGCATGCAAGTTGGTGGAGAGGCCACAAGAGAAAATGGAGGAATTTGGGGAGAAAAAGAACAGATGAGTTTGGGGCGGGGGAGCAGAAATAAGATGGGTTTGACCTTGAGGAAGGTAATGGGAGAGAGAAGGAGGGTGCTGGGGAAAGCTTGGAAGCTAAATTTTGCATAAATCAGGGCTGGGATGAAGCACGCCCGCAGGGACACACTTGACAGTTGCTCCGCAGCTTGTGCCTTCATCCTGGCCAGCAAAATCCCATTTATCTGTGCCCCCCTTTGCATTTCTTTGGGCTTCATTCATTTAAGGGTGAAAGCTATAAGCAACCGCCTTCTCCACACGCCGACCCTTCCTGGCTTTCCCCAAGCTGCTTTAATTTCCCAACAAGATTTATTCCAGCTGCTTTCGCTCCTGTTACTGATGATCCCAGCTCGGGGGTTGCCACTGGAAGATTTGCTCCCCTTTCATTGCTCCACAAGCGCAATGGGGAAAAGGGGCTGGGAGAGGCAAAGAAATCCTTCAGCTTGTACAAAATCCCATCTTTCCACAAATTCCCAATGTTCCCCCAGCGCCAAGACCTCAGAGGTGGCTGCAGTCATCCACCACGCAGCCATTTTCCCAATTTTCCCCCAATATCTGCTTTTACATATTATTTCTGGCAAGCAGCAAAAGCTGGGGTAAAAAAATCATATTTTAAAGGCTGAGCATAAAGGCAAGGAGGGGGTTCAAACACAGCCAGCCCTGGTAAATCCTATTAATAGATATTTAATTTTGTCTTTAATGGCATAAAAAAGGGGGGGGTGGGGGGAACATATAGGTGATAGAGAGAAACAAATTGGCTGGTGTAAATGTTGTGTTTAATCCAAATTTGGGGATAAATGTGGCTTCACATCACCAAATGCTGCTGGTTTCTGCTTCCTAAAGCTCAGCTTCACCTCAGCAGGACAGGAGCGGGGCAGTGGTTTCTCTGCAGGGTATTGAGAGATGCCTCTGCCCTGAATTGGGGAGAAAAAAAATAAAAATTATATATATATAAGCTCCAGAAAGTCTGAATACTGAAAGCTTTTAAAAACCTATCGGTTCAATCAATGCATTTCACTGTGGCTTCAACCATTTAATCCTTCCCTTCTCCCCCCTGCCTTTTTGGTTTTTAATTTTTCCAAGGAAAAAGGCCCCAAATTTTAAACACAGGTGCTTGGGGGGAAAAAAAAAAATCCTTAAATGGATTTTTCTCTTTTTTCCCAAGTTTGAACCCCCCTTCCTTGACCTTCAACACCATCACAGGGCAATGCTGAGCCCATTAAGGAAGCTGCAGGCTGTAAATCATCCCGTTTCCAGCTTGCTGAAACGCCTGGTCAAAAAGGGGAAAGACGGATGGAAGTCTTATTTAAACATTTGGGAAGTCATTTGGGGGCGTTTAAGTCTTTCTTCATTTGCCACCAGTCCCTCTCCAGTGAGCCGAAGGCCTGAAAGGAAGACGGATAGCCGAAATAAAGCTTCTAATTGGCACCTTTTTCCCTGTCTTTGGCCAATTTCGAGGCTTAATCATGATGAATAAGGAGACGAGGGCTGAGCGGGTGCCGGGGCACAGGAGGAGGCGGAGGGACGGGAGCGTCCCCCCCACTCCATCCCCTCTTCATCCTCATCTCCTACATTTCCATTGGTGCCTGCTGCCTTTTATCTGCCACGTTCCAGCGGGGATGCTGGATTTTGCTCCCAATCGCTATTTCCCGGGGAAGGCGATATCTTGCCGGGCATGAGCCAAAGCCTGCAAGCACCTTTGCAGGCTAAAAACCTTATTTTTTTTTTATTTTTTTTTTTTTTTTACAAGTCCTAGGAGATTCACCTGAGCAAGCACCAGGCAGGACATCGCAACAGGCTCCATCATCGATCTTGCTCTGACCCCAAAACCCAATGAAAAATGCAACGTGCCACTATTTCCTGGGAGCTAAACCTCATGCAACCATTTTTTCCACACAGAATCAGGGTGGATTTCCTAAAAATAAACCTTTCTGCAAGCCTGCAACAGCCTCCTCCAGTGCATGGCAGCACCCCACGCCCGGTCGCAAACAGCAGTCAGATTTGCAAATGGCAGTCAGAATATTCAGGTTATTTTGACTATTTCCGGGCAAAAGTGTGCAATGCTTTCCTAGCATCCCTGCAAAGGAGCCTGGCATGCCACAGCTCCATCCCCAGAGCAGGGAAGAGACAGCATGCGGAGGATTTTGGGGCTAAAAAGCAGGAAATCAGGGCTGCAGAAGCTGTTTCACCTTAAAAAAATCCCATTTGTTGGGTTCAGTCCTGATCTCTCAGGGATGAGCCAAGGTAGGGACATGATTTCAGGGACAAGCATCACACTCTGTCCCCAAATTGGTCCCCAAAACCCCTTCCTCCGAGTGCCCTTTGACGGCTTTGGTCCCCCCCTTTATTTTCTACACCATGCCATTGCTTTATTCACTGAGATTTGCATTGATTTTGCCATAGGACATCATGAATTCTGCTTGGGGAGGAAAAAAAAAATAAAAAATAAAAATAAATAACATTGATCTGCTGCTAAATTCGACGCCGAGCTGCAAGACCTGGTAAGGGCTCACCTCGGGATTTATGCTGAGGTTGCAAGAGCTCAGCCTTTTCATATTTTATTTTTTGGCCTTTTAAAAACTATTTTTTATTTTTTATGAAAGTTGCTGCTGTGTTTGGGAGCTCCCATCTCTCCTGGCCGTGCAATGAGGTTGTTTTTTCTGGTCTATCACCCACCATGGGCACCAAAGGGGCATTTAAAAGCCCTTTTATCCCAAATAGCATCACTCAGGGTCTTATTTCAGCCACAGCTGCCCCAGCAACCTGAGTTTTACCGGGATTCAGTGCTCCCTCCGTGCCCCAGTACCCTTAGGAGGAGCACAGCTCAATTCGGCATCCATCCCTGTTGGCCAAACTGTGCAAGAACCATTGTTTCTGGGCAATGCAAGAAAACCATGCTGCTATGGAGCAAGGCGCAAAAATCCACGTAAAATATTACAAAAATGGGTTAATTCTGGTCTGCTGTGGGTGTCCAGTGTAAATCCCCCAAGGTCCCGCTGATTGCCAAGGAGTGACACCAGGTGTTCTCCGGTTGGGGGAACGGCCCCTTCTGTGTTTGTCGCCTGCTTTTGGCAGATCACAGTCCATCAAAAAATGCCAATAAGGCCCAAAGCCACCATAAATCAAAGTGGGTGTTAGGACCAAGGAGAGAGACAGAAACTTGCTTTAATTTAATTTTGGATAGCAATGCAACGGGGCAAAGCTGTTCTCGATGGCGCAAACCCACCTGGGAGCTGCTCCCTAAGTGAAGGCAAAATATGAACCCAAAAAATGTGCATTTATCTCATGCAAAAACATATTAGGGCCGGGCACAGAGGAATAAAAGCTTAGGAACTTCTTATCTGGTCTCTGGGGAAGATTTTTCCACCTTTCCCTTGCAGGGTGACCTGCATTGCTGTAAATTCCTTGGGTACCTGTAATCTCCTGCGTGCAGCAGGCAGCACAAAGAAATCCAGGGGTTGGGTGGTTTTTTGAATGATGAGCAAGACCTATCCCGAGCAGATAAACGCCAAGTTCAGAAACTCACGCCCCACCAACGCGAAAATTGGATTTTGCCGATGGCCTCAAAGAAAAAAAAATAAAATTAAATTAAAAAAAAAATCAAAGACAAATCCAGATTTCCCCATCTCTCCTGAGAAAAACTCCTCCGAAAGCATCGGCTTAGGCTTTTCTGAAACGTCAGCTTATGGATTTCAAAACCAAATCGAAACCCAAGCGCTTCAAAGGGTGGGAAATAAATAAATAACGTGGTTAGGGTTTGGGAAAAAAAAGATGAAACAAAGAATTTTTGCTCTCTCTGGACCTTTCTTTCCCAAACAGGATCCCAGAGAAACCATCAATGTTTTTGTAACGTACTGGGATATATATATTTTTTTTTAATAGATCAGCAGTCAATGGAGATGTCTCTGGTTAGACGTAGGAAGCCGCTGCCACCTTCGTGCAAGTCTGTCTCCAGCGCTGGATTTGACACGAATTGCCTGGGGACCCAAATACATCTTTAGGAAACAGCTCCTTGATTTTGCAAATTATAATTCTAATATATTAACGCTTTTTATAAATGGGACCTTCTTGCAGCACCTGCATGAAGCAGGGGTGGCTCCAATGATGGGGACAAGCTCTGTCCCCTGATTTTTGGTCTCCTCCGTGTCACCCAACAGTGGCCCCCAGGGCTGTCTGCCACCATAAATACAATTTTGGGGTGAGATAATGGTATTTCTCCTATTGGTGGGTGCCTATTTCCCAGCCTGTCAGGTGCAAATGAGATCTTCATTGCAACCTTCTCCATGACCATCTTCTGCTGAGAGGTCACGGCCTCGGAAACGGGCACTGTGCTGCTGAGATGGCAGCGTTTCTCCTGGTGGAGACCCCCATGCTCTCCCCGGCTGCCAGTATTCACAGCCGGAATAGCTTCACCAAGTCCCACAGCCACCCCAGTGCTGATGTTGGTGTCCTCCAAACACCTGGGGACAACCCCAAACTCCTCAAGCTTTGGCCAACTGGGCTCCTCCATGACCTGGGGTTTGGGGGTAGGATACCACTGCACCACAGGGTCCTTTGTAGGATGGGAATGGCTAAATTTTCCATCGTCCAAAGGCAATATTACCATCAAACATCCCCAGGAGATGCCAAGGAGCGCCTCTCAGCCATGCTCCTCAGCTTTAACCACTCCGTGCACGCAACAGAGACGTGCAACTGCTTTTTGCTGCGTCCCCCTGGCCGCGCGGCACCAGCTTTCCTACGGGGCTGATTATCTCAGGGCGAGCAAGCAGAAGAGTCCTCCTGAAATGTTGATTGCAAAATCAATAGGCGTTTCATTTTAATTGAATTTCTGAGCTGGGCAGGAAAGCCGGAGCCTCTTCCGCCTCTCTTCTTGCACAGTGGCTGCGGTATAGACAGACAAATGGACCATCCCGTCGCGGTCAGATGAGCAAATGACTTGGGTCAATCCAGTCTCGGGTGAGTCTAACAGCCCATGGACTTCAGGGCAAGATGAAAATCAATGAAAATAGCTTGAAATCACCCAAGTCTCACTTTTTTTTTCCTCCTACACATCCAAACCATCACCTAAATCTCGCTTTTCCTCTCCTACCCATCCAAACTGCATCGTCTTGCCATTGCCACCAGCTTCCAGCAGGTCCAGGAGCTGATTGCAAGAAGGAGCAGAGCTGAGGCAACCCACGAGTTACAAATTATTTTTCTAAGACGCAAGGATGGGGATTACCTGATGCGAGGGATGCAGGTGACCCAGGAGGCTCCAGCCAGTGGCATAGCCCTTTAATAATCATCATCTCTGGCTCTTGGCTCCAAAAGTTTACAAGGAAATAGTTCTGCCTTTAGCCCTTGGTTGTGCCAAAGAAGTTTTTGGAGGGATGCATTTTTGCTTTCCTCCTACAACCCCTGCAGAGCATCCACCGGCCTGCCCAAATCTCATTGCTGAAGGTATTATCGACTAAACCCCCTAATTTTCTTGCCTGCATCTGCCTCCACAGACCAGCACACGGAATTTCAGATGCACAAAGTGGATTGATACTGGCTCCTTTGACTGCCCGCGTTAATTTGCAATTTGGATGCAGAAACCACTTGCTTGTTGGCAAAAAAAAAAAAAAGGAGCAGAAAGCAGGCAGAGAGCAGCCCCCAGTGCTTCGAGGATTTGGAGGTGGCTGGAGAGATGTGCACAGCTCTTATGGAAGACGAGCAAGACCCCAACTGAACCCAACCTTAATTCAGGCTCTAGATTTAGCAGGGGCTGCTAAATGCCCCCATATTTTGTAGGAAGGCGACGCAGCTCTGCGTCCAATCCCCATGGGCTCAGCATGACACAGAAACCCAACAAGGCAAAACTCAGGACAAAGCAGCGTTTCACCGTTGCAGGCAAAAATCATCTTCAAATCCTCCTTTTGCTGTATTTTCTGTGCTCCCCACAGTACCAAACCCCAAGTCCTGGTGTAATGCAGCCGCTCGACAGCAATTTTGGGGGATACCATCCGATATCATCCTGGTCCTTTCCCCTTCCCATGGCAAACACACCTCATCAGCACCTGAAAAAAGGATGCTTTGGGATGTTTTTTCTTTGCACCTCCAACCCTGCAGTCCCCATTAATTCTTCCTGAAGGAAACCAATTTACACAGCAGAGGTGTCCCATTTGGAAAAGCCAAATATCCACCCTCAGGCTCATAAAGCAATCGCAAGATGCAGAGATGTGAAAGGAGGCAAATGGACCCCAAAATAAGGTTTAAAAGCTCCACTGAGCTACTGATGAGCACGAGCTGGTCCCCATCCCCACAGCAATTGCCCCTGTAAAGGGCTATTTGTGGTCCAGCCCCCCAGGAGCACAGGGCATGGCTTTTGGGGCAGCCCTGTGCACTTCACCCCAATTTCTTTCCCCCATTCCCTTATTTTAGAAGTTTGGCCAATTCACAAATCATTTCATCACTGCAGAAATCAGGTTTTTGCAGCAAACTGCCCCAAAATCCCAAATTCATCTGCTCCTGAGCATGGTTGACGCCAGGAGATTGCTGGTGGTGCCAGGGGCTGAGATGTGTGATCCCAAAACTCAAATTGCCACAAACGGTTTCTTGCTAAATGGCCCTTTGGAAGGAATTTGGAAGATAAAGACCCCAAAGGATGCTCAAGAAAAATGAATCTCAAACCAGGTCCCCCAGATGTCCCAAGTCCAAAGGGACTCGTTCATGGAGGTGCCTTGGAAAGGGTCACCCATCCCCATGGGGACAGCCATGGGCCAGAAGACATCAAAGCCACTTTAGACAGATTAACGATACGACGAGCGCCAGAAATTTTCCCCAGTTTATGCATCAACCACATCGCTGGTGCCTTTTTCCCGGCTCTGGTGGTTTTGTGTGTGCCAGGCAGCTCTTTCATTCCCCCCTCCCCAGTCCCCCACCTTTTTCCTTGCCTCTCTTGATGGATGATGGATTTGAAGCCCTAACAGCTGCAAGGATTTGTGTGGGGAAGAGGGTCGACATTCAGAGGATTATCAAGCAAAAAAATCAACTCCCTTTAAGAAAAAATAATAAAAAATGAGAGGGTTGGAGAAATTGCAAGCACACGTCGAGAGATGCGTGTGTGTATGTCTAATTAGATATATTTATTTTTATATATAGTTATATATATAGTTACATATTTGGTATGTATTTATTTTTTTGTATACACACACACACATATATATATAAAAGAGATAGGGACCAAGAGACAAACGGGAAAGGCAAGTTCAGGAATGAGCCAGAATCCTACAAACTAGGGGGAAATGGGGTAATTTCAGGGATGCTGAGCGCAGCGTTATGCCAAAAAAAAAAAAGGCATTTTCCAGCTTGCAGCTCCTCACCCCTCGTTTTCTCTCTTTTGTCTGAAAAAATGATGTTTTTCTCCTTTCCCCCCCTCCCCTTCCCCCATGGGATGCTCTTCTCTGTGTCAGGGTGGTATATGCCCCCAGGGGACTATGGGGGGAATTGGGGGTGGTGGTGTCTCTCTAAAAATCTCATTTTCTCTCCACTGTTGCCCCAAAGGACTGGGTTTCTGCAGGGAAAAAGCAAACTCAAGCCCAGATAAAAGAGGGGAAAAAAAATCTCTCAACACCCCCAAATTTGCAGCCCAAATTAAAGTCTCCTGGGGAGGGAAAAGAAATTCAGCATGGAAAAGCAAAGGAGAGCTGGAAAAATGCTCCAGCACCCCCCAAAATACCTCAGAGGGGGAGAAAGACCAGAAAAAAACCCAACCCTGTAGAAATATTCCCACCCTCGTCCCCAAAGGCCAACCCCTTCATCACGGGATGAGCAAGCGCCAGGGCAACCTGGCTTTGGTAATTGCTGTCTCCAAAGGTCTGCAGGCGAGGGCCCAGCCAGGCAGCAAAAAGCCGATGTCAGGTTGGCCGTCTTTCACCGAGGGCATTTAAAAGAAGAAAATGGCATTTACATGCGATTTTAACTAAAAACTCATTCAGATGTGTCAGTTAAATTGGCTTTCTGGGAATTTCTTCCTCTTTGGTGAGAGCAGATTGAGTCTTGGTGCTCCTATAATAACTCCTCAAATCCAGTTACATGTTTCAGCTGTTTTACGCATTCCCCATCCTCAAAATAGACTAAAATACATAAACCATAACTTCTGAACCACTGGCAATCTTGCAGATTTAAATCTGCCATAAGGATGCTGTTGAGACAGGGGCTGAGCAACAGCCCGGGGGTTTTGGACGTGACCATGTGCCTTGATCGGCGTCATCATAAATCACTGCAAGCCATTCATTATCTCCCCCCTCCAAATATTGTGAGCAGATTTGATGTCACCTCCATGCACCCATCAATCACACCTACATAATCAGGACAGTTGATGGATGGCTCAGGATGAAAGCGTAAACACATAAACCGCAGATAGCACTTCCCACCCATAAAGTGGTGTATGATATGGAAGAGAACCCCACCACAATGGTTTTAAGACATGGGAACCAGGGAGGGACTTACTCGGTGCCAGCCCCCTCGCAAAGCTGCTCCACGTTCACCTCTACCCAAAAACCAGCCGGGTTTCGGAAAGGAGTTGGGTTGAGGGAGTGATTTCCCATCGGGGATGGAAAACTCTCCGAGCTGCTCTTCTGCAAGCGGCCTTTTGCCAGGGCGTTTCACTGTTGTTATTTTGACGTTGCAGAAGCGTTATAGGGGATTTAAATGGGGGATTTACCATCAAGCATTTAGAGATGCAAAGATGCATCAGGTGGTGCAGTTGGTGGCGATGGGCAGGCTCCAAGGGTCGGGGCAAGCATCACCCCAACATCTCCTTAACGCCAAGCCCTCTCTCCCAGCTCTTAACCCCTCGAAATCATCATCAGGAGGAAGGCTACCCAAAAAAAAGCACGCATGTCTAGCTCGGCCTTGCAGTTATCCACTGCTGGGCCACAAAGCAGCTGGAAAGACCCATAAAAGCAGCAATTGCAAATGGTTTTTTGCGATTGCAAATGTTTTTGCAGGGGGACATCATGTGAACACAATGCAACGGCATCCTGCCAGCGGAACATCAGCTCCGGCCTGAGACCCAGAATTCAGGGACCGAGGGGTTTGATGGAGCCATGGGGATAAGTAACGCATGTCCTTGCTCTGTAACTACAGCGCAGCTGCTTCAGAAACCAAGAATAAAAAGCAAAATTCCCAGACCTTGATGGTCCTCTGTCACCAGCAATCAGCTGTGAAGACTTCCAGCAAAGCAAGTCACCTTTGCAACGATGTTAAATAGTGGTTTTTAAGGTCAGGACAGAGCAGGTTTGGGCTTCAGCCTTCCCCACCTGGCCAAACTTGGACATTAAATAGTTTTTATTCAATATATACCCAACATGGATAAATCTGACTCGTTGAACTTGCATCACCGAAAGGCACGTCCGAGATGGGACCATCGTGATTGTCAATGCTCAGCAGCCTCCTCTCCACCTGGGTGATGCTCGCATGATGGGGATTCACTTAAATCCCAGCACAAGCCAGTCTGGGAGCAAAATGAGCCTCCAAAGCCCCAGGTTCTGTGGCATCCCATCCTCAAAGCTCGACCTCAGGGGTACCGGAGGGCTTTTTCTCACGCCAAAACACCCAGGAGCTAACATTTCCCCAGCGGGGAAAAGTCGAAGAGCAGCAAATCCTCCCCAGGAAAAAAAAAAAACCAAAACAAAAAACCAAACCAAGGAATTAGCGGCTGTCGTGCAGATCATATTTTATATTTGTGTTCAGATAAACACGGATTTTGGCTCCCTGCCCAGGCCGGCGAAAGCTTTTATCTCCCGAGAAACACCAGGGACCGGGTGAACTTTGGAGGAAAAAAAAAGGATCCTTTCCCGCCGCCTCCTGCCATCTCCCTCCTCCAGCCGGGGAGCATTGTTGTTTCTTTCGCTGTAGCGAGTTCATTGCTTAAAAATACCATTTTTTTCCAGGTTGTTGGTTTTTTTTCCTTCTTCCCCCCTGCCCCCAATTCCTCATGCTAATTTATGGAAATCAAATGGCACCTGTTCCCAGCCAGGGATAATAAAGGAGAGGTATTAAGGAGGGGGGGAAGCACTGCAAAGCGGGAGCTGTAAATACTAATTGTTCTAGAAGGAGAAGGCGGTTTATTTTCTTGCTAAAGGGAAGGTTATGTTTAATTAAATCTGCTTGTTCTCTGCTTTTAAATGAGCTTCAAGCCTCCCTGATGGGGCGGGGGGAGGATGCTCCCATGCGCTCTCCTTCCCCAGGGAGCCCGGATGCAAGGGAGAAGGGGGAGCGAGCCGGCCGGACCCTGCTTGTTGCAAGCCTGTTGGTGCTTGGGTGAGCACCCATCTGTGAAAGGGCTGAACTGGGTGCAAATTTGATGAAAAAGCATTTTTTTTTTTTTTTTTGCTGGGAAACTCAAGCATGGTGCATGCTTAAGCACCACATTTCCCAAACATGGGGCTCTCGGAGCACACACCTGGATGCAAACATGCCCGAGGAACTCTTGGAAAGGAGCACGGAGTCAAATCCAGCCAGGAATTGGACAAAAAGCTCCTTTGCCAGGGAGTTTGGAGAGATGCAGCCCCTGAAAAGCTGGAGATGCTCCGGAGAGCCCCATTTACATGTCTCGGTTGCTGCATCCCCGCTCACCCAGCATCACCTCCAGGACAACAGTCCCTCCCCTCTCATCCTCCCAGATTTCCGGGGGGGAGGGGTTGGGGGGGTGGGTTATACCTTTTATTTTCTTCCCGGTAATTAAATACATGCTGCTGGGTGCTGCGAGGTGAGGCAAGGCTTTCCCACCCCCTCCGATAACATCTCGGATCGTTCAATTCTCATTGCTCCAATAATCCAGATCTAATTTGCCGGGAGCCCAGCGCCGAGTCTTTCGGCACTTCATTAGGGTGCGTGAGTAGCATTTCATTACCGCAACCCCCACCACCAGCCCCAGTGAATTTCCCGTTGGAAAAATCCAAAATAAAAGGCCAAATTTGCAATCCATGCAGTCCCCAGGGATCTGGCTCATTTCCCAAATCGATTTTCAGTTGCGTGGGGTGCAAAGCTTCTGCTACCTGGATCCAGATTTTATCCTTCGTGCTCCCCAGTTCAAGCTCATTTTACCTTTTCCCAATGGGCCCCCAAGGGAACACGCTTTTGCCGGGGTAATTTTTACTTCTTGAAGCTTTGTGCGTTCATCTGGATTCAGCAATTATTCCTGGAAATCCGATATATTCCCACGGGCCGAGGGGCCCCATTCATAACCCACATGTGGCTTTTTCCTCCCTCTAAGCTATTTGAACCCAGCATTATCATGCACAGAAAGGGCTGAAAAATAGCATTACAAGCATTTTCCTTGAGGAAAAGCTCACCTTTGGGGGTTTTCTGAGGGTGGAAAAAACAGGCAATTACATGGATGGGAGGAAATCTTAAAGGAAGAGCTGTCTGGATTTGGGAGCAACAGGGAGGGTGGAAATTAAAGTTAATCCCGTCTATGAATTGATCATTAGGGGGGGTTGGGGAGCAAATGAAGGATTATTCTGGACATGACAGGGTATCCCCCGCCTGAGATTTAAAGGCTCACGAGGGTGTTGGATAAGATGAGCCCCGACTCCAGGCATCTCCACTCCGCAGCTGAAGGGACAGACGAGGCAAGGAGAAGGGAAGATGGAGCGATCCGAGGGCAGGGGGGAGCAAGCACGAGCACAGGCGGGAGTTATTTATAGGACACGGTTTGTGCGGGAGGAGATAGCGATGCCAAAAAGAGCTGGTAAAAATAATCCTGGAGACAGGTGCCGCTGCCATGGGGAGGAGGCTGCTGCCAGCGACAGCTTGGGGGAAGTGCAAGGCAAGAAGAAAAGGGGGGGAAATATAATAAAATAATAATAATTTAAACATTTGCGTTTCTCTGCGTCATTTCTCACCCATGCGGATAAACCCCGTCCTTTGCAAAACTGTCGAGCGACAAAATCGGAGGCTGGACTTCATGGACTTTCCTTCTGGCTGGAAAATTGGGGTGCACCAATGCTGCTGGCTCAGGTTTTGGGGAGCTGAGAGCTCCCCAAAACCCAAAGGACCCTGCAGAGGATTAGACACTGGGCACGGCTGCTGAGTGATTCCCAAGGGAAGGGTAGGGAAAAGACCGCCCCCTCCGGATCCAACCGTGACTCCCTGCACACTTTGCCCCATGGATGGAAACCAAAGTCCTGAAAACCATTTTCCACTGCCAAGCTTCTGCTCAAAACCATCTTATTAATAAAAATACTTCATTAAATTAGCCAGCAAAGCCTTGTACCCTCTCTATAGGAGCAAAAAAAGCACAACCCCCCCCACATTATTTTAAGCAAAATCTCCCTTTTGCCCGCTATTTCGCCATCAGCAGCCCTCCAGGAGGTGTTGGTGCTGTGTTATGTGCTGCAGGTTTGACGTGGGGAAGGGCCAGTTATACAAAAAATAGGAAAAGCCACCAGAAACGGAGGAGGGGATTAATCATGCCGGGTGAGGAGGAAGAGGGAGGCGGCGCGCACTCTAGCTCCGAAGAGCCGCAATCGGATAATCAAGGCAAGCGCTGGCAGCCAAGTGGCATCTCGACGTCTTGTTATTCCTTTTGCGACCTCCTCCCCTCCCTCCTCTTCCCTTTTTATTTTTTTTCCCCCTGTACGACTCCATCTCCTCGCCCTCTTTTTGGAGCGGCTTTCATCAAGTTGTCACCCAGCGACAACAAGCCAGGCTGCAAGCACGATGAAAAAAAAAACAAAACCCATCAGTAAGAAGAGGGGAAAAAAATAAAATAAATCTAAACCCACCCAAAGCTTGATGATCCCTGCCAATAAGATGAAACCTGGGAAGATATTCCTAAGCTGGCAGTGGTTTTGGCTTCAAGAGCTGACAGCAGCTGCTTGTACCCAAGCGAGCAAAGGCAAGAGGAGAAGCAAGCGAGGATATTGGGCAAGCCTCGCGGCAAGCACGCAAGACACAATGCACCCAGCTTGCGTCGAAAAGGAAAAAGCCGAGCCAGGCTCGAGCACGTGCTGGGGTGGAATTAATTTAATTCACAAACTAGAAAAAAAAAATCCAACCCAAACCTTGCTTTTATTTTCCTTTCCTTGTTTTCTGTTGGCCTGGGAAACGCAGAAGGATGAGGCCAGGAGGGATCTCCGCCGCGCTGGTGGCACAATCCTGTGCCTTGGCTGACAAGGGGAGGACAAATGAGAGTGTTTAGGCAGTAATTAGGCAGTAATGACCTACTCGGAGGTCTCTACCGTGCGGGAAATAACCTGAGCCGGGACTCGGATGAAGCGAGCTTGAGTGTACTCAGCAATTTATCAGGTTATTGCCAGCTCACGGGGAACCAGCGACCGAGTTATTAACCCCATTATGGATTTCTGTTTCTCACAGATACCTCTTTGAAATAAAACGCCTTTTTTAATATTTTTTTTTTAAACCCATACCCTCTCTTTTCTTCCAAACTGGGAGCTGCTGGGCTCCTTTAGCTTCTTACAGCAAAGCAGAGAGGCATCATCGCGGGTGCTTGAGGATGCACAGCTGCCTTTGCAGAGCCAGCGTGCAATAAAAAAGGGGGGGGTTAGCCCCAAATTCCCAGCTCTTGGAGGCTTTTGATGTCTGGTGAATGCACCCACCCCCCAAGCAGAGCCTTTTGCAATCCTTAAGCGTCCTCCCCTCGCTATATATAGATGCTCCTACTTAGACTGAAGGAATTGACTGTACTTTGGGGGGAAAAAACTCACATCTTGGTCCAAGTTTCATATTTACATACTGCCAAGCTCATGCAGTTTTAATGAGGATTTTGGCACACCAGCTGAGCTGGAGCAAAACCACATGCCTCCTCAAATTCCTCTCCGCCAGGTACAGAGCTCACCTGGCTCCAAGAGACCCCCTAACCCAACTGGAGATGCTCAACAAGTGCCTGGATGCTGGTGAGAGCATTGGACGGGACCCCATCCTCCTGTGAAGGAGCTGCGGGAGTATTCTCATAGTCCTATTTGGGAGCTTGGCAGGGAAAAGCTGCAAAGACAAATCCTCATGCTGTGACAGGAGCAAGCATTTCCAAGCCTGGCACCAACAGAGCTTGGTTTCTGCTTTGAATCCAAGTTCAAGATTTTGCTTCCTTCCAGTTGACTTGCTCCTCACAACGACGCCAGCAGGACACGGGCAGTTTGCAAGCAGAAAGGGGAATGGACCTTTCACGCGTCGACTTTTTTGGCCATCCTGGCATCCAAACAAAAGAGAAACCCAAGGCAGTATTCACCTTCATCACCCGAGATGTTTTTTAGATATTCACATCTTCGCCGTGACCTTCACGCTCTTAATAGTCAACCGGGAAAAAAAGGAGATGTATGAGCAAGAAAACAAAGGAAAAGGACATTAGCCTGAGATAACAGCACCCTAAAGGCACTTACTTTATCCCTGCTGATCCTTAAGGGAAGGTGTACAACCCTCTCTGGTACCAATATCTTCAACACAGGTGCCTAAACCCAAGCAAAGCACATCTTCCTCCTACAGCATCCCACCTCCCAAAGCTTCAGGGACTGGGTCCTCGCTGGGATTTAACAGAGCAAGGCCATCAGGGACGCTCACCATACAGAGCATCCTTAATTACCAGTACACCCCGTTTACTCTCCAGGGTGGTATCATCTCTGCAGCATCACCGTGATGCCTCATCACAGCGTTAACGCGCTGTGACTTACACGACATCTGCTCTGCCGTGCCCCGCGCCCACGTATGAACGCAACCGATCCAGTCCTCAACCTGTCACGATGCCTTAAAATCAACGGCAGGACAACTCCGGGTTGCACAAGGCAGCCTGCAAACGGCGTGAATACTTCATGCGCAAGATGTGGAGCGCGATGCGACAGCACCGGTGTGTGTGGCGGGGATCCCGTGAGCTCTGGCAGCCGCATTGGAGCAGGGCAGGGTGAAATGCATTTGGCAAATAGCTCGATTGCCAAAGAAGAAGGGAAGGAAAAGGTTAAATAATGATAAACAAATCAAATAAAGCGGCTCTTGGCTGGGGAAGCGTTTGCTCTGGTTCCTCCAGGGGGTACATCCTCATGAGTGGGTGCGATGCTCTGGAATGAGCAAAATCTTCCCTTTCCACAGGAAACTGCTCTTGTTTATTATTGTTGATTATGTTGATCTTGTTGATTATGAGCATTGGGTGTAGCAGGTGGTGACTTGCAAAATAAACCCAAAACAACCCCAAAAACCAAAACAAAAATCCCCCACAAACCCAACAAACCACAGACAAGGGATACTGCAGAGAGGAGAGATGCAGCACACAATGGGGCAGGGCCCCAGGCAGCCCAAGCCCCATACTGAGTAATTAATCTCCAAAAATACAACATTTCACCCCAAATATTTCCTCTCCCCCAAACCATCTCAAACTATGAGATGCAGAGTGGGTAAAGCAAACAGCCACACAAATCCCATGCACTTGAGATGGAAGGAAATCGGCCTTGAACAGGGCTTCGTCTCATGTCGCTCGTACTCAAGAGCCTCCCGATTTCATTTTAATTTATTTTCCCCATTTCTTCAGCATATATAGCCAGGAATGCTGCATGTAAAGCATCATTAATGACCTCAGCACAGGCAGGGATGGGGTGTGCATCACATCCCGCAAGCATCCTGGGAGTACTTGGATCCTTCTGAAGCTTCCAACCCCTCTGGTGGGTTTATCCCCAAATTACAGAGGATAATCCCTCCCCTTCTTCCCTTGCCAGATGCCAAATCAGAGGCCAAGCAGGAGAAGGAGCAAGGTCACCCGGGAGCCTTTCCAAGGGCTGAACACTAAATCAACACTCTCGAGCTCGATTGCACAAAGCTTTTTTTGGGATACTGGGACTTTTGGGCAAAACACAAGCTGGTAGATCACTGCATTACCCAACTGCATCTTCTTCAGCGCCTGCAACATCGTAAAACCGGCGGTTCCTGCTCTCTGAGCACCAGCAAAGCTCTTTCTGCTGGAAAAAAGGAGAGGAGAGTGGTTTGTGGGCAAAGTCCTGGTGGAGGAGGTACGCACATGGCTACCTCCTTGCTGTGAGCAGAAATTTCCCCAAAGTGGGACATAAATAACCAGGCAAGGTATGCAAGCAGGAGCCAGCGGCTCCCTGCCACCTCGCCAGGGTGTTCGCCACCAATGCTGCCACCAAGGGAGACCAAAAGGCCACAAACAAGGCACGTCATGGCCTTCGGGGCCATGAAAACCCTGTTGTCACCTGAAGTGTCCCCAAGAAGAGGGCAGGGGGTTGCTCCTGAGCCAACAGGTAAACCCAGGCGTGCATTAAAGGCCAGCAGCGGGTGCTGGATTTGCATGGGTTAGAGGCACGCCAGCTCCCAGGTGTGTTTCTGCTCATTCCCGATTTCAATTTCCTCCCATCACCGGCTTCACTTTCCAAAGCAAATCATTTGCAACTACAAAGCTGCTCCATTTTGACAATTTCAGAACATAAAACCCCACTGCAATCACTCTGAAACGTCTTCAAAGTGGCGCTGCCGTCAGTCAATCACCCTTCCCTACCTCCACACAAAGGCACTCCGCAGAAAAAAAGGTTCATCCAAAACCACCGACAAAATTTAAGCTGCTCTTCTGTCTCCCAAATCAAAAGATCTTTTATGAAAACCGAGCCACTTATGAGTCTATATTTGAGGTTTGGGGTTTGTTTTTTTTTTATCTCATGGGATGATTTGGCTCTGTAGCCAAACTTCTTGTGACCACAAAGACTGGAACAAACCCCTGCGGCTTAAAAATCCCCCCAAACCCTAAATTTTTCCTCCTGACCATGCACCATAGCATCTCAGCTCAGCAGAAGGGGATGGGAAACATCAGTCCCTGGAGCAGCAGGCACGCAGGTATCAAACAGGCTGTAATGGGAGCCAGGCACAATCTATTCCATCTCCTTTTTTTCTTTTCTTTTTGGTATGAAAAATTGTGTTAAGCTCAAATTTGCGCAGAATTGGGAACCCTCCACGCTTGTAATTACTTACTTTAATGTGCTGTTTGACAGCTCTCGTGATTACTGTGGTTTTAAGGCTCCCGGCATCTCATCATCGCATGAGCAGCTCAGGCTTTGGGAAGAGAAATGCCAGTTTCTCCCCCTCGTGATTGCACAGAAAATCTTGGGAATTCAACCAAAATGTGCCCGAGCTGGAAGATAAACAGGGAGACCCTCCACGCGCTGCAATTCCGCCTCGTTATCTCTGAGCCTGGCTAATTCCCACCAAGCCGCTGCTAAACCAGTTACCGCGTCAAACAGCGCGTCCAAAGGGGCTCTTTAGCTCTTTCCCCTCTAACCAGATTAGGCAAAGCAGCTCCTCGGCACGCCAGTAATCCCAGCCAGCATTCGCCAGGGCTGGTGACCTGCAATCGAGGACCCGTTCCCATTTTGGAAAGGGATATTTAGGGTTAAAAAAATAAAAATATGTATCCCCAGCTCTGAGCATCAAAGCCAAAAGGAGCTTTGTGATACATTCATTGGGGCACCCAAACACCCTTATTGAGCCCCCTCAGACCTCAGTTTCTCCATGATGGACAGAAGACCAAGCCATGGTGTCCACCCCATGGGTTCAACCCACTCCAAGCCCCCCAGTTCCTTGCAAAACCTTTAATTCCTTTTGCAGAGCACCAGGAAAACTCCATCGGGGCTCAGGTGAGGTGGAGCAATGCGAAAATATCCACCTTTTCCCAAATCCCAAAGTATACATCCCCAGCAGGAGCAGCAACTGCTTTGTCTACTGCAATTCCCATTCCCCCGTGCCAGGCAATTCCCATTCCCCTGCCCCAGGCACGTGCAGACCTCCAGAAAAAGACATTTTCCTTTTTAAAAGTCTCCTTTGCCTTGCCTGCACTTTTCCTACTGATAATGAAAATCTATTTACATTGGTGGATTTTAATTTAATGAAAAGATGCTTTCTTTTCCACCCCTCAGAAGCCTGGTCCTTGCATTTTTTTTTCCTGCCCTCGCCTGGTAACACTTCAAGCAAGCAATTCAACCCGGGAACAGAGGCCACGAGTATAAAATGCTTTAGGTAGGGGGGAAAAAAAGCAGACAATAATAGAGGATTACAAGTTATATGGTACAAGCAAGGGAGGGCCGATAGAAACGCTCACGGCCAAGGGTGAGATGAGAGACGCTGTCTATAAATTAACTCCACCTGTGTCTATATATACCTGTGCTGATCTAGTGGCGTGCAAAGTACACAGTGTTCTGGCAAAAGGAAAGAGGAGAGAAGAAAAGAAAAGCGCGAAGGGTAGAAACGGGCAGTGAGGGGGGGATAAATGGGATGGAAACGGGGCCAGCGGCAATTCTGCCATCGCTTCCTGGCATCTCTTGGCCCCATGGGTTGGGGCAAGGATGAGAAATAAGAGTGAGAAAATGGCAATATAATGCAGATTTGCAAAGTGGCTTTGGCAGGAGGAGTAGATGGGGAGATGCTTCAGGCACCAGAGGCAGAAGATTTCCCGGAGCAATAAAATCGCACCCATCCCTGTTAACCTGTGCCTATTTTCCCTGCACAGCCTAAATTTGGGGGGCTGCTGCACCCCTGGGGGGACAAATACCCAGCCTGGGAGCTGGGAAGCTCGAGCCTCGGAAAGGCTTCCCCATCTCATCCCTTCTAGGGGCTTGGAAGAAGGAAAATTGCACCGGGAAGCCAAGTTTTGGCACACAGGAGGGGGAGGTCAATGGGCAATATCAAAAAAGGATGGTTATCCTCTCAGAAAAACAGAGTTTATCTCCAAATATTGCCCCTAAGCCAGGCAATGGAGTTCAGACACATGTGGCGGCCAGCCCCCAGTACACCCAGTTCCACACCAGCATCCTGCCATTGAATAC
Organism: Egretta garzetta; assembly: GCF_000687185.1. NCBI lineage: Eukaryota > Metazoa > Chordata > Aves > Pelecaniformes > Ardeidae > Egretta > Egretta garzetta. The sequence continues at coordinate 3,156,067 of NW_009260790.1, forward strand.
ACCAACTCTGTAGCTATTTTAGGGGAAAAAAAAAAAAACCAGCCCAATTTCAGTTGAGTCCTAAACGAGCACATCATGCCAGAACGCCTCCATTAGCCAGCTTACAAATCCCTCAAAGCGAGCCCATTAATTACTCTTCCCTCTCCATTTAGAGAAGCCCCATGACTTTGCTGCTGCAAACCCACACCATTACGTTGCTTTCCATTTACCTTCACACTCATTAGCAAAACGAATTAAGCTTTTAGCCAAGGCTCTAAATGGCACGACCGGCTCCTGCCCATCTATTCCCCAGGATGGGGAACCTAAATTTGCAGAAAATGCACCGTTTGCCTCCTTTGCAGCCCAATTCAAGCAATCGGAGGTTGTGTGGAATCTTTGTTCCCTTGCCCGTGGAAATGGGCCAAAAAAAGGCTGGTTTTCATTTTTTTCCCCCCACATCTGGAGGGTTTTGCAGGCGTTGTTGGTGCAACGCAGCACAACGGGCGCGTGGGAGGCTGCGTGCAGGATGCAGCCGAAGGGAGGCGCAGCCCCGGGACGCGATGCGTTCTCAGAGAGCGGATGCTGAGACGCGTTTCCCACCTCCCAGATAAATGCCCTAATTACAGGGCTCGCTAATTAAACTGCTTCTTGGGCCAGAGGAAGGGCAAAGTAGAGCGGAGCCCAAAAACCAGGACACCAGTGTCATGGGGGGACCCCCAAAAAACAGGTCTGGACGTCAAACGTGCCCCCAGGGACATGTCCCCCATCTTGGGTACTGCAGCCGAGGCCACCTGGGACAAATAAGCTCCTGCCTCCCCCCTGATAATTGGCTTCAAAAATGAAGGGGAAACTGCAAAAATGAAGGGCTATCTACAAAAAGCAGCTGCTTCTCATCAGGAGCAATCCCCCATTTTTGCAAATGCCCCCTGGGGAAGGATTTCCAACTCCTGCTGAGGTCAAACCCAGCACCTAAATCCAACCTAGGCTGAGCTTAGCTCCTTGCCCCCCTGTTCATGCTCTGCTCCTGCTGTAAAACTCCTCTCCCTTACTGCATTTTTAAAAACTTGAGTTTAAATGGTTTGGGAGGCAGGAGCAGCATGGCAGGACTCAGTGCAGGTGTTTGAGGTGCCCATTGCAGCTCTAAAAGAGCCAAATCTCAGTTATTACAGAAAACTCGGTGTTATAACAGTCTTAGTGTTATAAAAGTCTCAGGTTTATAAAGGGGAGCAGGGAAAAGACAGAATTTTCTGGCAATAAACGGATTTTTCTCCTTGCGTTTTAACCCTATTGAGAAGCAAAATATATCGTGACATTTTGCTGAAATAAAGATGAGGTTTTACAGAGCCCGTGCCACCCTCAGCGCACCCAGTGCTTTATTAATAGAGATTTTTGTTGTTGTTGTTTCCCCAGGCTGGCTCCGACTCATGTCACTGCCTCGGTGACACCGAGTCAAATCGGAGAGGGACGCTCGCGTGGTGCGATGGACAGAAACAAATAGGTCAGGCTGTAAAACACGGGCAGGCTGTCCCCTGGGCACAGGGACTTGCTCCCATGGTCCTTGCTTCATCTCTCAGAAGCTGTAAATGGGCCAGATCCTGCCAAAATCCAGGCACTTAGTCCTTGTTAATCACGGCAGCGGTGTTAGCATCGCCGCGGAGGTGCTTAAGTGCTTTGCTGGCTGGGTTTGAGTGGGATTTTTCTGCATTTATGTGTCTTTTGGGAATCCAAGGTGGTTTTTTGGGTTTGGGTTTTTTTTTTCCCTTCTCTTTGTAATGGGAACTTTACAGATGGGGTAAATATAGGGACAATTTAAAGCAAGTCATTAAGCAGAAAAGTCCTTGGAGTAAATAAAGCCAAGGCAGGGGGATGAATCTGGCAGCAGGAGAGGCACAGAGAAAGCAAGGGAGGGAAAACCAGGCTGGTTGGGGGCTGAGATACCCCCCAGCTACTAAATACACCCCCAAAAAGTGCTTATTCCATCCCGTTGCAGCATCCTGTCCCATCAGGATTTGCACTGCTCCATCTCGGGGCTCTACAGATTTAGAGAGAGAGAAATACGGGCTTTTTCCCATTCCTTGCAGCTTTTTTCTTTCTTTCCTTCCCTGTTATGGTCCCAGTTACAAATTAACTCAGAAAAGGAGCAGGGGGTGGGAGGGGTGGACGGGACCACAGGATAATTCCAAATAGGAATTACTACCAAGGTTATTTTTTTGCAGAGGACTGGCCAATTCGTGAGCCAAGCAGGAAAAACCTCGATATCCCATTTTTTTTAACCCACAAAGGGTTAATCTATCTAAGAAAGGAAAAAAAAAAAAATCTCAACTAAAGCCATTACATCCCATCCCCGCCTGGCCAGGACAAGCCACTGTCGGATAAATGGGGGGAAATTGCAAGAAGGTGCATAATGACCCCGAGTTATTTCCGAGCGATTATGGAGGATAACAGTTATTACAGGCAAGAACGGGGAAGGTCAAGCAGCCTGATCCTGGTGCAAGGCAGCAGCGCAGCTGTTTTCATGGGGAATGGGGGATTTTGAGCCTTGAGAAATATCCCCTCGGTGAAGAGCGATTTTCTAAGCCCATGTTGTGCAGGAATAACCAAGCCTGGGTCATGCAAGGGGGGGAAACAGCCCGAATTGTGGGTGTTTGGGGGCTTGCAATGCTGGAAATGCGCTACCATGGGCTGACGCTCTGCTACAGCATTCCCTGGGTGACCCTGGGCATGTCCCTTAGCCTCCGCGCCAGACCTGCCTCCAGCCACTTCCATAAAAATCATCCTTTTTTTTAAAATAAAATCCCTTTTCCTATAGAAGAATGCGGCAAAGACATCAGGTTTAACCTTTCCCTGGAGAAATACCTGAAAAACCCCAACGTATCCAAGCCTGTGGAGCAAGGTGCCAGGAGGAGACGCAGGTGGGACAGGGATGAGCAGGGAAATAAGGGAATCCAAGAGCGACGTGGAATTTGGGAGCACCAACCACCCTCCCCGTTTCTGCTGGTGATGGGTTCTTTGACTCTCCCATGAGGGACACTGATTTTTATGGTGGAGCAGGCTCGTCTTCCCTATTATAGGAATAATTTAATTAACTTGGAGAAATGTAATTAATTTTAATTGTTCATGATAATTCATTGTTTAATACGATATTAATAATTATAAAAAAAAACCTTAATGCCCAGTAACTGTCCTATAATGTGCTAATTAAACTCTCATATAGGAAGCACTTAATTTAAAGTGTCGGGAAATTGGTTTTGGTCTCCAGAGCCCGAATCAGTGACCTAAGAAGATGGAGGGAGGCAAGGAGGGAGGTAGGGCTGTGCCCACCGTACCCAAACCCCAAATCCTCCTGAAGCTGTTGGGTTGGGTGGCAACGCTCCTGGATCCTTCTTTTTCCTGGGGTTTTTGGCTTCCTGAAATGATCTGCGTGGGATTCATCCCTCTCCTCCAGCAGACCGCTGCACCCCAAGAGCGCTGCTGGGTCAAACTTTGCAGGGTGGAAATTGCTCGTTTCCCTGTCCTCTGCTGTCCTCATAACCACCTTAATTACTTAAATATACAATTTCCATCAAGGAATTACATGCTGCTGGCAGCCTTTTAAACCAGGGAAAGGACCCCCCGTGGAACTGTTTGCTTTCTTGGAGTGGTATCATCTTCGGCAAAGGATTTGTCCTCTAATTGTACCATCTGTGCACAGGGAAGATGCGATTGCATCCCTTGTTTTGCTAATTCCCATCCGTCCCCCTCCTCTTTTCTCTTTTGTTTCTTTTCCTGCCTGGGAGAAAAGTTCTGCAATTGCAGGTTCCAATGTCCCCCCAGCCAGGGATTGGGATGCTCAGACCCTCACCAGTCACAAGACTCCTATTTTGGGGTAGTTTAGTGGGAAATCCATAACAGGTACCAAAGCAGCACCCAATGCGGCATGGGACCCAACTGTCCCCCTCCTTGTGCCCATCCCTGGGTCATGGTCTCCCCCTTGTCGCAGCAGGACAGACCCACAGGGCTGCACCCCAAAAAGCAAGGCCACGATGCTCCCAAGCTGCGGGGCCAAAACAGGGACAGAAGCGGCAAATTGGGGGCAAGGAGGTGATGCCTGCAAGCGCCCGGCAGGTGATGGCGATTTGAAGGTGGGGGTGTTGGGGGGCTTTGCTGCACTCGGAAGAGTCGGTGCTCCCAAAAGCATCGATTAAATCCTCACCGGAGGTGACAAAAAGCATTTCCACCCTCCCCCACCCCCAGCCCAAGGTGGCAAAACTCCATTTCCCCAGACTGCTGTTAAGGCCTCAAAAACGTGGGGTTGTTTACCCGTTAAGGGCTTGATTTCTGAACATCCCTTGCAAAAAGAGCTTTGCGGGGGGAGACACGCGCAGCTCCGGCTCTACCGACGATGCTTCAGTCGCAGTGCAAACGCAAAGCCTTTGCTAAAAATACCTCTGTCTGCTTTGGAGAGGCCAGCCGTCATTAGCAGCTTGCATCTGCCTGGCTGGCAGCAAACGGCTCCTTTTCCATGCGGAGGTGTTAAAAAAAATAAAAAAAATAAAAAAATAATAAAATAAAACCATGTCATTTGTTTTACTTGCCAGCCCCGGAGCAATGGGAGATCTCCTGCAAAGCACCTGTTTGCTGCTTTCCCACCGCCCTTGCAGGTGGGTTTTGCACAGCCTGAGGAGAAGAAAAAGAGTGTGTGGGAGAGGAGAGAGCTGCCCCTGAGCAAAACAGCAGGGACAGAGCTAAGCAAGGGGAAATAAAACCTCTTAAACCAAGCGGGGCGGTGGAAAAGCATGACCTGGGTGTCTCTGGAAGGTGGAAGATGCTGGTAGACACCACCCAAGCCCCCATCTCTGAATGCACAGGGAGAAAACAGGAGATTTGACGGACAGAACCAGTCTACGGCATCTCCCCAGGCAATCCCCCACCCCCCCTTGCAAACTGTTTATTTATTGTAACGACAATTTTGGCAGAGCAGATCCTCATGGGCGATCACCTCAAGAAGCCAGCAGCGGGCTGAGGCCCAGCCCCCAGCAGAAGCCCTTGCCCCCCTAAAACCATTTCATCATCCCCCCTTCCCTCCGGCACATCACCGGCAAGCAGCAATTAATGCCAGAAGAAGAAGAAGTCTCGCTGTAATTAGTGTCATTTACTTAAAACGCTCGACCTTGAGGAGGTTTTGCATCGATCTCAGCTCAGGCATTGGAGGATTTGATAGCAGCAACACCTCCCATGTGCACAGAAACCCCCCTGTCTTGCTACCAACCCTACGAAACCATATTGAGCTACAAGAGTTGGGTCTCCAAATTAATTAGGGGGGGTTGTTTTGCCTGGGGAATGGGAGGAAAGTGGGAGCAGGCAGCTGCTGGCCGGGTACCAGCTTTACAAAGGGGACTTGGAGCCTTAATTACTCCTTTCCCTTAACCTCGTTGCACCTTGAAGTGTTTTAACATCCCTGTTGCTGGCGGTAGGGATTGATTGATTGTCCCTTCTTTGGTGTCCAGACGGCCTGATTAACGTAACATGAACCAGTCGCTCCCAACTCTGGGGAATTAATCACTTAAATGTGGGAATTACTCAATAAACCATCCAAACCCGCAATAAACCAAGCCATTAAAAATTAATCGCTTGACATCCCTGCCATGTAAACATAGCTAATAAGACAGGGGTAGGGAGCAGAGAGGGGGAAACGGTCCCACATTGTCTGCGTTTTCCCATTCTTGCCCTAAAAACATCATCAAAAGGCCCAGAAAAGACCGATCTCTTCCAGCCGCCTTCGCAGACTCAACTGAATCAAGGACTGGCAGCTCAACGCCGATGAACTGGCTTCGTCTCCCACAGGAAAAAGGCGAGGGGTTTTATTTTAAATCCCTTTCCTCCCATAATACATCTGACACTAATCAGGGTTCCAGCCCCATGGGAATCAATGATTAATGGTGTTAAATATAGCAGGAGATTGCAAGGGTAAAATTAGGCGCCATGCATAAAACATCACAGCTCCTTGTTAGATAGTCAAATTAGACTAATGGTTTGATGTTCACGCCGGCTCTGGCCCTGTAATTATGAATGGACTGGCTAACCTCCTCCCAGCTGCACGCGGCTTGGGTGCTGGTGCTGAGAAATAGCCCGGGCTTGAGCCTTAATGAGAACACGGCGATCATAATTAGAGCACAAGGGCGTGCAAGGACGGGGCTGAAGGTGGACCCGGCCATCCTGAAGGTCAAGGGTGTGGTGGGGACAACATCATCCCACTGACCAACTTTTTTGCATCCCTAAGGGTCTGCTGCAGCACGTGGCCCTGTACTGTGATGGGCTAGTTGGGGTCAGCACCATTATGGGTTTGCCGTGGGGTCAGCATCATTGTGGATTGGCTTTACCCAGCAGCATGGCCATCAATCCAACACCCCCAAGGATTTGGGTGAGGGTTTGCTGCAGCACATGGCCCTGTATCATGATGGGATGGTTGGGATCAGCATCATTATGGGTTTGCCATGGGGTCAGAATCATTGTGGGTTGGCTTTGTCCAGTAGCATGGCCATCAATCCAACATCCCCAAGGATTTGGATGAGGGTTTGCTGCAGCACATGGCCCTGTACTGTGATGGGCTAGTTGGGGTCAGCACTGTTATGGGCTTGCCATGGGGTCAGCGTTGCTATGGTTTGGCTTTGCCCAGCAGCACAACCATCGCTCCGACATCCCTGAGGCTTGGGGTGAGGGTTTGCTGCAGCACATGGCCCTGTACCCCAACGAGGTGGTTGGGATCAGGATCATTAAGGGTTTGCCATAGGTCAGCATCGTTATGGGTTTGCCATGGGTCAGCATCATTGCGGGTTGGCTTTACACAGCAGCATGGCCATCAATCCATGTTATGGGCTTGCCATGGGATCAGCGTTGCTATGGTTTGGCTTTGCCCAGCAGCACAACCATCGCTCCGACATCCCTGAGGCTTGGGGTGAGGGTTTGCTGCAGCACATGGCCCTGTACCCCAACGAGGTGGTTGGGATCAGGATCATTAAGGGTTTGCCATAGGTCAGCATCGTTATGGGTTTGCCATGGGTCAGCATCATTGCGGGTTGGCTTTACACAGCAGCATGGCCATCAATCCAACATCCCCTAGCAGCGTGGTAACAGCTTTTTGCTCAGCATGGTTTGCAGAAATAGCCCCCTGACCTCCCCAGGTCCCAGCCTTCAGACTTACACCATCATCTTGCACCCTCCTGGTTATTAATTAGCTCCAAGCAAAACTATTAAGGAGCCCAAAGCCGGGGAGAGAAGGAGGGGGAAAGCAAAGCCGTCAACATATATAACCAGTTCTTCCAAAACCAGTGCAAAGAACACAAATCTGGCTGTAATTAATCTCATTATCTAGGAAAGAGAGAAACGTGGAGTGGTTGCGTGGCTTGAAAGGGTTGTCAAAAACGGGAGTACAGGAGAGATAAGTCTTTGTGAGAGTTTAAGCTTGGACAGCCACCAGCCTTAAAGCTGGTTTCAAGGGAGATCAGAGCGACAGGAAAATAAAGACGGGAGGAAACCAGCCCAGAGGAAGCAAATTCAATAATGTCTTATTCCATGGCCCTTTTGCTCAAAAAGTGAGACAAAAATAGCCCAAAAAGGCCAAAACAGCCGCTCATCACCCCCACTGCATTGTTGCATCCCCTGCAAAGCCCAAGCAAGCGGCCAGGCATGGGATGGGAGCATCCGTGCTCATCCTCCAACCCAAAGGGCTGCATCCTGATCCGCTGAGCTGCGCCAGGATCCAAAGCATCCTTCAGGAGAGCCTTTCTCAGAAAGCCAAGGGGGATGGGGTTGTATTCCACATCCTGGAGCAGGGCTTGGAGCCGTCGTCTACTGACCAATACCCCCCAAAACCAATTTAAACCAGTTAAAGAGCCATGAGGCAGTGGATGCATCCACTCTCTCCAGGCTTTGGTGAGCAGCAAGACCCCCCCCAAACACCCTTTTTGGGGGGAGGAAAGGGGGAGATTCCCCTACCCAGCACTGGTGGTGGCTGGCAGGGGAGAAAAAGCCCCCCGAAAGTTGCAGATGGTTATTTTGTGCCATTTCAGAGATTGTCGATTGTTTGGAGAAGAGGAGATTATAGCCTGTCAGGCAACCTGAAACCGAGCCAGGCGGGATCTTTGCAGTCTTAAACCCCTGAAAACGAGTCAGCAGATTAAGAAAAAAAAAAAAAAAGCAGTTACTAAAAAAAAAAAAGCACTTTTTTCCCTCCCCAGCTGCAGAGAAGGGAGAGACGCAGCCCCACACCCCACGCTGCCTCCACCATCCCCATGCTGGGGAATTAACGCCAGCCTTAACGAGTTTTTTCCTATTGCATTAGCATCTTCATTTGCTCCTCTGGCTTTAATCGCAGAGGGCTGGAAGGAGGCAAAACTGTGATGCTCAGCCCTGGGTTCAAATTCCCATTAACCTCTGGCCTGAACATGGGTTAATAGGAAGCAGAAGGAACTATCGGGGGTGCAACCTAGGCATGCTTGGCCCCCAAACGTGGGCAGAGCATCACCGTTCACAAAGTCAAAGGACCTGGCCACTCTCAAACATGTTTTTTTTGCTGCCTCGAGCAGGATTTTACCTTCTCAGGCCTTCAAACCCCTGCTGAGGATGTGCCTGCCCTACTGCATCCCAACTCAGCTGGGGCGCATCCTCGCCCCCAGCTCCCCATCCTCTCCTTGGGGTTGCTTTTTTGTCTTCTCTCCAGCCTTTTAAACCCTCTTTTTGCTCCCCAAATTCCCACTGCATGGCATGACCCGGCATCGCCAGCAGCATCTTGCTCCGGCGAAGGCGTTCGGGGCCAGCAGCGGATCAAAATGGCTTTGTCAAGGCGGCTGGGAAAGGATGTGTCCACTTGACAGATTGGGGTTTGTTGGGGGGAGGTTTTGGCTAACAACCTGAAAATTGTCATTTTTTGACAAGGACTTCAAAAAGCTCTGACACAAAGAGCGTTTAAGCCTTGTTTCGGCAAGCAGCTCCTGCGAGAGCACTTTTTCCCTCGCCACTCACAGCCTGCAATCCTATTAGGATGGTTTATATCCCTGAGCCGGGGATGAGACCACAGTGAGCAACCCAGGACCCACAAATCCATACCCAAGGGGGTTACCCCCACCATGCAAGGCACTGCAGTCCCCATCCCATCCTCCCCGATCAGGAGCATCTCCATCCCCTCTCCCCCCAAATCCCTAAAGCTCTGCAGCCCTTGGCATCAACACCACAATGCAAAAGCAAAGCCACCATGCTTCCAGGGGCTGGCTACGTCCAACCGCACAAGGAACAGCAACCAATTGCCTCCTTTTAAGAGCCCAATAATCTCCAGGAGATTGCAGCTTTGATAAGCAGCTCCGCTTCGTGGCTGGGGTCAACCACATTAGCAAAATGTAATTAGACTAATAAATTCCTCAGTTATTCTTTAGTTCCTTGTCAGGGGTACCAGGAGCTCACTGAGCCTCATTAGCCAGGGAAGCCGTGGGTCCTTGGCTTGGGTGGATTTAAGCACTCAAATCCAGTGTTTTGGAGTTGCAAGCACAGCAAGCAGGGAGTTAACATGAGGCTCTGCAGCCTTACTGGTCCCAGTCACCACCACCCACAAGAGCAATGACCTACATGGGGTTAAAGCGCAGGAGCTGGTCCTGCATAGAATGCAACCAGCCCCGCCACACATCACCCAACATCTTCCCACCCCTTTGGGCAAGACTGCCAGGAGCCTGGGCCGCATCCTGACCCCCAGCAATAGCAGAGCTCGCCGAGATCCATGCTGAGGGCAAGGATTGGCTTCACCCTCCCCGTTGCCTCCTTTCCCCTTTCCCAAATCTCTGCCTGTCGCAAAGCTCCCCAAAGGCAGCAGCTACTTCTCAGCTCACCCAACTTCTCCTCTTGGCAACCTTTGCTGGCAGAGCCCTATCACCAGGAATAGCAACGCGTGCGGAGGTCCAGCTCTTGCAAACAATGATGCCTGATTAAGACAGCTGCCTAATATCCTACCCTGGGAAGGGGAAAGTCTTCCCAGCAGCTCCAGCTCCCGTTGAAACAAGATGTGAAGCCTCTCAAGTCCAACTTTTCCTTCCCAGCGTGCCCACCAGCATGGTGGATGGCAGCAGAAAGGTGTTGGCATGGCAAATGCATCCTCCAAAAGAGCAGCCAGGAGGAGGACAACCCTTGGGCTCTGCTCAGCATCCCTGTACCGCTGCTAAAAACAGCCCAAGACGAGACCACACGAGTAGCGTACGCTTCAGCTATCGCACCGACCTCCAGCCCCCTCCTTGCATGGAAGGTACCGAAGCAACTGCTTCATAGAGACATCATGAATCAGCCTTTAATATAGCGCACGTTGCATTATTTTTAGCTGGGGACACTATTGTATTGTGCTTGTGCGCAGGAATCAGACCATGAAATTGGCTGGATGCAGACTAGTCGTGTTTGTCAGCATGAACGGGCAAACAAGCAGCTGAGCCGTGCCAGGGCGCAATGTTAAAAGCATTTAAGTGCCATTTAACGGCACCTGATATTAGCAAGCTGGGCATTCAAAAGGATGCATGGTTATTAAACGGCATCCTCGGCAGCCGGCCCCGATAGCCCCGGTCAAGTCAGGAGTGGGGGTTGCCCTAAAATTAACCTGCCAACCCAAATTCAGAGCCTGGCAGGGCACCTATAGCAACTCTACATTATATAGTGGCTGTACAAAAGGCAACGCTGCCCTCGTAGCGAAATACAGCCAGCTCAGTCCCTAGGTCAGCAAACCGGGGCATTGCAAGCAAGTACGGGAGCAGAAAAAACTCTTTTTAAGGATGATTTAAGCCCCTGGGGCTGGATCACCCCCTTTGGGGTTGCAGTTGACCCCAAGGTAATTAAGAGTTGCTCAATCCCAATGATACTGCAAGAGAAATCCCCCAGCCGTGCAAGGGCTGGGGACAAGGCTAAAGCAGGGCAAAATGTCCCTGATGAGCATCTGAGATGGTCACAGAGCCTTCGGCATCTTTATTTATTGGCTAAAAAAGGGAAGAAATGGGGGGCACTTCCCCCTCCCTCCACAGTTTCGGAGGAAGAGGAGTCGGAAACCAAAATCCTGCTTGGAGGGCGTGGAGCCAGGAGGAAAAACAAACCCATCCAAGATATCTGAAGAGGGCAATCATGGCTCTTCTCGCAGCCCAAATTGTTAGTTTAGCAAATTACTTTTGAACAGCCCGTGTTTTGACATTTCTCAAGTGTTTTGCTTCCCTTCCGCCCAACTCAAGGTGACTGTTTCCAAGAGCAAACACTCGGCCAAGAGAAAAATAAGAGCTTTGGAGCTTGGCTTCCCCTTGCTTTGAGAAGCAGCTGGTCAAGGCACTGAAACCGGTGGGAATAGGGACAACCCCATCTCCATCCCTGTCTTAGAGCCACTTATGGGGCTGCAAAACCCACATTACCTGGGACAGGAGAACCAGAGGAGCAAACCACCAGTACACAGGACCAAAACCTATTTCCACCCCTTGCTCTGCACCCGTTGCTGTGCTTATTTAAATTAAAACCAGCTGAAGCCATAACAGCTGGGGAGGGGTGATTATTGGTGGCCAGGTGGCTCTAAAAACATTAATGGTGAGGGATAAAACCCGAGCTGCCAGCTGAGGTTGGGTTGAAGATGCTCCTCTGATGCCTTATTCATGGCAGGAGCCACCTGGGAGCAGAGGTCAGGTCTGTCCCGCTGGTCCCAGTGTTAAGATTCAGCTCCAAGGATTGCACTGCAGAGGCAATTAGCAGAGAGTATTTATTCTGCCTGCAGCAGAGGATGCTCCGCTACAGAGTGCCTAGCTGGAAAAAGGGGGAAAAAATAAATTAAAAAAATCAGGATTTAGTGTCCAGAGCACCTATGTCCATTCGTGATTCTCTTGCAGGGGATCTGTAGGGCAGCTTTGCTAAGCCTGAACCCAAAACTCAGTTTCAAGCTTCACAAGAGCTTATTTCCCCTGCTCCGCTCCTCTCTGCTGTTGTATTTGATGTTTCTCACTCGCTGGCTTCCCCGGGGGCAGAGACTGGAGGAAAGCTTGCGAATGAACATGAATTTCTGGAGGGTTTTTTTATCATCGCTCCCAGGATCTAGACGGCTGCTCTCTGTGCTGGAGCTGTGTAGCTGGGCTTTGATACCCAAAGCTGCAGCCCGGCGGGTCGCTAGCTCCCCTGCTTGCTCTGTAAGCCGGAGACAAAGATGCCATGGGGGATATTTTGCATCTGAAATTCATCCGCCTTTGCTCCCGGCGATGCCTGCAGCTGGTTTCGGTGGCTAGTGGTACTCAGAGAGCACGTTCACCCTGTGCAAGCTGGGCTTGGCCTTGCCTTAACCCTAACAGCAGGCACAAAAGCCAGCGAGAGCTGCAAAAGTGTTGAGCAAAGCTCCAGGTCATCCCTCTGCAAAGGGGATTTCAGCATGCATGGCACAGGGACCTGCAAACGCCGGTGATAGGGGTCAGCTTTTAGCAAAACCCCTTCCAGTCCGGCTCCCGGCTCTCGCCAACCTAAAAACCAGCCCCCGCTTTTGCTTCTTGCACCCCTAAATTGCTCCCTGCAGTTTCCCACAGAGCAGTAACCTACCTCCATGCACGAACCCCCCCGTTGCCCATGAGGAGATAAACTAAAACCCAAAAAGCTTGCCCTAAGCAGGCTTTGGAATGTCCCAGGCAGGACAACAGCAAGATGAAGAGCCCTTTGGGTGTCACGAGCACGTTAAAGCTCAAATACTTTGCTGAGGATGCTGGCAGGGCTGATAGCTCGGTGGGGAAGGTGGGTGGATGTTTTCCAAACTTTCCCAGGGCTTATTCCCCCTTTTTTTCCCCTCTTCCCCCACCAGCTTTGGGTTAAAACCCCAAACCCCAGCCCAGGTTGAGCCCCATTTGAGTTTCTATCCCCAGAAAAAGCAATGCACATGGCAGAGCTGAAGAAAACGGGCGTTTGGGGCAGGACCCAGATCGTTTGGGAAAGCAAAGCCCGGCTCAAGGGAGAGGATAAAGCCAGTTTTGAGGCAATTAGAGCCCGGTGAGCAGGGCCTGAACGCCATCCCAGCTAAGCCAGGTGCCGGGCTGGCAGCCAAACCCAAACCGGGTTAGCGCCGAGCCGCAGCGTGGCTTTTGCAAGCCCCCGCGCTGCCAAAATACCTCCTAGATAGGGTCAGGGGATGAACCCCAAATCCCACACCCCTTTGCTGTGCCCCTCGCAATGCCGAATACACCCCCCAGCCACGCTGCAGCATCTTTGCCCTTGGGTGGTTACAGAGGTGAGAAAATAAAGGGGTAGAGCGAGAAATCGCTCCTCGTTGCTGCTAAATCTCGAGGAATAAAGAGCATCCTGGGGAACTGAAGCATCCCCAGGAGAGCTGGCACCCACCTCCCGCCGGCTGGCGAACGGTGATGCAACCTGCCCGCGCTGGAGATGCCCTGGGCCAGGGAAAAGCCTCGCTCGCTGGGCTGAGGATGCAGCCGGCCACCAGCTGGTTAAGCATTCACCAGCGCTGGGATTATTACCTGCTGTTCAGATGGGTTTAATCCTTCCAAATTGCCAAGGAAAAAATCACTCGGAGGAATTAAGAGGGCACAAATATTGCCCGTTCACTGTGGGAGGCGACTCCGTCTTGCTGCTCGAAAATAAGCCGGAGATGCAGCTGCGGTTTAAAATATCCCATTTTTTTTCTTCCCGCAGGGCAGCAAATCCCCCTGCAATACAGCTGGGGTTAGCATCCAGCCACCCACCTGCAACAGGCTCTGCACCTTGGCACCCATCCTGCTGCATGCAATCCTTCCTCCTCCCTTAACAAGGCTTTACGGGAGCATCCAGTCACCCTTCTGGGGCCATCGCATTTTGCTGCCGGCTCATTTAGAGCAAAAGAAGAGGTTGGAAAACCAGCGCTGCATCCCATCTTTTTTAAGCAGGCAGCCATTTCCCCACCGGGAGAGCGTGCGAAGAGCCGCAGCCGTTAACCCTCCGCTTCAGTGAAGAAGGGGGTGAGGATTCGCACGTCCAACCCCGGCAGCTTCAATCACGTCAGATAAGCAAAAGGAAGGAGCGAAGGACGCCGGCTCCTTGAGTTGTGTTGAAGGGAAAACAGATTTAAGGGATGGAGTGATGTTCACAGGGATGGTTTGCAAGCTCCGGTCCCCAAAGGTGCCGCATCTCGAGGGAGCCCAGAGCTGCAGCAGCATCCCAGCACCCAAACCCTCCTCCACCAGCCCGGAGCAATTAATTCCCTGCATTTATCCGCTCCGGCTGCCCGAGGAAAGCCATTCCCAGTGAGATTTTTCCCAGGATTGAGGGGATGCCCCTTCCAGACAGTCCAAAATGGGATTTTTCAGGCTGCTGAGGCAGCCCGCAACCTTATTTAAAAGTCACTTCTGCTCGTAATGGAGGCACTTACCCCTTGGATACACCATTTGCCTCACACGGGTTTTATTGCAGGTAATAATTCCCAGAAAGTCCTCAACAGATGGAAATTTTATTTGGCTAATCATTGCTGTTTGAGATACGGTGGGGAAGGCGCCGGTGGGGACGAACAGCATGGGGGCTGCGACCCCCCAAAGTCACTGGGCGATGGCCTAAATTAGGGGGGCTGCAACTTCCCCCACCTATTTTTATCAGGTTGAGGATGAGGGAGAGGAGAGGAAAATGCAATTGCTTCCCACCTAGCAGAGCTCCCATTTCCAGGAAAAATAAGAAAAAAAGAGATTTTTAATTCTTTTCCCCAGTTAAACTGGGCTCTCTGAGCTCTTCTGCCTGGGCATGACAAGTACCAGCCTATTCATGTGTGCACTATGGCCATGGGAGAGATATATATATATTTATAGATAGTTAGGGAGAGGTAACATTGCCTAAGCCTTTCTCTCGCTGCTTTACACATGTAACCACTCCTCAGATAGGCTTTTTCTTAAAAAAAACAGCCAGCGGATTCCCTTGTAAATGGCTCCAAATTCCCATTTCCCCGCGGGGAGCATGCGTGTGACCGTGTCCTCACCACTGAGGCTGCTGCAAAAAGCAGGCTGGAGGCTCTGCTGCCCCAGAGCCCGGCCCGAGGGGGGTTTAAGGGCTGGATCCTGAAGGATTTGTGCTAAATTTGGTGAATTCTGAAGGAATATATCCCAAATTGAGGTTTTTTAATAAATAAATATAATTATAGATGTGTATATACCAGGTCTGGGCTCCTTGCCCCAAGCAGGATGGGGGAGAGGGACTGGATTAAAGTCAGACCGAAGATGAATTTATTGCTGTAATTAAGGTCTAATTAATGCAAAGACACCCTTGGAAATAAAGAGCAGGGGCTGCAGCCCCCAAAAGCAAAGGGATGGGGGGCAAGCGGAACCTCTCCCACCCTGTAGCCTGGGGAAAAAAGCCAAAAAAACAAACCAGAAAGGATTTTAATCCCTAAATTCCTCCTGTGCCCAGCAAGGGGGAAATATTGTGCCCAGCAAGGGGGAACTATCACCCTGCAATGGGTGCTGGAGGAAGTGGCACCCACCGAGCAGGGAGGGAAACTGAGCCCAAGGGACTTCCCCGCTTGCTGCGGCGAGAAAAAAGATTTACAGCTCAGGTCTGGTTTGGCGAGTGTTTATTCCGGAGCCAAGCTTGCTTTCATCCCACCCGGCAGCCACTTGTGTTTGATGGAATAATTTCCATGCCAGAAGCCCTCTGGCTGCCGTGCTTCCTCAGGCCTTAATAACCACCCACCTTCAGAAAGACCCAAACTTCATCCCATAGAAATAATATTCTCCTTCCCTGCTGCATATATATATATATAAATTTTTTTTTTTATATATAGATACATATAAAACATCACATGCCTATACACACGTTATTCGAACGCCCCTAAGCGCAGGAGAAAGGAGCATGGCCAGGGACACAGCACCCCATGCAACCCCCCCAGCCCTCTGCGTCCCACCCTGGCTCCCACACCCCACTTTTCTGCAGCAATTTAATTGCTTTCCTATTTTAATTGCTCCTTTCAAGGCAGGTTTCTCATCCCAAATCTCAGGCGAGCCCGGCTTCAGAGCGGCCCTGCCTTTGCAGCTCAAAGCAATTTCTCCTTTGCTCCTTTCCCCCCCGGGCTCCCACGCTGCTTGTTATGATGATGATTATTATTATAATAAATTTATTTCTATTTTTTTCCACCCGCAGCTTGCAAGGAACAGGGAAAATCCAGGAGGAATCAAACCAGCTTGATGAAAGGTGACGGAGAGGGATGATGGGCAGTAAGGAAGGGAACTGGCTTTGCTTGCATCCCCTGGGGAAGAAGCAGGGGGAACACACAGCAAGGCTGGACCATGCACCCCTCCTAGAAATCTCTCAGGTTTGTTTTCCCCCCCAAAATATTGGGGGGAAAAGGAAATTTCTCCCCCCGTGGCTGCGGCCGACTCAGTCACCTCATAACCCAGCTCATTGCCCATGCCAGCACCCTCTGCTTGAAGGACACAGCTGCTCCGGCCATGCTGCTTCTCCTTGTAGTGGGACACACAGTTAGCAGAGTGGGTCCTTTAAGCTGAAGAAAAAAGGCACAGGGATCCCAGAGATCACAGTCCCACATCTCCATCCTCTTTGGGCACCTCCTTGGGCCATACCACCATGGCATACCTCTGGAGATGCCACCAGGGCACCTCTCTGGGACATGCTACCACAGCAACTCTCGGAGATGCCACCATGGCATCCTTGGGACATGCATGATGGGTCAGAGCCACATGGGACACTTTAAGGACTCAGCTGAACAGGGTGCTGGGCCATCTTGTCTAGACTCTGCTCTTGCCTAGAAAGGTTGGACCAGATGATCCTTGAGGTCCCTTTCAACCTGGGATTCTATGGTTCTATGATTCTATGCCACAATGGCAACCCTTGGAGATGCCACCACGGCACCTTTGGGACATACCACCACAGCAATGGAGATGCCACCACAGCATCCCTGGGACATACCACCAAGGCACTTTTGAGACCTATCACCATGGCACACCTTGGGAATAAGCGCTTCCCACGGAAGCTCTCACAGAATCGCAAGGGTTGGAAGGGACCTTGGGAGATCATCTAGTCCAACCCCCCTGCTAAAGCAGGTTCTCCTAGAACATGTTACGCAGGACTTCATCCAGGCAGGCTTTGAATATCTCCAGAGAAGGAGACTCCACAGCCCCCCTGGGCAGCCTGTGCCAGTGCTCCATCACTCTCAGAGTAAAGAAGTTTTTCCTCATATTCAACTGAAACCTCTTATGTT
The DNA here is from genome assembly GCF_000687185.1 of Egretta garzetta. Lineage (NCBI taxonomy): Eukaryota > Metazoa > Chordata > Aves > Pelecaniformes > Ardeidae > Egretta > Egretta garzetta. The sequence continues at coordinate 3,173,246 of NW_009260790.1, forward strand.
TCAGTTTGTACCCATTGCCCCTTGTCCTGTCGCTGGACACCACTGCAAAGAGTCTGGCTCCATCCTCATGACTTTCACCCTTAAGACATTTGTATGTATTGATGAGGTCCCCTCTCAGTCTTCTCTTCTTCAGGCTGAACAAGCCCAACTCTCTCAGCCTTTCCTCGTAGGGGAGATGCTCCAGTCCCTTTATCATCTTTGTTGCCCTCCTCTGGACTCTTTCTAGGAGTTCCTCATCTTTCTTGAACTGGGGAGCCCAGAACTGGACATAGTACTCCAGGTGGGGTCTCACCAGGGCAGAGTAGAGGGGGAGGAGAACCTCCCTCGACCTGCTGGTCACACTCCTCTTAATGCACCCCAGGATGCCATTGGCCTTCTTGGCAACAAGGGCACCCTGCAAGCTCATGGTCAGCTTGTCATCCACCAGGACTCCCAGGTCCCTCTCGGCAGAGCTGCTTCCCAGCAGGTCAGCCCCCAGCCTGTACTGGTGCATGGGGTTCAACCTCCCTAGGTGCAGCACTCGACACTTGCCCTTATTGAATTTCATCATGTTCCTCTCTGCCCAACTCTCCAGCCTGTCCAGGAAGCCAAGGGACCCCCATCGAGCTCTCTGTACCTTTTCTCAAGCAAAAGCTCATCCTGAGCACATACCACTGCCCTCCGGGCTGGTGGCCGAGCCACAATCCCCCCCAGGACCTGGACCATGGCACATCCATGACTCTGTGCCCACCTACGCCCCATGCCATGCTCCAGGGTGGAAAGCATGGCCCCCTGACCTTCAGCCAAGAACATGACTGGAACATCCTTAATCCCCTGGCTGGGGAGAGCCATGCAGCATTGGCCCCTGGCCAGCCCAGGCTAGGAGATGCTTTTCAATCACTCGGGGAGGCTCTAGGACAGCAGTTGCTTGTGAATCCATCGCTCTCCATCCTCATCACCACACAGATGAGGGCTGAGGACTATCAGCCACCAGGGTCTGGGCAGGGCTTGGTGCCAACTGAAGGGGATGGAGGAGGAGGAAGGTGGGAAAGGATAACTGCAGCTGTGTACAGATGGGCAAAGAGCGTGATTTGGGTGGAGGCTTCTGCATCCTCAGGGATTAAAACCATCATGGAAGCAGCTCCCCCTTGTCCTTACCCGGCTTGGGCCATGCTGGTGCAGAAAATGCCTCTTCTCATCTTCCGTGGACCAGAAAGTCACAAAAGCGGTTGCAAGGATGCTTGTGTGCGAGATGCTCCTTGCACGATGCATCCCCCTGGGAGAAGGGTCATGAGCCCGTTTCTCCTTTAAACACATCTGAAAGAAAAAAAACCCACACCCTCAACTATTTCTAACCCTTCAAATAGCAAAAATCTTCGTTTTAAGTCCAACCCCCCCCTCAACCCCCTCAAGCTCCAAAGCCAAGGGCGCTGCTCCAAGCCCCTTGCAGCCCCCCCCAGGCAGCACCTTTTAGAGAATAACAAAAAATCTTCTCTAAACCAGAGCCCCAGGGTTTTATACATTCGGTTTTGTCGACACAGATGTTAAAGGGCGCCTTCTGCCTAATAGCATTTCCCGGGAGCTTGCAAACATTGCCTGCAACGAGCTCGCATCCAGGTGAGACAACAAACCTGGAGGAAGGGATGGACACAGAGAATATCAAGAAGGAAAAGGGGGAATAATAAATAAAAATAAAATTATTATTATTATTATTATTATAAGATTAGGAAGATGAGTCTTGGTGCAAGACACCCAGCCCCAGGCTGGATGAGGGGGAGTGGGCTCAAGTCTTGCAAAAAGCATCTTCTGTAGGGCACCAACGTAGAAATATTTGAATTTAACACATTAAGTGCATTTTTGTGGTTAAATCGGGAAAGATTTGCTGCTCGTGCATGGGCGAAGGTGGTGGCTGCTCCAGACTGGGGTGGGATTGGGGTTGGACCCTGCTAGGGTTAATGAGGTGACTCATTAAGGTGGCAGCAACAAACCCAGTGGCTTTGATGGGTGTCCCCCCCTTTTGGGAGCACAACACCCACCACTAGCAGGCAGCGCAAGAAACTTCCTCATTAGCTAATGGACCTTAATTTGGGACGAGGAAAATAATATCCAAGGTGGTAGAGCAGCCTCCCCGTGCCATCAGGCCATGCACAGCGGGGGGGAAAACACCTGCAGCAGCATCTCCTCCATGCCTCAAAAGCAGCAACGCAGCTCAATGTAGCATCCTTAGATTGGGATGTTTTAAATTAAATTGTAGCTGAGGTGGCCGGCGCAGGCTGGAGAGCCTGGAGGGACAGCATCTGGGGTCCTATAAATTGTTTTTATAACATCCTCTTGTTAAATAAAGTGCAAACTCCACAGGTGGCCTTGCGTACAGCATTGCAAGAAATAGATATATTATTTTTTTTTAACTGTGCGGTTGCAATTGCATAGCATGGGCACTCCCTACCATGCCACAGGGCGATATTCCCTTGAGAACCACACGCCCACCCCAAAGGTGGCAAAACTGCAAAGGAAAAAAAAAACAAAACAAAAAAAAAAATAGAGGAAAAAAGGGGTGGAAAAAGTCATGAGCTCCTTGCCAGCCTTCCCACAGGCATCACCGATGCTCGTGAGGATGCCGGTGGTCCTGCGGCACGCTGCACCGCCGGGCCAGAGACTTCGCCACCCTTTTCGTGCCGTTCCACGCAGCTGAGATGGGGAGAAAACTTAATCAGGAAAGACTTTAAGGGCAAAGAAAGAAAACCCCAGCAAAGCAGATTTGATGGCTAATTAGAAAAATACTCAGAAATCAGCGCGAGGCGGATAATCTGTGCTCCCCGGCAGCAGGAGCCGCGCTGTCCCATTTCAAGGTTGAGTGGTCGGGAATATCAATCTGATAATTGTAATGCTACAAATGAAAATCAAATTGAAGCCGGTTAGAGGATCACATTATAAATTGATTTAGTCCTCGGACAAGTTTCCGCCTCCCTGGCCCCGGGTTTCTCCATCAAGGGTGGAGAGAGCTTTGGGTACCAGAGATGCAGGCGATGGGGTACATCCTTCTGCCCATTTTCCCTCCATCCTGCACTATTTTTGGGGGGGAAAAAAAAGGGATTTTAGGGCTTCTTATTGATTTTTGAGCACGTGCAGTTCCAAGGGAGCATACGAACCCCTCGGGATACTGTCGCTGGAGCAAGAGAAAGAAAACATTTGCACCCAAAGCCAAACCGGATTACAAAATACTGCGAGGAAACACACTGATTCCTATAGGATTTATTTCCATGCTCCCAAAACGTCCTTTCCTCCAGAAACGGCGTGTACTCATCTCCCAAAACCAGGGGATTTTGGTACCCAAATAACCTCAATTCACAGTCAAAAAAACGGCTATTTCAGCAAAATCCCCGTTTCAGCGCAGCCGGCACCCGCTGAGCACTCCCACCGCTATTTCTGCATCTCCAAGTGCCCCAATATATACAGATTCCTTCTTTATACAGGTAATAATATACATCATATTTATATATATATTTATATATATATATAGATATTCACACGC
>NW_009260790.1:3176842-3180361 GCF_000687185.1 Egretta garzetta
AGGGTGCTATAGCATCAGCGGGACCTGCCAGATGAGCAGGGTGCTGTCGGCATCGCTGCCCCGGCGTGGTGATTCAGCGTTGAAGTTGCGGTAACCCCGGCCCCCCGAAACAATGGCCACCGAGGAGATCTCCTTGCGTGGGGCATCACGGGCGCAGGGGCGGCTCCGCACCCAAACGTCAGGGTCATCAGCCATCTCATAGATGGAGCCGTCCTCCTCAGTGTGTGCTGGTGTGCCGCCCACCGGCGCCTCCCGCACCGATAGCAGCTGCCCAGGGAGGTGGGAAGTGGATCGGAGGCGATATTGCAACAAAATCCCTTTTTTTCTCATTTCCCGAGGCGGGGGGCCATCCAGGTCGGGGGGTTTCTCTTCCTCACCCTCTTCTTCCTCCTCCTGGTCGCCCTTTAGCACATCGGGGGCCAGGGTGCTCAACGCCACCGCCAAAAACTCCACAGGGCCACCGTGGCCATTGAGGGACACCATGCCTTTTCCTGCCAAAAAAAAGCAATTAAAATAAGAGGGGGGTTGCTAAAAACGAGCCCAAACACCAGGTTGCACCCACATGTGTGGGTTTTTTGGGGTGCTCACCGGTGATTTTGGGGATGCCCTCCAAGCGGGGCACGGGCAGCAGCACGATGATGCCCTGGTCGGTGCCCACCCAGAGCGAACCCTGGCAGATGAGGAGGCTGGTGACACGGACGTGTTTTTGACCTACGAGAGCAGGAAAAAAAAAAAATAAAAAGAAGGTGAGGGACGATTTTGCAGCCGCCTCTTCCCGGATAATCCATCACCAGTGAATTTTTCCCGGGGAACACACTCCAGAGCCCCCAAAAACCAAGCAGTGTCTTTGCATGAAGGTGTCCATGCCAGGGAGAGCGCTACAAATATAAATAGAGAGGAGCAGGGGGGGGAGGGGGGAAGTGAGACTTCTAATGGGCAAATGAATATTTTATTGCTGGGACTTAGCGCTGTATGGCGTCGGACTCGGCGAAGCAATTTATCCGCGGAGATGCAACTCCGGTTTCTCCGGGAGGACTTTATTAATGACCTGTCGAGTTAAAAAGGATGAGGGAGCGTGAGTTCAAAAATGCATTAATACCCAGAACTCGCTCGCCCAGGAAGAAAAGGAAGTGATAAATATTTTAACATGCCCTAAAAAAAAAAAAAAAGAAAAAGCGCCTTACACAAGTATCATGTTTATAACTAATTACGCAATTATGTCACTCTGTAGAACAAGGAGGGAGACAACCTTGCAAGCCCGGGGCACGTGAGAGCAGGATGGGTGGATGCGGCTGGGAGATGGTGCTGGGCGGTCAGCTGGGGAAAATGGAGTGCACGGGGCGGGCGGCAGTGGGGTGCATGCACGGATGCACACAAGGGCGCAAGGATGGGGTGCAAAGGTGCACGCGTGGGGATGAAGATAGGTGCAAGGATGGGGTGCAAAGGTGCACGCGTGGGGATGAAGATGGGTGCAAAGATGGGTGCAAGGGTGCACGCGCAGGTGCAAGGATGCAGGCAAAGGTCAAAATAGGGTGCCTGGATGCACGCAAGGATGCACAGAAGTGCAAAAGATGGGGGGTATGGATGCACGGGTGAAAAGATGGGGTGCAGGGATGCACAGGTGTGTGGATGCATGCACACGTGCAAGCACGGGGTGCACAGAGGTACAAAGATGGGACGCATGGATGCACACACGGGTGCAAAGGTGCCACCAGCTCCATCTCCGCAGTCAATGAGGACAGATGCCAGAGGTCCAAGCCCAGACCTTTACACCATTAACCAGATAAAGTCCTTGTGCAGTTTCTCGGCAAATCAGCACAGTCCTAAAGCAAAGCAACACGTCTACGGGGTGATGGCCCAACTTGCCCATTAATTGCAATTAAGAGCTGGGGAAAGGGGAGCTCACCTGGCAGGACGAAGGTGGTCCTGGTGGCGATGTTGATCTCCTGCAGGTGCTCCAGTGTTTCGGTGTGGAAGAGGCGGATGGAGGAGCCCGAGGAAAAGGCCATCCAGACCCCGCTGCCTGCCTTGATCATATGCGTGACGCTGGCCTCCGCGTCTGGGTGGGCCTCGAAGGTTTGCTGCCAAAAGGGGAATTGCAAAAAGGAGATCAAAAGGGGCACTCCCTAAAATTGCTGCTGGCTCAGGCTCTCTCCGGGACCTGCTTCAGGGCTGCAAACCTGCATGGGAAGGGGACCAGAGAGACCCAACTCTGGCTTGGGCAGAGGACACCGAAACCAGCCCATCTCCAAACCCCTCTTGGGGTTCGTTTTGGAGAATAGAACCTTTCCCACCTCTCCAGGTCTTTTTTTTTTTTTTGTCTTCTTCTTCTTTAAAAGACTCATTTTCCAGAGTAGACGTGTCTGCAAAGTCCATCCCAAGATGGGATGAGACCTTCCTGCTTCCCTCCAACCCCAAAAATCAGCAATCAAAGCTCAGCTCCCCCGCAAGAGCTCTTTGGGGGTCATGGACTGGTCCATCCGCTTCCCAAGCTCCCTGCTGGAGCATTTCCCTATCAGGCACAGGAGGCAAACTGCAGGGAAAAACCCACCTTTTTGCACCAAAAATAATCGCCCCTGCTGCAGATTTCCCAACATAAAACCTCACGTTAGCATGGAAGGATTAAGTCACCGGGGCAGAAACCTGCATGCAGTGACTTTGCCTTCTCCTATGGCTTTGAAACATTTTTTGCTTTAAGATTTGCTTTATATATATTTAAAAAAAAAAAAAAAAAAAATAAAAAGAGGGGAGCAGGTATTGATCCCCTTCCTGGAGAGGGCTGGCATAGAGCATCCCCCAAAAAGGCTTGCACAAAATGGGGGAGGGAATAGATGTTTTTAGGTGATCTCCCCCTTGTTCCCCACCCCACATGGGATTTATTCCGTGACGCTTTATTCCCAAGCCACCAGTCCCACCCAGGCAGACCCAAGATCCTGTTACACAGCTCTCCATCAAATACTATTTACACCATCCCCCAGCTTCCCTCCCCCACCACCACTTCTTTCCTCCCCCATCACTTTTCTTCTGCAAAAATTCCCACCCGGCTCCTGTCATAAATAAAATTGGAGACTGAAAACGAATCCAGTCCCTGATGCATTATTCATCCCCAGCACTGCCGTTAGGCTGGATTTATGACAGCTAATACATGCAAACTAAGTTTGGGCACTAAATGTGAAAATTAAAGGTGGGGGAAAGGTGTTGTGTTTTTTTTTTTAAAAAAAAAAAAAGAACTATTCAGCATTCCATTTATGCAGCTGCCGGAGATGCCTCTGCATCCTCCTCCTGTGGCCTGATGGAGGAGGGAAGGGACCCAAAAATGATGAAAAGCGGCAAAAAGCAGCAATAGAAGGTTGCTTGGGGCATTGCCACAGGCAGGGACATGCCCACGAGCAACCTTTGGGGCTCAAACCAATGCAACCCCTCCCCAAAGCCACCCCTGCGTCCCCCCGCGGAGTCAGCCCGGGGGTCCCGGCCATGCTGCCTACCTGGGCGCGGAGGCTGGGGACGTCGAGGACGGTG
>NW_009260790.1:3180412-3182182 GCF_000687185.1 Egretta garzetta
CCGGCTGGGTCCGCTTCCACCCCCCGAAAGCCCCTCGTGTCCCCTCGGACGCTCGCACCCCCAGCTTCAAGCCCCCCGAAAGCCCCTCTGCCCCTGTTCAAGCAGCTTTTTAGCAGCAAATAACTGGGCCACCTGCAAGGCACAGGCACGGTCCTCACTGCAAGAGCCAAAAATTCCCCCTTTTTTTAAATTTCTTTGCTCTTGAAGCGACACTTCAGAGCCGACTCATCCAGGGCCTATCTGGAGTGTCTCTGGGAACAGCATCCAATCTGGATTTGGATGAATTCGCCACCAGCGGCGGCTGAGCAGCTTCAATAGATAATTGCTTTCCTTTTCTTATTTCCAATGCAATTTTTTTTTTTTTTAATAAAACCACAAGATCTGAGGGATAAAAGGCCCTCCGGGTGCTCGGACCTCTGCTCCCATCGGCAGGAGTTTGCAACCAAGCCGCCTTTCAGCAAATCCTAATTTCCCCGTGCAAATGAGCTATTTTGGGAAAGCTTTTTTCCTTCCCAAAAGATGGGGATAAGATTAAAAACTCCACCCCGCAGCCCTGCCAGCAGCCTGCTACCTTCAACATGCATTTGTGCAATTGAGATTAAATTAAAGTTGCTTCATTAATTGGCTTGCATGGTTGCTGTAAGGCGGGAAAGGGGATGTGCAGCACCCCAAAATGCAATTTAAGTGGCTTTAGTGGCTCCAGGCTGGCCTGGGCGCTGCTTGCTGCAGGTTCTCTCAGAGCAAATGAGGGGGGTTGTCCAAAAATAGGCCAATGCAGCACACATTTGAGGCTCTTTCCTACCCTCTAGCGATGAAATGAAGGTATTTAACAGCCCAGGCAAGGAGTCCCTGGGGAGGAAGGCTTTGAGCAAGCTGCAGCCTTGGGCTGAGCTGGAGCCGGGGAAAATAAAGCCCAAAATCAAGCTAATAAAGGAGAGAGCTTTTGCATGGGTGGGGGTTGGGGGGGATCAGCTCGGTTTATAGCACCAAAAAGGTGATGTTTTCTTTTTTTTTGGAAGCCAAACACTCTAAGTGGTCCTTATGCATCCCAGCATCGGGCCCTTCCCGCAGCCCCCGAGCGCAACCACCCTCCGAGCGAACCCTTCCCTGTGCTATCAACCCCTTGCCGGGACCGTTTTCCACAAACTGAGCCCCTCTTGACTAATCCTGGCAATGCAAAATAGCATTATTTCTTCCCCCCCCACCCCCTGGTCTGCAAGGGGAAGAATGAAAAAACAGGAGGAAAAAGAAAAAAGGAGATTTATCACCATTTTAGCAGCCAGCACATCTCGCTGGCATGAAGAACATCCTGCTCCCTGTTTTTTGGGGTGTTCCACCCAAAAGCCTGTCTGAAAGCATGCATGGGGGTGCCCTCACCGTTGCTCCTGGGGTAGGCGGCCACGGTCCCATCCTGCAACCCCGCAAACAGGTACTCGGGGCTGTGCTTCAAGCAGAGGACGGGTTGCATGCCTGGGCTTTTGCAGGTCAGCAAGCACTGCGTCCCCATGTCCACGCTGCCGTAGATGGCGATGCTGGGGAGGGAACGGGGAGGGGGGGAAATGCAGGAGGAGATCGTGCCCGTCCTCAAGGTTCTGGGCTGGCAATTGCACCAAAGGACAGGCGTAGGAGATGCGAGCTCACCTGCCATCCCGCAACCCCAGGCACACGGTGGGATGCGGGGATGTGGGGGGCTGTTCGGTGGTCAGTTGGGGTTCCTGGGTACCCAGTGGTTCCCCCTCGCCCGCCCCGGGGTGGTATTCCTTGCACAGC
>NW_009260790.1:3182690-3189676 GCF_000687185.1 Egretta garzetta
GTCAATTTAAGTGGCTTTAGTGGCTCCAGGCTGGCCTGGGCGCTGCTTGCTGCAGGTTCTCTCAGAGCAAATGAGGGGGGTTGTCCAAAAATAGGCCAATGCAGCACACATTTGAGGCTCTTTCCTACCCTCTAGCGATGAAATGAAGGTATTTAACAGCCCAGGCAAGGAGTCCCTGGGGAGGAAGGCTTTGAGCAAGCTGCAGCCTTGGGCTGAGCTGGAGCCGGGGAAAATAAAGCCCAAAATCAAGCTAATAAAGGAGAGAGCTTTTGCATGGGTGGGGGTTGGGGGGGATCAGCTCGGTTTATAGCACCAAAAAGGTGATGTTTTCTTTTTTTTTGGAAGCCAAACACTCTAAGTGGTCCTTATGCATCCCAGCATCGGGCCCTTCCCGCAGCCCCCGAGCGCAACCACCCTCCGAGCGAACCCTTCCCTGTGCTATCAACCCCTTGCCGGGACCGTTTTCCACAAACTGAGCCCCTCTTGACTAATCCTGGCAATGCAAAATAGCATTATTTCTTCCCCCCCCACCCCCTGGTCTGCAAGGGGAAGAATGAAAAAACAGGAGGAAAAAGAAAAAAGGAGATTTATCACCATTTTAGCAGCCAGCACATCTCGCTGGCATGAAGAACATCCTGCTCCCTGTTTTTTGGGGTGTTCCACCCAAAAGCCTGTCTGAAAGCATGCATGGGGGTGCCCTCACCGTTGCTCCTGGGGTAGGCGGCCACGGTCCCATCCTGCAACCCCGCAAACAGGTACTCGGGGCTGTGCTTCAAGCAGAGGACGGGTTGCATGCCTGGGCTTTTGCAGGTCAGCAAGCACTGCGTCCCCATGTCCACGCTGCCGTAGATGGCGATGCTGGGGAGGGAACGGGGAGGGGGGGAAATGCAGGAGGAGATCGTGCCCGTCCTCAAGGTTCTGGGCTGGCAATTGCACCAAAGGACAGGCGTAGGAGATGCGAGCTCACCTGCCATCCCGCAACCCCAGGCACACGGTGGGATGCGGGGATGTGGGGGGCTGTTCGGTGGTCAGTTGGGGTTCCTGGGTACCCAGTGGTTCCCCCTCGCCCGCCTCGGGGATGTACTCCATGCACAGCACCGGTGAAGCCACCGGGAAGGACTTCACTGTCCGTGGCATGGCACGGTTGAGGGAGAAAATCTCCACCTGCCCCCCTGCACCTTCTTGGCCCCCTCCAACCTGCAGGGACCAGAAAATGGGTGTTAGCACCTGCCACGAGCACTGGGGAGGGGGTTTGCAGTCAACGGGACCCAAGTCCAGTGGGTTTTGCCCCATCTGGGGGTTTGTTTTGCTCACCCAGAGGTAGCCCTGCGGCAGCGAGGTGCTGATGGCAGAGAAGCCCAGCAGCGAGGACTGCACGGGGTTGTGCACTGCAGCGCCAAGCTGCGGGAAAAAACAGGGTATGGGGGGGGCCGTAACACCCCCAAATTACCCAACACATGCAGGGTATCAGTGCACACCCCAAAATTCAGGATCCAACCAAAGCCCAGCTTGTATTTTCAATTTTCCAGGGTGGATTGCAGCAATTTTTGCCTTTGCAACCAGCTTGGCCAGCCCATCCAGCCCATTCCACCGTGGGATTTCTGTCTTTATTCCCCAAAAGAGATGGAAGTAAAGGGGAAGGAGGTACTGGGGGGGGGTGGAGAAGAGGTTGGCCATGGCTCTTACCTGCAGATCGAGGGCCTTGGAGGAGAAGGCGGGCATGTGGCAGGAGAGTATGGGGCACCAGAAAGGAGCTTTGCTCTTCTTGTCTTCATCGGGACAGAGCCAGCCCGGCTGGTTCTCCTCCCCTGCAGCAGGCAGAGGAGATCGAGGATGGCCGAGACACCCCCCAGCATCTCTCCCTGTCCCAATGGCACTCCAAAAGTAGGAATTTGGAGCGCAGAGCTCTCATCTCCAACCCCAAACCACCATCATCTGTGGACCTGGGGCACATCTCACCCCTTTCCTCCAAACCAACGCACCGCACCGCAGCATGCAGCAAAAAAGTCCCCAAACCCAAATAATTATATCTATAAAGGGGGAAAAACCCCCACCCTAATGTGTTTCTTCACGTTAGACTTCAACGTGTTTCATTTCTCACTTTTGGACACAGGAATAGCCCCCAAGCTTCCCGGATTAAAAAAAAAAAAAAAAAAAAAAAAAAAAAAAAAACTAAAACCCAGCAACAAACAACAAACCCACATAAACTGTTAAAAACAAGAGAATCAAAAAAATCCTTCCAGCCCAGGGGGATCCAAGCACTTAAGTAGGATTTCAAATTACTTTTTTTTCTTTCTTCCATTAAACAACTTTTTCTTTTTTTTCCTGCAGCAGCCGGTGGAGTTAAATAGTAATAGGGGTAGGGAAGCGGCAGTGGGGGGGCTCCTCCCTTGCTTATCCATCCCATTTCATGGAACACGGGTTGGCCCCGACACCATCGGCACGAGAGCCAACGGAAATCCACCACCACACAGTACCATCCCAGAGATGCCACCCAAGAGCAGCAAAACACAAAGCATTTTGAGCCAGAATTAGCCATTCCCATCATTTTCAGCATGCAAATCCCCAAAATGTTCTCCATCACCTTGCTCCGAATTTTCTCCCCTGCCCCATTTCGTGTCAGGATGCTTGGGGCAATGCAAATTCCCCCTTTCTGCTCCCAAATTTGGCTTTTCAAAGCAAGGGCGATGGCAAGCAACACGCTGCGGGGCTACTCACGCAGTCCTATCTTGGCCAAGTGCAGGCGGTTCACCCAGGAGATCTTGCTCAGGGGGTTTGGAGTGATGAAGACCACCATGACGCTGATGGGGCGGCCAGACCTGCGCAGGGAAAGCATCACCAGGTTGGTCTTCAGCCTCCACCTCCTCCTCGCCAGGGTGGGAAGAGCCCACCCATGATCTGCAAACTCACTTGTCTGGCTTCCCGGGCAGCAGGAGTCGGAGGCGGCACTTGTTGGCGGAGTGGATCTCTTCCTCCTTCACTTTCATCATCCTCTGCAGGGCCAAGCACCAGTCCTGGGCAACCGTCATGTTCAGGTTCTGGGAGAAAAGTCATAAATCATAGAAGTGCCTCCAAAACAAGGCTGAATCATCCCCAAATTTCATCCATGGGGCTCAGGAGGACAGGGTGTCCAGTGGTCCCCGAGGAACCGCACAGTTACTGCAAAGCACTGAAGCTTGGTTCTACCCAAACCACGAGTCTGAGTAGATACCTGGTAGGTGCCATGCAAGGTGCTGATGAGAAGGGTGATCTGCTCCACCACCGCCAGGTCCTTCTGCAGGTCCTGCAGCTCCTGGAAGAGCCGCGGTGGCCCCAGGTAGACTTTATCTTAGGTGGAGAAATGGAGAAACGAGGTCCATGGAGGATGCTCTGTCCCATCCCACCTACACCAGCCCAACACCGGATCAAGGGGTGGGTGCTCACTGTGCGAAGCCTGTCCGGCCGGCACGTGCTTCTTGGCGCCGGCATTGTGGATGACGACGTTGTCCTTGTCGTAGGCACCGCTCTCCTGTCCCACCTCCACCACCTGTACCTGCGGGAGGGCCGTGCTCCACTTCAGCACGTATTTGGGACCCAGGGGCACCAGGCTGCTAATTTCCAGCTGGCCTCTGCCGAGGGAGGATGCAAAAAATACAGGTAAATAAATCAGCAGGCACCGCAGCTTGCCCTGCAAGCCCTTGCAAAATGCACGTTGCAAGCCCAGTCCCATTTAGCAACCCCACACCGTGCACCGGTGCATGCCTGCACCCCCAAACATGGGGCACGCAACCACAGCAGACCACGCTCGGCACCTACCCTGGGTTCACCGGCCTGGAAGAGGGGAAAAAAAGATTAATAAAGAGGTGTTACGGGGAGCTCAAGGAGGTTTTTTTTTTAATCTTTACAGCATCAACCTCCACCAAGCCCTGAGGTCCCAGCAGCCTCCCAGACCCTGCACTGACTCCAGAACCCCCCAGCACCAGGAGATGGCAGCTTTGTATGGAGGCATGCCAAAAGTGGGGGCAAAGCAACCCCAAACCAGTGGGCTTCCCCCTCTGAAACAAGGGGTGGTTTTAAAAGCCTTTGGGGTAGGTCTGGGAAGTTGAGGTGGGGAAGGTCGCTCCGTCGACACTTTGCAAAGTGATTTTGGGGTCTGGGGCCACCGACACATACTTGAAGTTGATGTTGGCGCAGACCAGCATGTCGTTGAGGAGGAAAACCTTCCGTTCCTTCGACTTGATGAGCTGCCCCCGGTCGCCATACACCGTCTCCGTCAGCGTCTCGCAGAGCAGGAGCTGCCGCTGCCCCGAGCTCAGCAGCTGCGGAAGAGATGGAGCAGGCGGGGAGGGAAAGCTCAGCCTGGGGGCTCTTGCAAACCCCCTGCCCCCAAATTTGGGTTGCTCTTCCCTTATTGCAAGGATTTGTCTCCAGCCCGGAGCATGCACAGCCCCAAGCTCTGCAGAAACGGCCGTGCAACAGGCTCCGAGGCTGCACGATGCACCCTGCATGTCCAACCACCAAGACATCAGAGTCCTGAAGGACCAACATGGCCCTTTTGCAACCCCTTTTGGGTCTCTCTTCATCCCCCAGCCCTAAATCCTGATCCCAGGGCTGAGGTGGTGGGTGCCCTGCTGCAGTTTTTGCCACCACGGCTGTCCCCAGCCCAGGATGTGTTGCAAGCGCTTCATTTAGGGCTTTGGGTTGTTTGGTTTTTTTACCACCACTGATTGCAAAATCACGCGGCTGAGGCAGCAGCTCATCCTTGCTTTTCCCTTGAGGGGAATTTCCCCATGCCAGCCTCGAGATTTACTTTTGCTCGACACCCTTTCAGAGACAACAGGGATCTTGGCTTCCCGAAACCTCCGACACAGAGAGCAAGGTGGAAGCTTCAAAGCTCAACCACCAGCTCCCAAAATCCACCCATCACAAGGATGAGGAGGTGAGGCTGAAGGACCCACCTTGTTGAGGCTGCTGCGGTCACTGATGCTCTTGCTGAGCTGCTGGATTTCGGCTACTTGGTCGGCCAAGCGCTTCTGCTCATTGAGCTTCTCCGCCAACGTCTCCAGCTCGGTGAGGGCCAGCTGGAGGGACAGGCGGTCCGCATGGCCCTTGGGGGTGTTTTTCAGCATGTCCTGGGGTGGGGGAAAGGATGGGGGACAAAAACCACCCCAGAAAAATCAGTTCCATTGGGGATGCTACAATTGGAAGCGCTTTCAAGCGCCTTCGAAATCAAAGCTTGGAATGGGATCCTTGGGAAAGTCCCCAAAGCTGCAGCCAAAGCTGCCAACCCAAAACCATGTCACGTCCCTTGCTAAACCCTTTCCTGCAGCACCCAGGCTGCAACAAATAGGGTGCAAAGCAAGGTGGGTGCTGGTACCCCTCGCCGGTACCTGCAGGAGCAGGATGAACTGGGGGAACCTCTGGATGGGCTTCACCATCAGCCCGTAGAGCGTGACCCGGTCAGCACTGGCCATCTGCCTCTTCTACAGGGGGTGGAGGGGAAAAAGGAAAAAAAGAGGAGTTTGCACCCATACTGGTGTCCAGCAGCACCATGCGCCCGTGTCTGGGTCCTGCTGACCTTGAGGAAGTCGAGGAAGGCAGGTTTGGTGAGACAGGCCTTCTTGATGAGGGACATGGCAGTGGTGAAGTTGTTGACGTAGTCGCTGTAGACATCCAGCACCATCGACTTGGAGAACTGGGGAGAGGACGGGAGAAGAGCCACGATGGCACGGGGCTCCCCCAAAAAGAGGGGGGTGGCAAAGCATGTGTATTTTTGGAGTGATGCTGAGGATGCTGGTGGTACCCCAGGGTTGGGGCTGCATCACTTAAATCCTCCCAGCAACCCCCCTGCTATCATTGAGGTGGTCCAGGGAGAGGTTTGGCAGCAGTCCCCCCAACTTTTCCTCCTACCGAGGCCACGAAGAGGTCCCCAATCTTCTCCGCTGAGTCCCACTCGGCCACACGGGAGGCAAGGGCGATCTGGAACATGGAGTGGCACTGCAGGATCTCCTTCAGACGAAAAAACACCACCTGGCACTTCCTAGCGCTCAGCACCTTCGGCTCCATCTCCATCAGCGGGTTCCTGTAATCCTGCAGGAGATGTCGGTGCATCAGCATCCCCGCATCCCTGTGCCCCCCCGGCCAGGACCCCCCCTCAAAAGGGGGTCCCCCACCTGCAGGATGCGTTTCAGGGAGTCCACGTAGCTCCGCTCGCTCTGCACAATGGAGCCCAGGATGTGCCGCCGCACCACCTGCAACGATGCCGGGGCTCAGTCCTCGTCCCCCTTCACCCCCAAAAAATGGGATTGGGGGGGCAACGCGGGCACAGCGGGCTGCAGAAGCGCTGACGCGGCGGCACCGCGTTCTGCTGACTCGCCCTTTCCCTGGTTGCTCAATCACGGGACCAAAGGGAAGCTGTGCCCCCCTCCAAATCCTCCTGAACCCCCAACCCGTCCCATGCCGACCTGCTGCGGGCTCAGCCCCTCGGGCATGGGGCCCAGCTCCGGCGGCGGGTGCTTCATGTCAGAGACCGTGACCTCCAGGAAACCCGTGTCCTCCTCCTCCGAGTCCCCTGCAGGGGGGGGAAAAAAAAAACCACAACCAAATACCAAAACACCCCAATTTTAGACTTTTTTTGGTCTAAAGAAGAGCCCGCAGCCCCCTCCGCCGCTTGGCTGGGATGCTGCAGGGGCTGCATTTGGGTTTGGAGATGGGCCCCAGCGTCCTCCCAGCATCGCGTGTCTGTCCCCAAGCTCCGGCCGCTGTCACCGGACACCAGCATGAGTCAGGCTGCGAGCAGGGACCCAGCCAGGTCCCCACGGGAGGGGACAGAGGGGGCTCCTGTCCCCAAAAAGCCACCCCGCTCAGGGGAACAGCCACCCCCTGGTCTTGCTCCAAGGGTGGGTGCAAGCAGGGAAAATGGAGGGGGGAAAAGAGCCAAAAGCAGCGCGCAGAAGAAAATGGGGAAGGCAAGAGGCAAGCGCCCGCTGCGCGGCACAGCAATCCCT
>NW_009260790.1:3189778-3191059 GCF_000687185.1 Egretta garzetta
GGCGGGAGGGACCCGCGCCCTGACCCCCCAGCTCTGCCAGCGTCTTCTCCCCATCCCCATCCCCTGGGGATGGGATGCTCCACAGCACCCTGGGGACGGGATGCCCTCCAGCACCCCGGGGACCCCAAAAGTATTTAAGCCCCCACCCCAGCAAAGCTAAACTGAATCAGGGACATGCAGCCAGGCTGGAACACACACGCCAGATCCCCCAGGAAGCCCCGGCCGAGCCACGAGGCCACCCGCCCGGATCCTACCTCCCCCGTGATGCTCCAGGGAGCCCCTCGAGCTCCAGCGGGCAGGCGGCTGCTTTTCCGCCACCGCCGCCCTCCCCCTCCGTTCCCCCTCCAAAAAAAAACAGCGGGAGGGTTAGGAAAACACCCCCAAAAAATTTGTATTTCAGGGTAGATCCTGCCCTGTGTCCAAGGGGGGCACCCACGGGTGCTGGTGCGGTGGGGTCACGGTCCTGCTCCCAAAAGGACGTGGGTGCTCGGAGCAAGGAGTGAGCTGAACTGACCGAGCTTGCACGGGGATGCAAAGAGTGGGGGGGGAAAAAAAAAAAGATAAATCAAAGAGGAGCTTAAAATGCAGAAAATAATGCAGCAAAAGGAAAAGCTGAAGGCCATAAGGACTCAAAAAAAATCCTCAAAAAGGCAGGTTTTGGCTCTCAAAAGCAAGGGGGGTGGTCCCCACTTACCTGGCGCTTCTTTCCGGTGCAGGAACGTCACCTTCCTCATCACCGCAATCTTGGTCTTCTCCAAACCATCCTTGGTGCCGCTTTTGGCCGCTTTCATCAGCTGGGTCATCTGGGCAGGGGGATGAGAGGGACCAGGAGGCTTGAGAGGGACCAGGAAGCTTGAGGCAGCACCACGACCCCATTTCGGGTCCGGATACAGCAATGCCATCCCCTCGGGGACATCCCCTCCTAGCATCAGCCCCCATTTTGGGTCTAGATAGAGCAGTGCCACCCCCTTGGGGACATCTCCTCTGAGCATCGTCCCCCATTTCAGATCCAGATGCAGCAGTACCATCCCCTTGGGGACATCCCCTCCGAGCATCATCCCCGTTGTCCCACGCAGCCCGACGGGGAGGAAGAGGAGGCACGTGGCCAAGGGAGAAGGGTGCTCCAGCATCTCTCCTCCTTCCACGGGGATGCGGCCGCGGGCAAGCAGGCATGGGCAAAGCAGGGGCATGCAGCGAAAGCACAGAGGAGGGAGGGAAGGGGGGCACGAGCGCATCCATCCCCTCTTCGCAGCCGGGGTCTGACGTGTGAGAGAGCAAAGT
>NW_009260790.1:3191506-3196465 GCF_000687185.1 Egretta garzetta
GAGCAAAGGGGGGGGGGGGGGGGATTGGCCTTTCACACCTCAAATCACAGCGGTTTTAGCCCAAGCTGACATCGGCGTTGCCTTCCCAGCCCAAACTGGCCATAAACTGCCCCCATGGAGGGTTTGGGCCTGGGAAAGGCTTTGCACTAAGCTTCTACACCTCCCACGAATCTCCTTCCCCACCTGATTTCCACCCCGTATTGGGGGCGAAAAACCTTCTCAGATCCATCTATCCCGCGGGCAACCTCGCTTCATCCAAACGCCCCTTCAAAAAAAATAAAAAAACACCCAAAAAGCAAATGGTTTGGGCAGCTGGAGGATGGGTCACTGCAAGGCAGATGGACACGAGAGGCAGCTTTGTGGTGCTTAACTCCATTTTTTTTTTTTTCCCCTCTTCTTGGGGATAAAATGGGATGAATTCAGCCTGGATAAACTCTGGGTGGGTTGGTTTGGGGTTCCCCCCCCCACCGGGAAATCTGGGGGATGAGGGGCAAGGGACGGAGGAGGGACAGTACCTTCCAATCGTACTTCTGCTTCAGCTCCTGCATGTCTCTCCCCCCAACTCTTAAAGCCAGGATGTCCCTCTTAGTCCTGGCGTATCTCTCCTTTAGTCTATTCAGGTCTGGAGAAAGCTGAGCCCAAAGCAAACCAGGTGGGAGGAGAAGGCAGAGGAGGCGAGAGAAGGCAGAGAAGAGATCCAGGTAAGCAGCCAAAAAAAAAAAAAAAAAGAGGAGGAGAAATCATCCCAAAGCAGCATGGAACAGGCAGCATCTTCCCAAAAATCCGACTTGGGTCAAGCAGGGAAGGGAGCAAGCGTGGGGAAAAGCAGCAGCCACGCTCCAGCAATGCCAAAATGCAAAAGGAAAAGGGGAGGGGAGGGGGGGGAAAAAAGGGGAAGGAGGAAAAAAAGAAAGAAATGAAACCCCTGAAGCTCCATGCTGGCTTTGCACCGGGTGACCCCGGGAACTGCAGCATCCTCTGCTTCGCCATCTGCGCGAGCAGCCGGGCTTGACGCTCTGGTGCCTTTGTATGAGCAAACCCAGGGGGTGAAAAAAAAAAAAGGAAAATAATAATAAAATAAATAAATTCAAGCATTACCTTGGGCTGGAAGGACGCCCGCTGCTTGGCCGGCTCGGCCTCCGGCTTGGTGTCCTCGCCCGAGTCCTCGCTGTAGCTCTCGAACTCGCTGGAGCTCCAGCCCAAATCCTCACCCGCCCGCGGCTCCTCGCCACGCTGCACCTCCTCGTAGATCAGGCTGTGCTCCGTCCCCGGGCCTGGCAAGCAAAACCCAGCTCCTTTTCCTTCCAGAAAGGCAATTTCCCCTCCCCAGGGACCCACAGGAGATGCCCCAAATCCTCAGGGTCTTGCAACCCCTCTGGGAACACATCTGCCTTCATCCCTCCCAAACCCCACATATTTTCCCAGGGTTATCCCCTGCCACATCCTTGTCTAGGATCAGCATCTCCTTCCCAGAACGTGCCTCGGTTTACCCAGCTGAAAAATGAAGGGTTTCACAGGGGACATCATCGTAGATCACATCATCCTCCACCGCTGGGAACTCAAAGCGCTCACCTTTGGGGGAACAACCCCCCCCAAGGGACTCAGGTCAGCACCCGAGGATCAAGCCCGGATGGAGAAATCCTTCTCGAGCCTTGGCAGGGTTTTATTTTTTTCCCCCCCAGCATTGTAACCCACCTCGGCGGCTGCTTTTCCTCTTCCAGGTCTGGGCACCGACGCGGGGGTCTCCACCAGCCTCCCCATTGCTCACCCCCACTGGCAGCCTGCAGGAAAGGGGGTCAAGGAGCACCCTGGGGCGCAACCCCCCCCGGATCGGGTGCAAACCCTCCCAGATTCGGTGCATCAAGGCCCCTCACCCCCCCCATTACTCCCCCCTTCCTATTCCAGGGGTTCACAAGTACAGAATAAAGCTTGCATCGCATCCCCCCCATCACACGTCTGCTTCTTCGTGGATTTGGGGGGAGACAGGTTTTAGGGACACAATGCAAAAGACCCCAAAATGGCTTTTTTAGCCTCAGGCAGCGTGCTGCTGGAGGGCAGGAGGATGCATCGGCATCAGGGAGCACGGGGAGAGGGTCCCCATCCCTGGTGGGGGTCCTGACCCTCTCCCTCTGCCCTGTGCATACTCCACCAGGGGGGACAAGCTCCCCTTGCAGCCAAATCTGCATCTTTTCCCCCCAAATCTACAGCTGGGGTGAACACCAACCCCCTTCAAACCCTGTGGGTTTCCTCAACCAAGGGCTGGAGGAAGCCCCCACCATCCAGTTAACCACAGACCCTCAATGGTCCCCAAAGCCCCACCAGATCCCCAGGGCTGCAGGGTGCACCCCAAAACCCCAGGGCTCTCCTGCTTGCAGCCTCTTTCACAAGCAATGGGGAGAAGTGGGGGAAACTGAGGCACAGCACCAGGCTACAACATGTCAAATGTAGGGGGACACACAGACACACACACTCTCAAACTCCCTCCCCCCCAAAATCTCCCCAAAACCCCACGTACCCTTCTGGGGTCTCTGGCAGCAGCCCGTCTGCGGAGAGGAAAAGCAAAGAGAAACGGCATTGGCACCCAGGCTTGCAGCAGTGCCGCCCAGGGCACCCAAAGGGGACACGGCGGGGACATCGGGGCCCCCCTGCCTGCCCTCCTCACCGCCGCTGGAGCTGGCAGCACGCCGCCTGCGAGGGGGTGCCCGGAGGACTGCTTCGCCGCTCGGCTCGGCCGCCGAGTCTTCTTCCTCCTCCTCCTCCTCCTCTTCCTCACTGTCCTCAAAGTCGAAGGCTTCGCCAAGGTCTTCCTCGCCCTGGGGCAGGGGGCTGGGGGTGTCCAGGGCGAGATGGTCACCTGTGAACAGAAATGGTGTCACCCAGGGTCCCCCCAGGGTGCTGCTGTACCCCAGCAGGGAGGGAGGGATGCGGGGGATGGAGGAGAGCATCACCCCCAAAAATCCACAAGATCCAATGGCCCTTTGTGTTTTCATGACCCCAAGAGGTTCTGACGGGGATGTTTTGGATGCCCCCAGGTGATGCACCCCCCCCTTTCTGCACAAGGCTGGGTGTCTGCACCCCAAAAAAACGCCCCCAGCTCCAGTGGGTTGACAGTACCTACTGCGGGGTGAGGGGGCAGCTCGGACGAAGCCATGGCACGGGGGGTCCGGATGCTCCGCCTGGGCCCTTCCCTGAGGCTTTCCTGCAGGATAGGAGGAGAAACGGGTCAAGAGGGGAGATCAGCCCCCCCAGATCCATCCCCAGGAGAGGAGACAATGTGGGGAGACCCCAGGTGTGATGGATCCAGCTCTGGCTACTGCAAAACCTTGCAAGGAAGCAGAAACGCTGCTCCCAGGTCCCAGTTTGCACGGCAAATCCAGCCTGTGCACAGCAAATCCAGCCTGTGCATGGCAAATTTATCCCGTGCACGGCCAATCCAGCCCTGCCAGCCCCAAGCATCGAGTTTGAAGATCTTGGAGGCTGGGAAGCGCCAAGCAGCCTCCTTGCGATCGATGGCTCATCCGCTCTGGTAACCAGAGACACCCGGCACAACGCCCTGAAAGGTCACCAGGAGGAAGAGGAAGGACAGAGCAGGGACCCCCACGCTGGAGGGGACGATGCAGTGGGGAGAAACGACACCCGAGAGGCTGCAAATTGCAGAACGGGGCCAAACTCTGCTAATTTGGTCCTGCTGGAAACAGCAACCAGTGCACAACGGATGCCACTACCCTGATCCAAAGAGCTGGGACACACACCCCCCACACAGCCGCGCGACCATTTCTCTCTTGCCTGGACTCTCATTTCCCGTGGGAGGGGGATATAGGGGATGCACAAGCTCCGGATGATCCCAAAAAAGGGATCTATTTATTCCCCATGTGCCAAACCCACTTTGAGCTGCAGCGCAGCAGGGCTGCAATTGCCCTGTGCAGGTTTGCATCAAACTATACAGCTCCAGGGCCATAAACACCTATATATTCTATATAGACGTAGGGCTGGAGCACAGCCAGAGGGAGCTGAGGTCTGGGACCACCTCCCAGATTTGCCTTTACCCCTGGAAAACGAGCTATAAACTCCTTGCAATGACAGCGCGTGCACAAGCTGATGCTGCAACCCCAGGCTGCAAAAGGCTGGAAAAAACATAAATAAATAAGAATAAATCTCTTCTTCCCCTCCCTGACCTGCATTACTGCCGCAAATATCCTCTTCCAGCCACTTTTGCAAGGAGCCTGTTGCCTCCGTAAACACATTAATAGGGATTTATTTGGGAGGAGGACCTGGAGACGCTTATTTTTCCTCCTGGAACTCTTTTCCTGGCCCTGGAAACAGCGGGCGGTTGGCAGCCGAGGCTGCTCTCACGTGTTGCGTTCCCATTAGCGTGGGAGCAGGCGATTCCCTTCTCTCCCCATTTCGCAAGCTCTGGGGTTTATCCCTACGGACGCAATGCCAACCAAGCCGTGAATCCACAATGAACCAGCCCCGCCAGGAGACGCGATGGAGCTGCCCACCACAGGGTGGGGGGGAAGCCGATATTTCTGCAGCGACGCCTCCAAAAAATAAACAAAAGAAAGAGCAAAGCAAGGAGAAAACACCACCACCTGGGTAAAATAAACCCAGCACCGAGATGCCGATGGTGCTATCCCAAAACCAGTTTGCTTACTGGTTTACTTCGCCCTTCCAGCAACCTGATGGCTTCTGCATTCAGAGAGGGGAGCGGGAGGACGAGACAGAGCCGGGCCCTGCGGCTTGGGCCCGATTTTATCCCGCTTGCAGGGCAGGAGAAGGTCACTTCCCATTTTGACAGTTGACATAAGCTCCCATCAGCCCAGTTTGTCCCAGGGCTGTTATTTTTCCGGCTGCGAGCATGCCTGCCGCCGAGGAGAATTACCAGCTCTCCAAAACAACCTGCTGCTACCTTTGAGTCTTACTAAATTAGCAAATAAAAAAAAAAAAAAAAAAAAAAAG
>NW_009260790.1:3199051-3210448 GCF_000687185.1 Egretta garzetta
CCTGGCCCTGGAACCAGCGGGCGGTTGGCAGCCGAGGCTGCTCTCACGTGTTGCGTTCCCATTAGCGTGGGAGCAGGCGATTCCCTTCTCTCCCCATTTCGCAAGCTCTGGGGTTTATCCCTACGGACGCAATGCCAACCAAGCCGTGAATCCACAATGAACCAGCCCCGCCAGGAGACGCGATGGAGCTGCCCACCACAGGGTGGGGGGGAAGCCGATATTTCTGCAGCGACGCCTCCAAAAAATAAACAAAAGAAAGAGCAAAGCAAGGAGAAAACACCACCACCTGGGTAAAATAAACCCAGCACCGAGATGCCGATGGTGCTATCCCAAAACCAGTTTGCTTACTGGTTTACTTCGCCCTTCCAGCAACCTGATGGCTTCTGCATTCAGAGAGGGGAGCGGGAGGACGAGACAGAGCCGGGCCCTGCGGCTTGGGCCCGATTTTATCCCGCTTGCAGGGCAGGAGAAGGTCACTTCCCATTTTGACAGTTGACATAAGCTCCCATCAGCCCAGTTTGTCCCAGGGCTGTTATTTTTCCGGCTGCGAGCATGCCTGCCGCCGAGGAGAATTACCAGCTCTCCAAAACAACCTGCTGCTACCTTTGAGTCTTACTAAATTAGCAAATAAAAAAAAAAAAAAAAAAAAGAGGTGGGGCATAATTCTTCATAGCAAAACCACTATCAGGGATAGGAGCGTCCAGTCGCCAAATGCATCCCGTGGGATGGGGGAAAAACTAGTGGGAAGGAGCTGCCCTGCCAGGCGGATGCCCCCAGAGCAGCCCCAAAAAAGGGGCTGTGGAATAATCCGAGAAGGGCGTGGGGATGGGATGTAATCCCAGAAGGATGCAGGGACGCGAGATCTCATCCTCAGAAATAGGGATCGAAAGCCCGCGGGAGCGGCTGGGTCCCCACAAACAGCTCCGAGGCATCACGAGCCACGGTTCAACCCCGTCTCCCTCCCAACCCTGGCGGGGAGGAAAAAAATAACCAGAGCTGGATCTAAATAAAGGCAGAAGAGCAGGGCCAGCTGCTAAGCCCAGCCCGACCCCGCGCCCAGCAAGCTGGCAACTCTTTGCCTTTATTTGGTTTATTTTTAGCCGCTGCAACGGAGCGACAGGTCCCAGCTGGCGGGGACGGCTGCCAGCCCCCAGTGAAAGCATCCTCTGCCCCATCGAACCCCTTTTTGCTTCAATATGGGGGGTTGCAAAAAAATAAAAAAATAAAAAAAATCCATAATATCACGGCAGGGATGCAGCCAGGTTTTACCCTGGGAATCCCTCCTGCTCCTCTCCACAGCCCCGCCACATTAATCCCTCCTTATAAATAACCCCGGCGCTATTTATAAGGGATGGGGGGCGGGGGGGAATAGAAATAAGAATGAGCCTGGTTTGTCTCCCAGGAGTTCCCTCTGACTCCTTCGGAATTCCTCCAGCCGCCGTTCCCAAGTCCCAGCTGCAGCCTCAAGGCTTCTTTCACCACCTGGAGGGTTCTCCACCATCACCCTGGCCAAAAACCAGAATTCATTCCCATTATTTCCAGTGCCAGGCAGAGTGGCGTGGTCCCTAGAGCCACGCAGGGATGTTTCCTCCCTCAAATCCCACTCCATTAAAAATAATAATTTAAAGAAATCCCAGTAAATCTTTGCTGCACAGAAAGGTTTGGGGCTTTCCCCAGCCCTAACAGGGCAGGTGCAGCGCGTTATCCATGTTTTAAGGGTGGAGTGGTCTCTTTGCCAGTTTTCTAAGGAATTCATTGCAGAGATTTGAAGGCGGCGGTGTGGGAATGAGGGCTCCGGTGAAGGAAAATTATCCCAGGTCTTCAAAATTCCCCCCAAACTGGGTGTTCCGATGACATTGTGGGCAGAAGCAGCGATGAGGGGTGGCGAGCGTGGGAGTGCAACGATAGCAAAAATATGGGGGTTCCCCCCTAAAAAAGCCAAAATATGGATTTTAAAAAAAAAAAAAAAAAAAACCAAACCACAACGTAAAACAGGGTTTTCCCAGGAAAAAAAAATCCATGAAAATTCAAGATTCAAGGCGATTTTGTGATATTTCCCTTATATAAACTCTTGCCAAAAGGCAGCAGCTCATCCTGAACTCGGTGTTTCCCTCTTTCACCTCAAACCAGCTCTTCTGGGCAAACATCCCAACAAATATTCCAGTTAAAAACGCAAGAGCTGGAAAATTGCCGCTGTTTTCCTTTTTATTTTCCTTTCCAACATCACTGACGAAGCAGGGAAAAAAAATAAATCCATCCCTTGTCCAGCTCACGCCGCGAGAAGTGCAAGTGCAGGGAAAAAAGGGAACAAAAATCAGGGAAAAAATCAGAATTACAGCACTTAAATAAAAAGGTAGAGCCTGTTTGGCAAAGGTTTCTTGCAAACAGACCCAAAAAGCAACAAAAAAAGCCTTAATTATTGCCCAAACCCTCCCCAATTCGAGGCGGATCCAAAATCTCCACTTCCAATACTTTGCAAAGTAATTGCCAAGTTCACCCGCTGCGAAACCGTCCCGGACAGGAATTTGAAGGGAGAATTTTAATGAGAAATAACAAGAAAAAAAAGCATAAAAATGGGGTTTTTTTCCCCATTAGTGTTTCCAGCTCAAAATTCCCAACTATTTGGGGGGTTGCTTTATTGCAAAGCTTCAAATTAAAACCTCTCCCACCCTTTGCGAATGATTTTTCCTCTCGCCAGCGCCCTGGGGTCACTTTATTTTGGCTGAAAAGTGCCCCAAAAATCAGCCTCACGTGGTGGCACTGACGGATTTGCCATCACCCGCCCCAATATTCTTAATTTCTCTCCCTGTTTTGCAAACATCTATTCAAGCATCCCATAAAACGCTGGGGTTTCCCACCCCACAAATGCATTTCTTCCCTTTTTTTGCCGGTGTTTTGAGGCAAAACCTGCCCTTTGCAACCCAGCATCTCGCTAAAACACATTTCATAGGTTAAAAAAATAATGAAGTGGTGCAAACAGAGAGGGGAAAAAAAAATACTGCAGCGATCTCATCCCCTTTGCAACCCTTGCAGCGTGCAACGCAACCTTGCACCCCGCTGCAACCGGTGGCCAAAGGAACCCGGGGGGGATTTGCAACCGTCGCAGAGTTTGCAAGAAAATGGGGTGGAAAAGCCCAGGAATGGGTGCGGGCTAAGCCTGCTGTGCCGATAACGAGACCTTGATGCTCACCTCCTCCCTTCCCCATTTGCTTATATATTTAGAAGCAATTAAAAAATAATAATATCTATGGATAACAAAAGCGCCAGGCGCTGGGGGCAGCGGGGAGGCGAAGGGCGACCTCCTCCCCCTGCAAGAGGATGCGATAACCTAGAGAGATGCATTTTAGATATATATTTATATATATATTTAGATATATATGGATTAATGGGCAAGGAATGGAGGGGAGATGGGGTTTGCTGACCTGGGAAGGCCGCGTCTCCTCCGGCTTTGTGTCCGCATCGGCCGAGCAGGCCCCCAGCGGGGAGGCGACTTCAGGGGAAAAAAACCCCAACCCTGACAGGGATTAATCCCCCCGTCACCCGCAACGGGGTGGCCCAGGGTGGGTGACACCCAGCTGAACTCGGTGTTTCCCTCTTTCACCTCAAACCAGCTCTTCTGGGCAAACATCCCAACAAATATTCCAGTTAAAAACGCAAGAGCTGGAAAATTGCCGCTGTTTTCCTTTTTATTTTCCTTTCCAACATCACTGACGAAGCAGGGAAAAAAAATAAATCCATCCCTTGTCCAGCTCACGCCGCGAGAAGTGCAAGTGCAGGGAAAAAAGGGAACAAAAATCAGGGAAAAAATCAGAATTACAGCACTTAAATAAAAAGGTAGAGCCTGTTTGGCAAAGGTTTCTTGCAAACAGACCCAAAAAGCAACAAAAAAAGCCTTAATTATTGCCCAAACCCTCCCCAATTCGAGGCGGATCCAAAATCTCCACTTCCAATACTTTGCAAAGTAATTGCCAAGTTCACCCGCTGCGAAACCGTCCCGGACAGGAATTTGAAGGGAGAATTTTAATGAGAAATAACAAGAAAAAAAAGCATAAAAATGGGGTTTTTTTCCCCATTAGTGTTTCCAGCTCAAAATTCCCAACTATTTGGGGGGTTGCTTTATTGCAAAGCTTCAAATTAAAACCTCTCCCACCCTTTGCGAATGATTTTTCCTCTCGCCAGCGCCCTGGGGTCACTTTATTTTGGCTGAAAAGTGCCCCAAAAATCAGCCTCACGTGGTGGCACTGACGGATTTGCCATCACCCGCCCCAATATTCTTAATTTCTCTCCCTGTTTTGCAAACATCTATTCAAGCATCCCATAAAACGCTGGGGTTTCCCACCCCACAAATGCATTTCTTCCCTTTTTTTGCCGGTGTTTTGCGGCAAAACCTGCCCTTTGCAACCCAGCATCTCGCTAAAACACATTTCATAGGTTAAAAAAATAATGAAGTGGTGCAAACAGAGAGGGGAAAAAAAAATACTGCAGCGATCTCATCCCCTTTGCAACCCTTGCAGCGTGCAACGCAACCTTGCACCCCGCTGCAACCGGTGGCCAAAGGAAAAATAACAAATAAATCACTAAAAGGGGGGGGGGGAATTACCATTATTTGCTGTTAAAATCATCCTGACAGATGCTCTCAGCCCCCTGAAACTGTGATTTCCCGCAGGTGCTGCAAACCACAGCCGGGAAAACCCGGGAGGGATTTGCAACCGTCGCAGAGTTTGCAAGAAAATGGGGTGGAAAAGCCCAGGAATGGGTGCGGGCTAAGCCTGCTGTGCCGATAACGAGACCTTGATGCTCACCTCCTCCCTTCCCCATTTGCTTATATATTTAGAAGCAATTAAAAAATAATAATATCTATGGATAACAAAAGCGCCAGGCGCTGGGGGCAGCGGGGAGGCGAAGGGCGACCTCCTCCCCCTGCAAGAGGATGCGATAACCTAGAGAGATGCATTTTAGATATATATTTATATATATATTTAGATATATATGGATTAATGGGCAAGGAATGGAGGGGAGATGGGGTTTGCTGACCTGGGAAGGCCGCGTCTCCTCCGGCTTTGTGTCCGCATCGGCCGAGCAGGCCCCCAGCGGGGAGGCGACTTCAGGGGAAAAAAACCCCAACCCTGACAGGGATTAATCCCCTCCTCCTCCTCCTCTTCTTCTTCTTCCCAAGCAGCTCTGATTTACAGCCCTGGTGTTCCCCAATCCCAATAAATAACCCCCCAGCAGGATCTGGACCCCTCCTTGCCTTTTAACCCCCTGTATGCCAGGGAGATCTGTTAACCCTCTCGCCGCCGGCAGCATCAGCCGTGCAATATTTTTGCAGCGGGAGCTTCCGAAATTCCCGGGCAAAGAGGATTTTCTTCAGGATCTCTTCCATCCAAGCCCCCAGCAATCCCAAACCACGGCTCCCATGTCCCCATTCAAGGATATTTCCCCACACACCAGCTTTTCAGGCCCTAAACCCCCCCAAAAAATACATTGTACAGCAAAAAAAGACAAGTTCAAGCAACTCAAGGAGCACACCGGGCACGCATTTATTTAAATGCGATAGCCTCGTTCCGAACCATGCCCATCTTACCTATCTCATCCGTCTTCGGGGCTGTGTTTTTCGTGCTGGGAAGGAGTTTTCTGCCACTGTCAAGGCGTTACCTGCCGGCACACCCCAGCTGCTGCCGCCCAGCCCTGCTGGAAAACACCCCTTGCAAATAAACCAAGCATCTGTCAGGTTTGTTCCGGTTCGAAACCAGAAGAACAAGCCCGGCAAAAAAAGAAAAAAAAAAAATATCCCAGTGCCCTTCGGATGACTTGCAGGCAGCTGAAAAGGGGAAAAAAAAACCCCAAAGCCCACATCTTTTCCTTTGGGTAACGCCAGGTATTGCTGCCTGTGGAGGTGCTGAGCCCTGCCAGGAAAACTTCTCTGCAAGTGGGAACAGGATCCAAGCCCCGAGCATGGTGGTGGAGAGGACTTTATCCTCACTGTCCTGGTATTTGGAGGGAGGAGACGCTCCGCAGCCCATTTTCGGGGGGCTGGGTGGCAGCACCCCAGCAGCAATCACAGAAATTAAAGCTATTTTTCCAGCCTTTCAGACTGCATTTCAGCCGTGAACCAACCCGCCATTCCCCACCCCGGCAACTCTGCAGCGAGGACTCGGAGCCCTCCCAAAGGATCGAGGGGCTATCACACCCCAAAACCCCCCAAAAAAGGCCACAGCAAAGAGAGGAGGGTGGAAAGAACACCCAAAGCATCCCCCCGCCCCACCCCCCTTTGCAGGCTGCTTGTATTTGTCTTTGCACCAGCCCAGCAGAAAGGGGGGCAGAAAGGTCCCAGTGCACCCATGGCCGGCTCTATATGGCACCGCCATACATCCACGTGGATGTATAGGGACTAACCCTCCTGGTGTGTCAGCACCGGCCGGTGATTACACGGTTTGCTGGCATGGTTGCATTGGCAAAGGGGGTGAGTTTGTGCACACCCTGAATTACACACACGCAACCCCTCCCCCGGGTGCCCAATGCAGCCAGCGGCGATTTGCAAACCCCCTTGCAAGGGGGCACCAATGCACCCCGGAGCGTTAATCTTCCTGGCACCAATAGGGTGCCCCCAGCCCCCAAAACTTACCCCTGGGCTCAGCAAAAATAGGAGCAATGAGAGATTCGCTTGCTCGCTGCCAGCGTGGTGGCACCGGTGCGGTGCCCAGCGTGTCGGCAGCACTGACTCAGGCGGGGCTGGGTGCCGGCGTCAGAAGGGCTGGGCCACCCTGGGGTGCTGGGAGCTGAAACAACCCCCAGAAAGAAATTAAAAATAAATTAAAAATAAAATACCACCCTGCAGATCATCTCCCCTGCAAGCCAAGGGGGCTCCTGGCTGCAGCACCCAGCCAAGAGCCCCCCAAGCCCCCCTGGAGGGTTTTGCAGCAGGATTGCAAACACCTGCAAGGATTAAAGATGCTTTTCCAGCTCTTTGCTTGGAAGAGATTTCATGCAACCTCCTGCACGCATGCAGGGCAACCTGCATTCAGCCAAAAAAAGGTCCATCCAGCAACATGGTTTTATTCACTCACAAAAGAGGAGGGACGCTCAGCACAGGATGAGGGTCACAGCGATTTAATCCTGCCCCGCCAGAGGATTTTTTATTTTTGCAGCAAGGAGCCAGACCTTCCCACCTCCAGGGAAGGACCCACAGGATATCAGGGCAAGCAACCAGCTTGCCCCCATGCTCAGCCCTTAAATAAGCCATCGCCTCCTCCTCCTCCTCTCCCAAGGCTGCTGATGGGTCCCAGCTGGCCTCATCCTGCACCACCCCCTGCAAGAGCCACCGCTGCCTGGCTTCAAATGGAAACCTCAAGGGAAAACCTGCCCCAGAGAAAAAATTAAACCCCCTCCCTGTGTGGATTTGTGCCCTCCCCATAAAGCTTTAGCATGCGTAATGTAACAGGAACTCAACGGACCTGTTCCCAGGGGCGTGCACCACGACTTTTTCAAGGAACTTCAAATATTTGGCGGTCAAATACAAGCACGCTGAGTGCTTGGACATGATACGGGATCAGGGTGCTGTGCATGGAGGGAGGGTGCTTATTTAAATCATTAAATCGTAGAATCATAGAATCACTTTGGTTGGAAAAGACCTTTGAGATCATTGAGTCCAACCTTTAACCTAACCCTGCCATCCCACCACTAAGCCATGTCCCTAAGCACCTCATCTAGCCTTCTTTTAAATACCTCCAGGGATGAGGACTCTACCACCTCCCTGGGCAGCCCATTCCAGAGCCTGACAACCCTTTCGGTGAAGAGGTTTTTCCTAATGTCTAGCCTAAACCTGCCCTGGCGCAGCTTCAAACCATTCCCCCTCGTCCTATCATCTGTTACTTGGGAGAAGAGGCCGACCCCCACCCCCCACTACAGCCTCCTGTCAGGTAGTTGTAGAGGGCGATCAGGACTCCCCTCAGCCTCCTCTTCTCCAGACTAAATAACCCCAGTTCCCTCAGCCGCTCCTTGTATGACTTGTGTTCCAGACCCCTCACCAGCTTGGTTGCTCTCCTCTGGACATGTTCCAGCAATGCAACATCTTTCTTGTAGTGAGGGGCCCAAAACTGAACACAGTATTCGAGGTGCGGCCTCACCAGCACCGAGTACAGGGGCACGATCACTTCCCTACTCCTGCTGGCCACACTATTTCTGATACAGGCCAGGATGCCATTGGCCTTCTTGGCCACCTGGGCACACTGCTGGCTCATATTCAGCTGGCTGTCAACCAGTACCCCCAGGTCTTTTTCCACCAGGCAGCTTTCCAGCCACTCTTCCCCAAGCCTGTAGCACTGCATGGGGTTGTTGTGACCAAAGTGCAGGACCCGGCACTTGGCCTTATTGAACCTCATACAGTTGGCCTCGGCCCATCAATCCAGCCTGTCCAGGTCTCTCTGCAGAGCCCTCCTCCCCTCAAGCAATATAACCATTCCCTGTGAGTATATATAGAGATCTGTGTAATTGGGTTGATGGAGCCAGTCCTTCTGCAGGCATCCCCCCAGGGGAGGCTTTGGGACACCTTCTCCAAGAGGTGGCCCAACTTCTCTGGGGGTTTTTATTTGGAAAGACCTTGCAGGGAGGCACCGAAAGCATCACAGCATTGCTAAAAATCCCAGATGAAGATGCCTGACCTCTTGGTGCATGGTGCAAGGATGCAAGGGAGCGGCTGGGCTGGTTTTGCTCACTGGTCTCCCAACTGAAGACCCCTCAGAGCTGCACAAACTCACACGCAGGGATGTTGCAAGCTTGCGAGGCATGCATGCATTTTTTTTAGCTCATCCCTTGCTTCTTTCGCCATCTCCCTGCTGTGCAAAACAGGGTTCTTGGCAGCAAAACCCTCCTGAGAATCCATCTACCTGCAATGTCCTGCTGGCTAGAGGCAAGCCAGACCTTAAATTCCCCTCTCACTTGCACTAAATTCTTGGGAAAATCCAACGTACGCTTCACCTGGAGGATAAAAAACTTCCCAGAGCACCAGCAACTTGCTGAAAAACCCCAGTGGTGCAACCCAGCTGCAAAAGGAGCCTGAAAAGGGACTTGCATTTATTGCAGCAAATCTCCTGCTGGCTGCACCAGCTGGTTTGTTGCTCCCTTGCTGCAGGCAGAGCATGCAAATTCCCCCACACCCATTCCCACGCTGCACCCAGAGCCACCCTCTCCCCAGGATGGGGTGATTCTTGCAGAGGGTCTTGCTGCAAATCCCCTTTTCCAATTGCTACAGGTGCATCCCAAATAGCACCCACCCCCAGGGACACCCCAAATGTCATTGGCCGGGGATGCAAACCCCACGGCCAGATCCAGGATTGGGGAAGGCAAAGCAAGGCCAAGGTTATCCAAGGCGAGTCGCTCCCCATCCCAGACACCCTTAGGAATTAACAGGTAAAACCAGTTTCTCCTTATCCCAGGAAAAACCAGTTTAACCCACGGCCTGATGCAATCTGCCAAGATCTCCTCAAAATCTCCCCATCCACCCTGTATAACCCAGCAGGAGTTTGCGGGGGGGAAAAAAATACATTTTTAGGGACGAGCCGATGGGTTCCAGCGCTGGCAGCATTTTAATGACACCATGTTGCTATCGGGATCGTGGAAAACCCCTAAATAAACCAAATTCCCTCCCTGCTCGTGGAAGCCATGCTTTTAATTTTTACCAGAATTAGGACAAACTGCTGCAAAATAGTCCCCAAAATACCCTGAATTTTAAAGCAAAAATCTGCCGTCAATATGGGCAAGCATGTAAAGGGGAGGGGAATTTGGCTTGGGCATGCGGGCTGCACGCTGAAACCCATCCCAGCAGCAAGGGGAATCATCACCGCCAAATTATTCCTCCTCAGCAAAAGCCCTTTTAAAACCCCAACGGTGCACTGGCGGTTTTTTTGGGTGCTGATGGTTTGAGGCCGCGGTGCTTCTTTCCCTCCTTCCCAGGGGAGCACCGCGCCGTATTTTTCTGCATCCAACCTTTGATCTCCCAAATCCTACCGGAGCGTTGGCGGGACGGGAGGTCGCTGTGCCGAGATGCTTCGTGGATGATTCAGTAAGTGTTTTTATTTTTTTGTATCCCGTTTAAACCCCCAACAAGGTTATTCTTCTTAAACAACGCCAGGGTTTTGCCAGCGGTTTGGCATTTTGCTGTGGGTTTTGCAACTGGTGCCCACCAGCAGCCCATGGGCCCGGGTCCCCAGATTGCAAATGCATCACAACTTGTAATTGCATCGCATATTGCAAATGCAGCCCATGTTGCAAATGCAGCCCATCCTGGTGGGCCTGGGCGGGACAGCACAGGGACAGCAAAAACGAAGCTGCTAGAGAGGATCAGGGCAAATGCACGTGTCTTCCCTTCCTGCAAAATCCCTCACTGTGATAAAGGGAATCTTCTCCTGGCAAAAAAAAATCTGCAATAAGGAGAGTGAGCACGTCTTCCCTCCTGCAAAAAACCCAAATCTCTTTTTTTGAGATGAAGTGCGTCTTCCCCCTGCAATAAAACTTTCTTTGCAAGAAGGCGAGTGAGGGCACCTCCCACAAAAATCTTTGCAACAAGGGGAAGGAGCACGCCTTGCCTTGGCAAAAACTCTGTGCGATAACAGGAATACGTGCATTTATTTATCGGGGGGGAAAAAACACTTTGCAATAAGGCAACACGTGCATTTGGGGGGGAACTCGCTTTGCAATAAGGCAACACATGCAATTGGGGAACAATGACCCCTCTTTGCAATAAGGCAATATGCGCATTTGGGGGGGGACAGGACCCTCTGCAATAAGGCAATAGGTGCATTTTGGGGGACACACACCCCCCTCTTTGCAATAAGGCAATACGTGCATTTTTTGGGGGGGGACCCTCTTAGCCAGACGCAATATGTGCATTTCTTTCTTGGGGCAAAACCCCCTCTGCAACGCGGGGAGCAAGTGCAACTTTGCTCTTGCAAAAAAAAAAAAAAAAATTCAAACCAAAATAATTCTTTGCAACAAGGTCTGCATTTTCCTTTGCAAAACCCAAATCCCTGAGCCAGCGGGGGAATCCCTTCGCGTGCTCTCGCCCTCCCCGAGTCTTCCTGTCCTAAAGATGGAGCTGTGCGAGCCGAGCTGGACTTTGCAGCCTCTTCCTCTCCAAAGCAGGATGATTTTTTTTTTTTTCCCCCTTTCCTGCCCATACATGTGTTTCTGTTTTGTATTGTAGCGTTTGTTCGGGCGGCTCATATTTACATTTTAAGTGCATCTGGTGGGTGGGCGCTAAGGGAGGAAAGGGGAAAAAAAAAAAAATTACCTCCTTTTTTCTGCAACAGGAAACACCACCAAAAATATTGCAAAGGCCCCGAGTTGTTGCTTTCTTTATGCTGCACCCTTCGCCCTAAAATCAGGTTTGCAATTGGGGGG
>NW_009260790.1:3213773-3218080 GCF_000687185.1 Egretta garzetta
CCCACACATCCCTGATGTCCCCCACATCCCCACCCCCATGTCCCTGATGTCCCCTGTGCCCCCATGTCCCTGATGTTCCCTGATGTCCCCTGTGTCTCCGGCTCGCTGACCGTCTCCCGCCTCCTTGCAGAAACTCGAGGGCTCCAAGTGCCGGGGGCAGCTCCTCATCTTCGGGGCCACCAACTGGGACTTGATCGGCCGCAAAGAAGTGCCTAAGCAGCAGGGTGAGGGGCACGGGGCCAAATGCGCTGCAGTTTGGGGCGTTTCGGGTTGAATTCAGGAATTTTTTGCTTATTTTTATGCATTTATCTCTTTTTTTTTTAAAAAGATTAATATTTTGTGTTGCTTTTTTTTTTCTTTAAACCAGTTGCATGTTATAACCTGGGGCGCGGGGTGCGCTGGGCCTCCTGCGAAGCAGGACAAATGCGCTGCTTATTTTTGATGCATTTATATTTTAATTAATTTCCCAGCTTATTTTTATGCATTTATACATCATTAATTACCGGGGGGGTACAGTCACATATTGTAATCCGGGCCAGAACCTGGGGGGCACGGGGCACCGGATCTCCTGCAAAGCAAATAAATGCATTGCTGATTTTTTACACTTTTATAATTTAATTCACTTTTTCCGCTTCTTTTTTATGCGTACATATTTAATTAATTTTTAATTAAGTCATCTTTTTGGAGGGTTTTTTTTTTTTTTGCAGTTGCGTATCGCAATCTGGGCCCGAACTCTGGGCACGCTGGATCTCCTGCGAAGCCAAAATAAATGCGCTGCTTGCTTTTTTCACCTTGATATTCAGTTTTATTCTTAATTTTTATGCATTTATATTTAATTAATTTGTTTATTAATTAATCTGGGCAGGGGTTACAGTCACACATCACAACCTGGGCCTGAACTTGGGGCGCTCTGGACCTCCTGCAAAGCCAAAATAAATGCACGGCTTGCTTTTTACGCCTTGCTATTCAGTTTTATTCTGCTTATTTTTAATGCATTTACGTTGAATTCATTTTTTAATTAATTTTTTAATTCTTTTTTTTTAATGCAGTTGCGTATCGAAATCTGGGCCAGAACTTGTGGGGGCCGCACAGGTACGGGTGTCTCTCAGGTATTCAGGTGCGGAGCGTGGTGTCGGGCCCCTGCGCTGCTCACAGCCTGCTCATCACCGCCGAGGGCAAGCTCTGGAGCTGGGGTGAGCAACGGGGGGGGCACCCCAAACACCCCCACCCCCACCCCGGGGTGCATCACTGCATGATGCCGGGAGGCTTCATCCTCCTGTTTTGCTGCAAAAACCCCTGCTTTTTGCTCAGGTCGCAATGAAAAAGGGCAGCTGGGACACGGGGACACGAAGCGGGTGGAAGCCCCGAAGCTCATCGAGGTGCTGGGGGGCGAAGCCATCGTGCTGGCAGCCTGCGGCCGCAACCACACGCTGGCTCTTACAGGTATGAGAGGGGGAGAAAAACCCCTCACATTTGGGCCAAATTGTCGGAAATCAGCCCTTTTTGCCCCGTATCGCCTGTATTTTTATTTTTATTTTTTTTTGCATTATAGAGAGCGGCTCGGTGTTCGCCTTCGGGGAGAATAAAATGGGGCAGCTGGGGCTGGGGAACCAGACGGATGCCGTGCCCAGCCCTGCGCAGGTATCGCCGCTCCTTCCTGTGCTTCCCCTCGCGGCTTTTTGGGTGGAAAAACCAGCAGATTTGGGGGGTTCTTAAAAAAAAGTCCCTAGCAGAGCCCAAACGCCTTTCGGACACAAGAGCAGCCCATGATGGATCCCCACGAGGGATTCATTTGCAACTGCGGTGGGAAAATAAAACGCAAGAATTGCAAATAAAACCCCAGATTTGAGGATTTTGGGGGGGGTCCCCCTGGGAAATGAAGTTTTTTACCTTTTTCTCCCTCTTTTTTTTATTTTCACCCCCTTCTCTGCTTCTCCTGCAGATCATGTACAACGGGCAGCCCATCACCAAACTGGCCTGCGGGGCCGAATTCAGCATGATCATGGATTGCAAAGGAAACCTCTACTCCTTTGGGTGCCCCGAGTACGGGCAGCTGGGTACGGTGCCGTTTTGGGGCGCTTTGCGAAAATTTCGAGCTATTACAGGGTTGGGGGAGGCGAAAAGCTTCCCTGCCTCAGTTTCCCCATCTGGGCAACCAAGGCATCCCTCCAGCAAAAATAGTGGGGTGGGGGCTGCAGCTGAACAGGGGGTTGCAAAGAGGAGGGGGGATTTCTGCAGCTGGTTGGGAAATAACGGGGGGCAGCAAGGGGGGCACCCACCCCATTTTCATCCCGGTGCCCATCCACAGGGCATAATTCGGATGGGAAATTCATCGCCCGGGCACAGCGGATAGAGTACGACTGCGAGCTGGTGCCGCGCCGCGTGGCCATCTTCATCGAGAAAACCAAAGATGGGCAAATCCTGCCCGTCCCCAACGTGGTGGTGCGGGACGTGGCCTGCGGGGCCAACCACACGGTACGGGTGGATGCTCGCGTTTCACCACAACTACCTGCATTAATCGGGAAAGATTTGCAGCCTGCGTTTAGGGGTAAATGCGGGAGCATGCAAGGATAAAGATTTGCAGCCTGCATTTAGAGGTAAATGCAGGAGCATGCAAGGATAAAGATTTGCAGCGTGCATTTTGGGGTAAATGTTTGCAGGAGCATGCAAGGATAAATGTTTGCAGGGTGCATTTAAGGCTAGAGAGTCGCAGCATGCATTTTAGCATAAATACTCGCAGCGTGCATGTAGGATGAAGTTTTGCAGTGAGCATTTAAGGATTGAAATTTGCAGCGTGTGGATAAGGATAAATATTTGCAGCGCGCACGTAAGGATAAAGATTTGCAGCAAGCGTGTCAGCATAGAGATTTGCAGTGTGTCTATAAGGATCAATACTGGCAGCATGGATTTTAGGATAGAGATTTGCAGCATGCATCTGAGGATAAATATTTCTGGTGTGTGTTTAAGGATACGTACTCGCAGTGTGCATTTAAGGCTAAAGATTTGCAGCCTGCATTTAAGGATAAATTCTTGCAGCCTGCATTTAAGGATAAATTCTTGCAGCATGTGTGTAAGGATAGAGATTGGCAGCGTGCATTTAAGGCTCAATATTTGCAGGGTGCATTTAAGGCTAAAGATTTGCTGGGTGCGTTTGAGGAAAGATTTGCAGGGTGCATTTCAGGATAAGTACTTGCAGCGTGCATTTGAGGACAGATTTGATTTGCAGCGTGCATTTAGCATTTGCAATATGCACTGCAATCCGTGCCATTTATTGTGGCTGCTGCGGCTTTTCCTGCACCGAGCCGGTTGGGTCTCAGCTGCTCATGGGGCGGGGGGGATATTTCTCCATCCCCAGCTCGTCCTGGACTCGCAGAAGCGCGTTTTCTCCTGGGGATTTGGGGGTTATGGGCGGCTGGGCCATGCCGAGCAGAAGGACGAGATGGTGCCTCGGCTGGTCAAGCTCTTCGACTTCCCGGGGCGCGGGGCGGCGCAGATCTACGCCGGCTACACGTGCTCCTTCGCCGTCAGCGAGACAGGTCGGGATTTTGGCATGTTAAAGCAAAGGCGCCATTATTTTTGGGGTGTTTGGGGGCTGCTCGGGGGGGGAAGGGGGTGGCTGTAGCTTGACAGGCAGTGTCGGGGTTTGCAGGCGGCTTGTTTTTTTGGGGTGCCACCAACACCTCCCGGGAGTCCACCATGTACCCCAAAGCCCTTTGCGCCCCGCTGCAGGAAGAGCAGCATCATCGTGGCAGCGGACGAGAGCACCATCAGCTGGGGTCCCTCGCCCACCTTCGGGGAACTGGTAAGAAGGATTTACCGGGGACTTCCAGTCCCCTGACACCCCAAACTCCCCCCCTGACTGGCTGCTTCCCACTCCCCCCCGTTGATTTTTCCCCCACTTCCTGGGATGCACTTGGCAGGGCTATGGGGACCACAAGCCCAAATCCTCAACGGCCGCCCAAGAGGTCAAGACCCTGGATGGGATCTACACGGAGCAGGTGAGTAGGGGTCCCCACCGGGGGAGGGCATGTGGACACCCCTACCTGAGATAAATACGGTGGCTGAGGCTGTACACAACTCATCACACCCATGGGCTGCTCAAATGTGGTCCTGGCTAAAGGGGAGGGGGGAACCAGCAGGGAGCGAGGCGTCTGGCCCCGTGCCTCAGTGTCCCCACCCTGCCCCTCCTCCCAGGTGGCCATGGGCTACGCCCACTCGCTGGTGATCGCCCGCGACGAGACTGACGCCGAAAAAGAGAAGCTCCGCAAGCTGCCCGAATACAACCCCCGTACCATCTGAGGGGCTCC
>NW_009260790.1:3218850-3253882 GCF_000687185.1 Egretta garzetta
GGGGGGGTGTGGAGGAAAAAAAAAAAAAAAAGGGGGTGGGTGTTTGGTTTTTGGGGGTTTTTTTCATTTGCTTTGGGGTCAAGGATTATTTGGCGGGGCCGGGGGGGGGGAGGGGGGAATTTTAGAGATAAAATATCCAAGACAGGGAGAGCAGCTGGGTGGAAAAGTCGAATATTCCGCTTTTTTAGCAATATAAGGGGTTTGGGGGTTGTGGCACAAGCGGATGCCACAGCCCTGATAAAACAGGGGGTGGAGAAATCACCCAAACCCCACTTTTACCCCCCCCCAAAAAAGCAGCATTTTGCTTCGTCCGGCCGCCAGCAAAATATTTTTAGCCTGATTAAACTTCTCCCCCCCTCAGCCACCCTGTCCCGGCCATGGGTGAGCGGAGGAGGAGGAGGCTGGAGGAAGAAAATAACCCCAATCCATTGGGATTTGGGAACGACTCGTCCTTTAGCTGAGAGGGCCCTGGGTTAGTGCTGTAATCGTCTTCTCATGGGGTTTTTTTTTTATATTTCTTGGAGTAAATGTTTAAATAAACGACGTCATTGTGTACAGCCCTTGCCCCGCTCGCTTTGTCCCCCTCTATTTTTTCAGTTTTTAATCTAAATTTAATTCGTTTAACCAAAAGGGGTGTGTGCAAGGGGTGCTTTTTCCTCCCTGCCATGCACGCCCAGCATCCCGAAAAGCAAATCCACAGCCATTAGAGGGCACCGTTCCGCTGCCGGCAGCATCCTCCATCCCAAAATATTCTCCCCCCCGCCCCGCAACATTTCCCTTTCATATTTTGCAGGCAGGGTGCAAACGCAGGGCAGCGCGCGCATAGCTCTGCATTTTAACACGTGCACGCGTGGTTCTGTGCATGCACGTGTGTGCATTCGGGGCGTGCACCTGCGGTTTTGCAGGTGGACACGTGCGTTTGTGCCCGCGTGCGGCTTTTTGTGCGCGGGGGTGCGGGCTGCTTGCAGGTTTGGTTGGTGCACGTGCTTTTTGGTGCATGCATCTGCATGTGTGTTGGCATTTCTGCAGGCGGGTGGGGTGGGTTTGCATGCACAGGTGGGGTTTTTGCGTGCATGTATTTCTGTGCACCCATGTGTGTGTGTTTCTGTGCATGCGTAGGGGGGGTTGCACATGTATGTGCATTTGTGTGCATGCACATGTAGTTTTATGCAAGTGGGTTTGTGCATGCACGCACCTTCCCGTGCTTGCATCTGTGTGCACGCTGGGGTTTTCTGCACACGTGTGGTGGTTTTGCATGCCTGTATTTCTGTGCGCATGTGCTTGTGTGTTTCTGTGCATGCACGTGTGGGGTTTTGCACACACGCATGTGCATTTCTCTGCGTGCACGTGGTTTTGTGCCACACACACACCTTTTTGTACATGCATATCCATTCATGCCCGCGTTGCTTGGCATGCGTGGTGCACTTTTGGGCATGCACGTGTATTTTTGCACATGATCTTTTGCATATGCATCACTGCAGCAAGACCGAGGACTGTATAATTCAGCACCTATTCCACACACACCCGCCATTTATAACCATTTTGATTTTTCTTGCTGTGCTGGGAGAGCAATGCCCATGTGCGGTACCACCGCAAAGTGTCACCCGGAGAGTGAAAAAAAAACCAAAACAACATCTTCCCGTTTAAAACAAAGCTTCAAACCTTGCACCCAGCCAGAGGGAGGCCAGAAGAAAGCTGCAGCCCTTTTTTATTTCAAACTCGGGCCCAGGGCCACCACTGCTGAAGGCACTTGCAGGGATGGGGAGGGGGATTTGGGGAGGAGGAGGAAGGTTGGTGCTGAGGCCGCTTCAGGGCACCATGTGCCACCATTTGAAGGCAAAGGGCTTACGCCGGACATTGGTGCCGCAGTGGACGTCGCCAGAGAGGACGTGGTAGGAGAAGTAGTCGTCGATGAAGGTGCAGGTGAGGCCCAGGGGCTCCAGCAGCGCCCGCACCCGCTCCTCCAGGCAGCACTGCCCACCCACCAGCGGTCCGAAGGGCTTGGGGATGCCCAGGTGCCTGCCCAGCACCAGCATGTTCACCTGCAGCACAAGGGGGCTGGTGAGAGCGCAAACCTCACCCCAAATTCCCCCGGTCCGGGGGTCGGGGAAGGGGGAGGACACAGAGCAAAGAAACCAGGGGGGAGTCAGTGGCGGTGCCGGGGGGAGGGAGGGGTGCGTGGAGGGACGGAGGGACAAACAGATAGACAGAGGGATGAGTGGAAAGATGGAGGGACAAATGGAGGGACAGAGGGATGGGGAGATGGAGGGAGGGAGAGATGGGTGGATGGGCAGACAGATGGGTGGATGGTTGGAGGGCTGGACAGAGGGATGGAGGGACAGACAGAGGGACAGGCAAGGCTGGAAAGGAGTCCCCTGCTCCCCTTCCTCACCTGGACATAATTATTGAATTTCCGGAGGCCTTCGTTAGCCAGAATCTCATTTATCGTTGGCTTGGGCACCCCCTCCAGTCCTGCAGCACAAGTAACCGGGCCGGGATTCTTCCCCCAACACGTCTGGGACAAGACCTCCCGCATCCGAGCCAGCAGCTCCCCCATTTCAGGGCTCAGCCAGCTCCATCCCAACCCAGGAAATCAAATCTCTGCAGCTTTTTAATTAACTCGGCTTATTTCTGCCCCTGCTCCATGCTGCCGGCAGCACTTCCCAGCCATTAGCAGGGTTTTGGGGTGCCGTGCATTCACCCACCCCGTTGCATTTTGCAGGAAAAAGTGGAAAACCAACCCACCGAGCCCCATTTTTCAGCCTCCCTGCTACCTTCAAACATTGCTGCCTCGCCAAACCCCTCCTCTTGCTTCTCCTTGAGGAGCTGGTAGCAGGCGCTGGGGCTGGCCAGGAGCAGCCGAAAACCCTGAGGAGGAAGAAAGGGATGGTATGAGGGGGGGTACAAAGGTTGCGCCCCACTTTTCCCCCCCCATGGGGCTCGGTACCTTCCGATCGGGCGCGGGGACGAAGCTGAGAAACTCATCTACATGGCCGACGTGGAGCCAGTCGGAAAACAGCTCCACCGGAGCCTGCACTTGCTGGGCGATGAGAAAATCCTTGACGGCTTTCGCCATCCGCCGGCCACCGAATCTGGGAGGCACACAAGGAAGGGGGCACTGCTGTTTTGGGGCGCCCAAGGTGATGCTCTGCTTGCAAGCAACCTCAAATGGTGCATAAATAGCCTTTCGGGGGTTGGGGTTTGGGGTTTTTTTCCCCAATGCGGTGATCCCTCCATCCTGCATCTCACCTGGGGAAGCTGCTGCCGATCAGGATACGGCCCAAGGGGTACTCCTTGCCCCGCACCGTCACAGGCGGGCT
The DNA here is from genome assembly GCF_000687185.1 of Egretta garzetta. NCBI lineage: Eukaryota > Metazoa > Chordata > Aves > Pelecaniformes > Ardeidae > Egretta > Egretta garzetta. Next base: position 3,222,171 of record NW_009260790.1, read on the forward strand.
CACCTCCAAATTACCAAAGGAATCGAGGCTGGAAGCACCCTCCGGGGCTTGCCGGGCCACGTAGCCAAAATCAGGGCCCTGGATGGGGAAAAAAAAGTGATAATGGTTAAAAAAGAGCTGATAATGATCAAAAATATGCTGTAAGCACCCGAAATGCAGTGCTCTCAAATCACCCCCCATGCTGGCTCTTCCCAAAAATGCAAGGAAAAAATTGATTCATTCTGATTTTTTTATGTGTTTGCAAAGCTTTACACCTTGCTGGGGAAGGGAGGAGGAAGGGGTCGGGTACCAGGATGCTCTTGACGGGGAAATCCTTCAGCCCCCGGTCGCGGGGCGAGTCGAAGACGACAGGGAAGGTCTTGTGGGGGGCTTGCACGTAGCCAAATTCCACCTCGTCCTGGAGAAGGGATGGAGAAGATGGGGAGAGCCATGTCCCCCCATGGAGCTGCTGCAGCGAGGGTGGGGCTGGGCATCATCCTGCACCCACCTGGATCCAGCGGTCTTGGCGGTTCTCCAGCGGTGGGCAGACGGTGAGCCGGCATTTGGCTTTCTCAGCCAGGGCACCCACAGCCGCCACGAAATCCTCATTGTCTTCCACACTGGGAAGAAAAATGGAATGTGGGGGCTGATCCAGCACCAGACAGGATGCGGCTGCTCCCTCAGCACCCACCTGCAGACAAAGACCTCCAGCGGTGCTGCCGTGTTGGGGGTCATGATCCACGGAGCCACTCGGAAAACCACCGTGTCGGTGAAAATTGGTGTCTCCAGCAAACCCTGGGATTGGGGGGGGACAGACGATGTTTGGGCCCCGCTGCCCCCCGTTACAGCTCACCCCACCACACCCCGGTGCCCGGTACCTTCTCAGGGCTCTCCAGCAGCGTGATGTGGAAAGCCACCAGCCCCGAAAAGCCGATGTCGGGGAAGGCGAGCCCCTCCACGTAGAAGATGCTCTCCTCCTGATGCCGGCTGGGTTTGACGGCGTAGGCGAGCTTCGAGCCCCCCAGCACGTGCTTGTACTCCTCCAGCGCGACGCTGTCTGCGGGCGCAAGCGCTTAAACAACTGACCGCCCTGTTCTGCACTGTTTCAGCTCTTTTTTTTTGCTGAAACCTTGCAAAAAAGGCACATTTGATCCTGTGGAGCGTGCATGGGGCGGGGGGGAGCAAAATCACCCGGTGCATCAGATAAAACCCGTGGAATGTGGGTCGGATGCTGCAGAAGCGACACTCACTCCGCCGCAAGCATTTTGCTTGAACCCTGATAATTTGGGGTATCTGCCCCCCAACCCCCCCCCCAACCCCGGCGTCAGGCACTCACTGCCACCATAGAAAACTCCGACTTTATCGGCGTCGCTGAAGTCCACATGGAGGAGGAGGCGGTGGCCGGTGAAGATGGTGCGGGGACCTCGGGTCCGCAGCACCATTTGTGACATGTCTTTCAGGTCTGGGGTGGAGAAGGGGTGTAAGGAAGGAAAATTTTGGGGGAAAACCATACAAAAATGGGGTTTCTTGTTTGGCATGTGCCGGTACCAGCGTAGGAGCGGACGGCGGTGTCGTGGTTATCCACTGTCTCAGCTTTGGGGTCATCGCGGTCACAGTTCACCAGCAGGATGGCCCCGTGCCCATCAGGACCCCATGTCCACGTCGCCTGGGGCAGGGGAAGGGGGCAGGGAGTGAAACGGGGCTGGGGTCCAGCAACCATCACCCCCCCCAGTCCCACGGTGGCCCTGGGGGGCTCCCATTCCCCCCTTTCTACCTTATCCAGCAGCGTCCTGCTCACCGCCCCACTGCGGCTGGTGTCGGCATCCAGCGAGATGTCTGCGGGGAGAGGGGTGCTGAGGGGGGGAGCATCTCCACCGGCACCACGGTTTGGGGGTGTTCCCCTCACACTTACCCACACAGGTGAGGTACAGCATGGCTCTGCCCATGGGCACCCCGCCGGCCTCCCCAAAATAAGAAATCCTGACCTGCAACAAGGAGCGGGTGCTCGCCACCATGCAGAGAAGGGCTGGATCCTGCTGGTGCACCCAGCACCCACCTTTTCATCGCCCACATCCTTGCTGAGAGCATCCATGGCCAGCAGCACCTCGGCACCGGCAGCCAGGGGCCAGCGGCCCACACTGGAGGGCAACTTGACGCTCTGCGTCTCATGCACCACGTAGAGCTTCACACCCGGTGTTCCCTGCACGTGGAAGGCGACGGCATCTTTGGGTGCAGATCTGGGGTGGGGGGAAAGCCCGGTGAGAGCCCCAGGTGGGGGCATTGCTGGAATAACACAGCAGCCATCTGCAGGGGGTGCAAACCCTGCCACGTGCAAGAAATCTTGTGATACGCAAGAAATCCCGCAGCACACGGTTGCAACCGGTCGTGCAAAACGCAGTGAATCCCGCAGAACGCAGCAAATCCCGCAGAACGCAAGTGCAACTGCAATTGCAACGAATCCTTGCAAAATGCAACGAATCCTGCAACGTGCAGCTGCAACCAGTCCTGCAATGTGCAACAAATCCCATGAGGTGCAATTGCAGTAAATCCTGCAAAATGCAATGAATCCTGCAAAAGGCAACTGCAACGAATCCTTCAATGCTCAATAAATCCTGCAAAATGTGATCACCACAAATCTTGTAATAGGCAATTACAGCAAATCCTGCAAAAGGCAATTACAGCAAATCCTGCCAGAGGCAACGAATCCTGGAAAAGGAGACGGCAACAAATCCCACAATGTTAATTACAGCAAAGCCTGCAATATGCACCAACTTTTGCAATACTCAATTGCATCAAGTGATGCAAAATGCAACAAGTCCTGCAATATTAATTGCAATAAACCCCGCAACATACACCAAAACTGGCAATATTCAATGGCAATGAAGCCTGCAAAATGCAATTGCAACAAATCCTGCAATATTCCATTGCAGAAAAACTCCGGAGCTGTTGGGGGCGGGGGGGGAGGATTTTGGCACGAGGCTGCCCAAATATTTGTGTTTCACCCTGCAGCAGAGCTGGCGGCGAGCACTGAGCAGGTGCAAAGCTGCGAAGCAAAGCTGCGGCGATGGATGGGGCAGGCTGCGGCTCGCATCGCCCTGCCCCGGTGCAACAGGCCACGGGTGATGGGCCAAGGTGCACAAATCCTGACCCTCGAGGAGGGAAGCATGGATCTGTCCCCGGGGTGGAGGGGAAAACCCCACACCCGGGGCCAGCAGGACACAACGGGATGCTGTCGGCATCGACAGGATGGTGTGTGGCTTTGGGTGCGTTAAATAAAATAATAAAAAACCCCAACTCCTCAGCTGCTGCTTGAGCTGGGCTTTAAGGAAGCAAAAATCAAAACCTGTTGCTGAAGAGCTCTTGAACTTGGGCTGGGGCCAAGGAGGCAGCTAAACCACCCGGTGCTGGGAGGTGCTGCCCCAGCCAGCAGCGCCGCGGTGGTTTCGCTCCCCGCATTCCCCCAACACAGGAAAACATTGCCATTGTGCAGGAGGATGCAGCAGCCCCCGGCCAGGATGGGAACCTCAGCCCAGGGCATCGCTTAAAGCACCCACAACCCCTGCAAAATCCCCCTTGGAGGGGTCACCGCCCGGCCGCTGCATCGCCGTTTGGAGCATCCCCTGGGACAAGCACCCCAAGCAGCAGCATTGTCCCCCCCTGCTATTTTTATCAGCTTGATTAATGGGATAAAAGCAAAATAAAAAAGAAAAAGCAGATTTTATTTCCCCCGCCAGTGTCGTGGCTGCTTACCCACAGACATCCAGGGAGAGCTCAGTGCCCAGCACACAGACGGTGCTGGTGGGACGCTGGGTGGAGAGCTGGACGCGGCGCTGCTGGGCCATGCCGGCTGGCCCTGGGGCACCCTTGGGTGCTGTGATGGGTGGCACGAGGGGATTTATAAAGCCAGGCTGCTGGGAGGGGATTAACCAAAGCCCAGCTTAATCCCACCTCCGGGCTCTCCGGGCTGGGTGTGCTTCCTGGCGACGGAGCATGAATCAGTGCAGCGGGAAAAGCACCCCAAGACACCCACGAGAGCTTTTTTTCTTTCTTTTTAAGAAGCTCGGGGGTGTTGCTGGGTTTTTTTTCCCCTCTTAGCACAGACACTGATGTGACCAGCCACCCTTAAACCCACGCCGTAAAATATTCAGTGCGACACTGGAGCCGAGCTGGGGACGTGCCAGCGCCGCGTTCAGAGGGGTTTTATTTCTCCTTCCAAAGGGTTTTGTTTGCCTAGCTGGAAAAATTGGCTTGAATTCTTATTTTAGGGGAGTTGAAGGTGCAAGCTGAGTGCTCGCCCCATCCCCTGGTTGCTGCATGGGCCAGGGGTCGGTAGGTGACCTACGGTGGGGACAGCAGACCCCATGGCAGCTTTAATTGTCTTTGTTTTAATTAAATCCTCGTCTCGGCGTGGGAGAGCCCTTTGTCGATGCAGCTGTCCCCCCCACCAACTCCCTGCAGTGTCATGCGCCGCTGGAATTTAATATCGCTCCTCGGGGCTCGGGAAACTCAGCAGAGCTGTAACTGCAGGGAAAGGGGGAGGTTCTGGGGTTAGAAATCATCTTTTTGGTAAAAAAAAAAGGAATGCCAAGCAGGACACATGACTTTTTGGGGAGCATCCCCCCCCTGATTCTCCAGCACCACTTGCAAGTGCGGCCTTGCAGCAGTTTGTGCTGGAGACGTAGCTTTTACACCTTGTTATAAATTGCGACCACAACGGATCATAATCAAATTAAAATTTTATTAATTATAGCAAGTAGAATATGAGCAAAAGCAGCGCTGGACGACAGGGGAGTCTCTGCTCCGCCAACTGCCGTACTGAGCAGTTCAAACAAAAAAAAATTAGCAGGATGTCGCCACTCAGGAATTTGTAATTTATCAATGTATCAGAAAGTGGTCTCAGGAATTTTGCATAACAGTGACTTTAAACAAAGGATGTAACAAAAACACAAGGAGTAAGGGGGGACCTCCCCCCCTTTTAGTTTTTACCATTTGGTTCTTCAAACTGGACGACAGTCTCTCGGGCTAGGGAGAGAATTAGAGTCTCTCCCTTACTGGTTTTATCATCCTCTAGGTGTTCGTATCGCCTTTTTAACAGCATTAAATGGGCCGCCTCTAATCTAATCACTCTATTCAAGATGCAGAGGCCAAAGGTTAGAGTGAGCATCAACAATATTAGAGGTCCGGCAATGGTTGACAACAGTGTAGTTAACCAGGGAGAATGATTAAACCATGATTCATACCATCCTTGTTGGGCTTAACATAAATCTTAATAAACAATATTATAGTCCACAGTTTTTCACACACCTCAAAATTATGGCTAGAAAAGCAAATTGCCCCTCCAAAAAAGCAGCTTTAGCCCCATAATAGCTCCCAGGGTTGCAGGGGGCTGAGCGATGCCCGGGGCAGGGGACTGGTTTCGGTTCCTCCTGGGTGAGGGCAGGGTGCCAGGTCGGTACAGGGAAACGCTCCGCTTCCCTTGCGATGAAAACAGGGAGAGAAAGAGCAGCCAGGGCAGCTGCAAGGGGAAAAGGAAATGTTTTTTCATTTGGGGAAGGTGTAAAATGATTTGCATGAGGATGGGGCTCTGCCTCCACGCTGTGCCAGGGCAAAGAGCCGGTCTCCCCAGTGGGAGGTGGTCTTTTCGCTGATAAAGGGAATTTTGAGGGGGGGAATTATTAGCTACAAAGCTGGGATAAGGGACTGTAAGACCGTTTGGCAGTGACATGGGGCCTCAAAGGTCCAAAGCAGCCTCCTTGCCTGCTGACTTGCACGCCCCATGCTCCCGAAGACGCTCCATGTCTATCCTCCACCCACCACAGTTGTCACCATCCCATAAAACCACCGTTCCCATAACAAACCCACATGCTTAAAAAGAAACAAAAAAGGTTTCCAACATTTACAAGGCAACGGCCAAGGAAGAAAGGATGGGAGACGGGGAAGAGATGCGTCCTCAGTGTTAATGCAGCTTTATTGGCAAAACCCTTTGTTTTGATGCATCTTCTGATGCACCAAATGCACCTTCATCCTCCAGCTGCAGGACCCAAGTGCTCCCCGGGCACTTCAGGGCACCATGTGCCACCATTTGAAGGCAAAGGGCTTACGCCGGACGTTGGTGCCGCAGTGGACGTCGCCAGAGAGGACGTGGTAGGAGAAGTAGTCGTCGATGAAGGTGCAGGTGAGGCCCAGGGGCTCCAGCAGCGCCCGCACCCGCTCCTCCAGGCAGCACTGCCCACCCACCAGCGGTCCGAAGGGCTTGGGGATGCCCAGGTGCCTGCCCAGCACCAGCATGTTCACCTGCAGCCAGACCAAAAATCAGTGTTTTCCAGCCCAAAAAGGTGTGTTTGCATCAGGTGTGGATGGAAAGGGCTGGGAGGGGACTTGGTGCCAGAGCTCTCACCATGTCCGGGAAGAGGGCTTCCGCATGGGAGCCCTTCAGGACGAAGAGCTGGGGGATGTCGATGATGTCCTGCTCGCTCAGGCCCAGCTCCTGCTTCAGGAGGTCACGGTTCCAATCGATGCAGCGCTGCAGAGAGGGGAGACCTGGAATTGCCACCCCAGGCCAACCCCAGATCCCACACATGGACCCCTGTGTGCCCCCCTTGCATCCTGTTCAGATCCTCACCTACTCTGTTGTATCCCCATCCCATTCCATCCCACCCCACCCCTCTGAGCAAACTCCTGACCCCTTGCCCACCCCAAGCAACCTCTTTCCTTCGGTTTGCCACCTCTGCAGCCATCTCCCAGCGGGACAATGGACTGGGGTGACCCAGCACCTGAGGGTGCCTGGCTCCTTTGTGGCTGCTCTTCTTGCCCAGCTGCTTTCACACCGCACAATGCAACTCACATCATGGTTTCTTGCTCTTCCCCAGGATCTCTAAAAAAAGCTCCCCCACACCCAGAAATCACCCAGCAGCGGTGCGCAGGCAAGGAGAGTGAATCCACCCAAACCCATGGGTGCAAAGACCCACCTGCACGTGCTTGTTGTCATTCCTCAGTGACTGATCCGCCAGGATGTCATCAATGCTTCTCCTCTCAGTGCCCTTCAGCCCTGCGTGGGGAGCGGAGCAGGTAAGGGACACCGGTAAGGGATGCCGGTGGTCCTCACCATGCAGCAAGGATGCCCTCACCCATTCCCTTACCAATGAGCTGCGTGGCTTCACCATGGCCCTGCCCCTGCTTTTCCTTGAAGAGCTTGTAACAGGCATTGGGGCTGGCCAAGAGGAGCCGGAAACCCTGTGGGAGAGAGCCCAGGGGTTCACATTTTGCTGTGGGTGGAATATCACATCCCACCATCCTGCCAAGAGACACCACACTGGCTCCAAGCCTAGCCCCAGGTGTTGCAGGGCGCATGGGACGCCACTCAGGGACTCGCCGTATTCCAGGAAGCCACCCCAAAAGAAGGTGCACCCCCAGGCTCCGCGGGGAGGATGAGCAATTGCAAAAAGGGCATTTGCAGAAGATGCCCCAGCGGAGATGGCTCCGGGGACCGGTACCTTCCTATCGTAAGCGGGGACGAAGGTGAGGAATTCATCCACGTGGCCCACACTCAGCCACTCCGAGTAAATCTCCACCGGCGCCTGCACTTTCTGGGCGTAAAGAAAATCCCTGACGGCCTTGGACATCCGCCGGCCGGAGGCCCTGGAAAGCAGAGGGAGGAGGAGAAAGCGGGCGGCCATCACACCCCTCTACCAGATTGACCCCATCCTTCCCCCAAACCACGCCAAGGGGAGAAGATGCATCTGCACATATTAATATATCAATATTTTATATATTTTTAGGTATCTAGGCCATATATATCCATAGGCATCTGTGCATTACATGCCCTGTTTGCTCAGGCACCTTTGGATTTAATTTCCCCCACCCCCGGGAATCTGAATTCACTCCCTTCTGCAGCACTTTGCGTGGGGGCGAAGTTTTCTTAGAGAGGCAGCAGAAGGCTGGGAAAACATTAATTAAACTTCTTGTAATAAGGGATAATTACGGTCCCGGCGAGGCTGGGAAAATGTCATTTACTCGCCGCTGTAACTGAAGCAAGCCCCCTGGCTTTGCAGCAGGGCTGGGATTGGAGCATCCCGCTTATTATCCTGGATCAAAACCCTTCCGGATTCATCCCCGTTGTTATTCTTCCAGGAAAATAACCTCCTTTGTGGAGGATTTTGCAGGGCACTGTTGTGCCCGCAGGGCTGCCTAGCACTGCCTGCCCAGAGGAAAACAATTTCCAGTTATTCAGGATTTTACCCTTTCCTGGATTCGCTCTTCCTTTTAATAGAGGGGGGGAAAAAAATAAGCCTGGACACTTAGGATCGGAGCAAAAGAACTAGCAGTTTGGGAAGCGCTAAAAATCAGAGCGGTGGCAGGATTTTGTAAGGGGTGAAGGAATAATGAAGCGGTTTGCATGTTAAATGTGGGATTTGATGAGAATTGTCCCCAGATTCCCATTTTGATGGGAAACGGCCCCAAATTTCCGCTCCAAAGACTGCAACCCTTTCTCACGCAAGGGTTTTCAGAGCTTCCCCACATCCCGGAGGGGAGCTTTGAGCGCCCCCAGACCTCACCAAGGCAGGGAGCTGCCGATCAGGATGCGGCCCAGGGGATACTCCTTCCCTCGCACCGTCACGGGTGGGCTGACATCCAGGTTGCCAAAGGAGTCAAGGCTGGTGATGTTTTTCCCGGGGGGCTCGCGGGTCACATAGCCAAAATCAGGGCCCTGGGGAAGAGGGGAGCAGTGATAGGGACCCCCCCAGGCGGGTAATTTTGTGGGAAGAAAAGGGGGTTGGCAATACAATGACGCACCAGGATCTTTTTAAAAGCAAAATCTTTCAAGCCTCTGTTCCTGGGCGAGTCAAAGACAACGGGGAAGGTCTTGTGCGGTGCTTCCACGTAGCCGAACTCCAGCTCATCCTATTGTGGGAAGAAGAACAGAAGGAGGAGGAGGAGGAAGGCTCCTGGCGGGGTGTTAGCTATGTTGGCAAGGTGTGTGGTGAGGGTGGAGCAGGAAATGGGGTAAACCTGGCAAAGTGCAGTTGTTGCCCTTAACCGCACGGGAGGCCAAGCTGCCTTGCTCTCCCGGCGGGTGCCACCATACCTGGCACCGCGGCGCCTGGCATGGATTACCCCTGGAGACACAACACGTGGCAGAGATGCGGGGCAGGGACAGCAGGGCTTGGGCATGCTGCGGGAAGCACACAGCACACATCCAACTGGCGTACACCGCGTCCTCCTGGTGATGCACTGTGGGGTCCCTCTTGCAATGGGGGTCCCCTTTTGCAATACGGTACCTCTTGCAATCCTTCAGAATCCCCATGGGATCCTTCTGGTGATGTCCCATGGGGTCCCTCTTGTGACACCCCCACTGGGTCCCTGGACAACATCCCTGCCTGGGCTGGTTCCCACCACCAGCAGCACTTCCCCATGCTTTTCACAGTTTTCTGATTCACCACAACATCTACGTGCATCCTTGAGCAATGCAGTTGATCCCTCCCCAGGGGTGCCAGAAATGGGAGTGACACCCTACGTGCCCCGGAGCCTGTAAGGGACCAGGACAGCTGCATATTACAAGCATCGATTGATAACCTGGATCCAACGGTCACTGCGGGTTTCCGCCTCTGAGCAGATGGTCAGCTTGCAGTTGGCTTTCTTCAGCAGGGCCCGGAGCCCTTCCAGAAAGACTTCGTTGGAGTCTGAGCCCTGCTGAATGCTGGAAGGAGAGGAAGGAGCAAAATGCTGCAAGGTGGGGGGGATCACAAGAAGCCCCTCCAACCCTGACCCGTGCAGCCCATTCCTCATTCCTAAACATGCTCAGTAACAGTCCTGTATGAGGTTAGACCCTGGAGAAGGTCCTCCAGCCTTTCTCCTTGGGGTTACAATGAGTGCAGCAATGCCAATGGGCTCCCTACCCAAATATTGCCTCCAGCATAGCGTGCACAAAGCCTGGCTCACCCTATAGCTGCTACGTAGGAAGGAATGATCAAAAGCTCCTCCTTGGAGAGTTCCCCAAGGCAGGAGAGCGATGGGTTGATGTCCCTCCTACCTGCAGACAAAAACCTCCATAGGCTGCTGGGTGTTGGGCGTCATTATCCAGGGCGCCATGCGGAAAACCACTGTATCCGTGAAAATTGGGGTGCCCAGCGAATTCTGCGAGGAGCAAAAATACCAGGGAGCGGTGGTTGAAAACCCCACCATTGGGGGACTTTGCAGGGGATGGGGCAAAGCCCACATACCTGATGGAGGACCTCCAGCAAGCTGACACTGAAGGAAACCAACCCGGAGAAGCCCACGTCAGGGAAAGCCAATCCTTCAACGTAGAAGGTGTTTTCTCCGCTGCCGACATGGTTCAGCACGTAGGAGAGCTTGTCCGGCCCCAGAACGGGTTTGTACTGGGGGTGTGAGTCACTCCCTGGAGAAACACCGAAATACTTAACCCAAGACAGAGTGACCAACCTGTCCACCGGGCTGGAAGGAGGCACCAGCAAGGAGGAGGCTGATGGTGGTTTGCAGGGGAGCGGGTGTGCCTCCTCTTCTCTGGGGAATACACTTGATCTTCCTCGTACAAAGAGGACTCTATACCCTCAGGTCCAACCCTTTCAAGGTGCATGGCTCCAGTTAAACATCTAATGATATGCTTGGGTTCCCTGACCTGATTTTCAGCAGGGAGATGCTGGGGATCCAGCTGCCAGGGTGTTCAAAGGCAAAATGCACTGCCCGATGAGATGGGCTGCTTTGGCAGTTGGGTCATCACCTGCACCAAAAGGGTGCCAGGAGCCATGTAGGGGTTATCCACCCCATGGGAATGTCAAAGTTTCATCAACCCCACTGAGAAAAGCCTTTTTTTATCCTTTTTCCATTGATTTTTTCCTTATAACTCCATCTTCTACAACAGCAGAGGAGCTTTGGGGATAAACAAGTGATTCCAGCAATCGGAGGTGCCCAGCCCTTAGCTGTGATGAACAAAAAAATTGGGGTTCGTCCAGCTTGGGGTCATGCATGGGTATGTGGGAAAGAAGGAAGAAATACTCACGGATAGCATGGAAAACCCGCACTTTATCCGCGTCCGACTCAGGGACATGCAGGACCACCTGGTACTCAGCAAAGATAGCGCTGGGACCTTGAGTCCGCAGCAGCATGACGGACATATCCTGAAGGTCTACGGGGGGTGGGACAGATGGAGAGAGGGGACGTGGAGAGAGGATATGGAAGTGTTGCAAGTGGGAAACACCTGGGTGAGACCTTTTGGGTCCCCTCATGGTGCAAATGATACCCTACCTGCAGTGGTCCGTATGTCCACCTGACCGCTGTCTGTCCCCCCCGCACCAGGGCTGTCCCGGTCACAGTTGACCAGCAGCACGGCACCTTGTCCATCCGGACCCCATGTCCACTTGGCCTGGAAGAGAAGCACTCAAAGGGCATGGGAGCAAGATTTCGCCCATCCCAGTCTCCTCCCAGACTGGGGGAAACCCCACAGCCAACAACCATGCTCAGAGGACATCCCACAGCACGCAGTCAAGGCCGGTAGGGAGATAGCAGTGATGCTTTCAAGCCCCTAAATTTCCTAATTCAGCTTCTCACAGGGCCATCAAAGACTATTTTTAAAAGATCTTATCTTCTAACAAGCCAGAGGGTATCTGCCAGGCCTTACCTGGACAACACTATGCTGTTTCTAGAAATGCATCTCATCTCAACATATAATTTGTGCTGCCAATTGGACTGCAGCTAATTACCCGGGTGTAAGTGCTTGGGCATATGCAGATTTGTTGCCAAAGGAGTAAATCTCTTGCTGTTTGCTAAACTTGCAGCTGACTCATTTAGTGGCATGTTTTGAGTCCAAAAGGAAAAAAAAAAAAAGAAAAGAAAAAAAAGAGCGCAGATTGTTTTCTCCTATGTGATCCTCAGGGCTGAACCGGAGAGGTAGGAGATTTTGGCACAGAGTAAGAAAATGAAGTCTTTTCCTCCTCAATTAGTAGGTTCAGAATTTGCCAGGTTATTTGCCCTAATTCAGACACCAGTGACACCACCCAACTCCCTCTCCCTCCTGGAGATTTTTGGGGAAGAGACTGTGTTGACCCCTCCATACATTGCCTATAGCAAAGCTTCTCATTACCTTGTCCTTCCCTTTGCTCTTCACTCTGCCATTACGGCTCAAGTCCACGTCCAGGGATACATCTGAAACATCAAGAGAGAAGGAAGCCACTGGCATGGGAATGAGTTCTCGGCAGTATTTTGGACTCATCCTTGGCGCTAGCCATGAGTCATTCAACACCAACCTCACCTTCACACCCCAAAGCTGCTCCAGACCCAACATCTCCAACAAAACACCGATAGAAAAGCCAACCTGATGGCTTTTTCACAGCTTTCCCCCTTTGGTCTCCAGCTACCTTCCCTCGTCTTGGTTCCCCCAGCAGGAACATACACACTTCACGGCATATTTTGTGTTTTCACCAATTTCATATTGACTCTAACGTTTTTCGTGAAGCTGAAACATGGCAGAGGCATGAAAGTGTTTCCACCATGGGTGAGTGGACAGCTAAATAATTACTAGGCTTGATGGAATATTTGAGAAGGACCTTCCCTCACAGAGCTCTTCTTGTCCCAAATCTCTGCCTCTGCTGCAATAAAGCAGAAGTTTACCAGCAACCTCATCTAAACCCTACCTAAATCTGTATTAAGCCTATCTTAATAGAGAAACTCCTCTGAATTGGATATACAGCATGTGGAAAACACAGGCACTGAAGCAGAGATTGTCGTCCTCCTCGATGCAAAGAAGAGGACATGGAGAAGCTGGAAACAAAGCTCAGAATCTAAGCAAGCGAGGAGCATTGATAAGGCAAAAGCCCTGTGGATAGCGGTTGCCCCAGCGGAGCCCATCAGTCATGGGATATGGGAAACCATCAGCCTCTTCAGGTGCAATTTTGGGAGGCATATGCATGACTTAAGGACACGGGTCTGACTGTCATTTGAAAGCTTCAGAAAATCCTAAATTTAGGGTAATTAATCCATCCAAGTGGAAGGCTCTGCATCCAGACTGGTTGTCTAGACTCCCTTTGTAGTCAGCAGAGGAAAATAGGCATTTCAAGGGAATGATTCATCTCATCCTAAGCTTCTAAAATAGGTCAGACAACTACAATTTGGTGCCTATTCCTCTCCACTAGCTGCCACGGAGGTCAAGGAGGGGGATGCCGGCCAAAGTTGGGCAAGATGGTCTCCTTTGGATCCTCTTCTGCTAACGCAAAGGTCTTGGCAAGCAGAAGAGGATGCTCAGTGCGTGTGTTGGGTGGGGACACGGCCCAGCCTGTGTCTTTTTTGCACCATATAAGGCAGCATAATAACATTTTAATTATTTCCCTTTTGCTTGTCAGCATCAGTCAACACCCAAACCTTCATTGCGCAGTGCAGATGGGCAGCCCGCGCCCCCCATTTAACTCCCATCCCATGAACCCAACTGGAACTTGGCATCAGAAAGGGTTGGCCGGGTTTGAAGAAGCATTGCTGTAATACCTACCTACGCAGGTGAGATACAACCAAGCCACTGAAAGCTCATTGTCTTCCTGTCCGTAGTATGAAATCTTAACCTGCAAAAGGCATCACCAGATCATGACCCAAGTCTCATGTCCCGTCATGCTGAGTAGGCCTTTCTACTCATTGGGTTGACCAACCAGCGCTATACAACAAACTCTTGGAGGGTTCATCGAAGCCATTCTCTATTAGTCATAGTTCAACTGAACTATTTCTTATTTTGCTTAGGTGCAAAACCAAGCAAAGGGTGGCATATTTTTGCTCCCGGCATGGAGTTTCAGACATCAGCTTTTGCAACCACCAGTATCTCATATTTAGGGCACAAACCAGGATCTTACCCTTCTTAGTTTCATTTTTCATACGTGATAATTACACAGTTTCTTTTCAGTTTGCGTTTTCTCCATGGAAATGAGCCTGATGTCAGCACTACCTAGAAATGCTCAAGCCCACCCATAATCCTTCCTTCTTTCCTGGAAAACGTGACTTATTTTCCCAGATTTGGTGCATACAAAGCAACTAACCTTATTGTCATTGACGGTCCTGCTTGTGACATTAATGGTCACAACAACCTCTATATCAGGATCCAGGGGCCATCTGGAGTTAATCATGGGTTTTGTCATGGGGCTGTGGATAATGTGGACCGTAACTGCAGAGGTGGCATGGACATCAAATGACGTGGCACCTTTGGGGGTAGATCTGAAACAGAGAGCAGCGCTGTGTTATAGACCAAGTTGTCCCTCCTGTTCTCCTCTGTGGAGCCAAATACTTGAACCTGGAATTAAAATCCATTCTTAACTGGGTGGAAAGGACGCAGAAACCATCTTCAGGTGATGAAATGTGTTGTCTGAATTTTATATGTATTATCTCTGTGGCTGTGTTGAGCAAGCAGAGCTCCCACTAAAGCTTCAGCACGTCCGTCCGTGGTTAAGCCTAGACAGCAAATTACTGAAGTTTGGGCATCCAACCTCCCTCCACAACAGCAAGAAAACCCCCAAAATTTCAGCATCCTGCAACAAAACCCCAACAAAGAGCCAGGACATTTTTTTATGTCAACCATCCTGGGAGATAGTTATCGCGGGACCATATCCCGACCCAAGAGATGCCCAAACTGGAACAGAGCCTAAATCCGAGCATGAAGAACTCACACCCCACCTGCATGACATCCCTCACCTTTGAAGTGCTGCCTACCTGCTCATTACAGCCCCAGCACCTTCATCCCAGGAGCATGGGTGCTCCGACCTGTCTGCTGTTGGGAGCCAGCCTCCCTGGCCACATGCAAAAAGGGACAGGGTGGTAAATTTTAACAGCAAGAAAAAAAAAAAAAACCAAAAAAAAACCTACACAAGAGATTTGTTCCCGGTGCTCTTGGCATGGCAACCCTGGTGCCTGCAGTGGCTTGTAAGGGGAGATTAAAGCAGCATCATGCTTGTCACCCCTCATGTTTAACATTGTGCAATGTAAATCCACCTGCACGCTGTCGCACGCCGGGACGCCTTGAATTTGGGTCTATTTACCCTGATTTTACAGCCCTCACACCTCAGCTTCACCCCCGGATTCCCACCATGCTCCATTTTCTGTCCCAAAACAGACCAAACCACAGTCAAAGCTTGACGCATCCATTGCTGAGTTCCCCCTGGCCGTTGCTCTCCAGGAACAAAATGAACCCTTTTTTGTTGTTGTTGAAAGAGCATCTGCTGTCTACTTTTTTGGACCAAGGTCATATTTGCTATGGAAAAGCCAAATCATCCCATTTTGGGGCTCAGGCTCCATGTTTAAATGGGTCTGAGCTTGTTTTGAGTCCAAATCCAGGGAAAAAAAAAACTGCAAATAATAGGTTTTATATATTCCCATCTGGCTGAGAGAAAAAATAATACTTTTTTTAGGGCAGCTAAAGCTCAATCCGAAGTCCTTTGGGGGGACAATGGCATGTCCTGGCCCGGCTCCAACACACAACCCTACTAATTGTCCTGGTTGCCATGCTGACTGGCTTGGCCTGTAGTCTTTTACCATTACAAACGCGATTTATTAAATAATGGCAATGTAACAGCAGGGTAAATACAACCTCGTATCTGCCCAGTAAAGCAACCCCCGTATTTAATGCTAGAAAAATCTCTTTTTGTGAAATTGCCCGTGCAAACCCGCTGGTGGAATTTTTTTTTTCTGCCTGAGCTACACATTTCATTCTTTCCCTCATTTTAGCTCCAGCCAAGTTGCTCGTCTTGAATTGCTCTTGCCTAATGTTTTCACAGCCAGAAATAGATCCCGCTCAGACGGGGTGTGCATGGGCTTTGCCTGCAAATCGTCATGGCTCGGCTACGCTTTGACGCCTCGCATTTGCCAGAGCTGATGTCCCTCCTTTGGGCGCAGCGCCCTTTGGAACATCATCCCCTAAAATAGAGCCAGCAGGACGTGTCCCCCATGCACCAAAAAAGCTTGCCAAATCCTTGGGTGAACTCATTATATGGCTCAGAATGAACTCTGATTTTCCCTCTAGCACCCATTTCTCCTCCAAACGAAGAGCAAACCCACTGTTGGGCTCCCCCAAAACCCCATCAGCCCTATCGAAATGGGGATACCCCAATCCCAAACCTTACCGGTGCGTATCAAGGAAGACCTCAGTACCCAACACACAGACGCCGTAGCTGGCATGGCTGGTGGACATCTGCACGATGTGACGTTGGGGCATGATGTGCCAGGGAACTGCGGCCGCTTGCGAAGGAGGCTGCTGCCTGGCTTTGTAGGTAAACCAGCACAACTGGATTAAAAGGCAGGGGAATTTTAACTCCTCCTTCCCTTGATGACGGGGTTTAGCCAGGGGACCCTGCCATCTCCACCTCCACCACCCAGCAAGTTGCCGCCCGCTTAGGGAGATGGAGGCGATAAGGCAGCCCCCCGGGGAGGGGGGAATGGGCCGCTCTGGGGAGGGGTCACAGGGCAGAGGGGCAGGACAGGGTGGGTGACACCCAGCCCTGCCCCGGGATGCTCAGCAGTGAGCTCTTTCAGGGCTTATTCTCCTTATTCTCAACTTTTTATTCCCTTATAGCTCCATATAAGGACTCCAAAGCTTAATGCATTAAACATTTCAACTCCTCCTGTTGTGCAACGTGGTTGTTTAGGGTTATTACAATACACGGTATCATTAAAATAAAGCATTTTCTTTAAAACAACCCAAATTTTCCATTTAGCCTCTCCTCATGTGACTCACGGCCTCAGCTACCCCATCAGGGCAATGCCTGAATAAAGCCTAACAAAAGGAAATGTTTGTTCAGGTCGGTCCTTCCCATCCTAACAACTCCCGAGGAGCGCGGCGGGCAGAAATGGGTGCAGGGAAAACTGGTTATTTGGCAGGCAGGGAAGGGGAAAAAAAACAAACAACAACAAAACAACAAGAGGCTTTCAGTGAAAATTAAAAGTTCTCAGTGTTTTGCTTGGACCTTGCGTTTCGGAGGAATTGGGGTTTTAGGGACATGCAGCAAAGCTCCCACGGGAAATGTTCCCAGCACGGGAAGATGTTGTCTATTGGAGATAGCCATCTCTCTCTGGGCCATCCCAGGAGAGGCCTTGCCTACCTGCAAAGAGGGAAACTGGGTGAAACTAAAATGGAGGAAAAAGGTGGCATGGGGATGGAGAGCGCACGATGGCCCCGTTGCTGCAAGGTTCATCCTTGCAGCAAGGGGAACACAGGGCAATGTGGTCACGTTAGCAATGCAACGGGCAGGAGAGGGCTGGAGCCAGGAGAAACCCAGTTTCACAAGCAGCAGGACCCCTTGCAAGCCAAAAAGGTCAAAGCAAGCTCAGCCAAGCTAGAAGGACCAGTCGCCATCACTGCAATGAGCTGCACATCCTCAGCGGGGGGAGCAGCGACCTGTGCACCTCTTCCCCTGCGAGATCAAACCAGCTGCTTTAAACATCTCCCAGCCAGTCTATATTAAAGGGCTCCTTCTGACTTTAATTGCAACAGAAAGAAAAACAACACCACCATGTCTCGTATGCGAGCACGGTTTTAATAAGATCGTGGGAGCCTGCCGGGGCGGCCAAGATGCTTGAGTGGGGAATGCTAACGGCATTTCCAGGCTCTCCAGGACCTCGCCTTGCTTGAGATTTTAGATAAAATCCTGTTTCCTGAAACCTAGCACGAGCCAAACTCCTGATGTTCATAGATTTGTGAATTTTGTTGGTTCTCAAGCCCTCCTGGGGGAGCACAAGCCTTTGAGCGCCCCTAAAACCCTTCAAGCTGGGGTGAAGCAGAGCTGGCACAGGGGGCGAGGAGCTGACTGCATCCTCCAAGAAAGAGTCTGGCCACAACAGCACCTCTACCAAAGAGAGCTGCAAGTCGGATTTCCCACTCGTGGCTGCTGGTTGCACTGGTTTGGACTGGGCATGGTGCTGAGCTTGCCGCCTGCTGTGATTTTAGCATCACATCCTGCTCAGCTGGTTTGAGCCCTGTGCTGGACAGGGAACACACCTTAATCCCCATGGGGTCAGGCTGGTGCAGTCTGTAATCTGGAAGGAGGTGGAGAAGGGTGGTTTTGGGCTTCCAGCAAGCGTGAGGGCTTCAGCCGAAGGTTTGAGAGCACATGCTTCTCCCAGGCCACCCAGGATCACACTTACCCAGAAAGGATGCAGACACAGTGCTGAAACCTCATTGTCATTTTGGGTTTGGGTTGGTTTTGGGTTTTTTTTTTCCCCAACAAGTTTAGTCACGGCACATTTTGAGCCACCATGGTCACTGCGGATGCTCGCTCAAGCCCAAAGCACCTCATCTTCGTTGGGTGGTACCTACACTCACCTCTTCTTCCTTCTCCACCTGCTATTAGCACCAACATGCCTGTGCACAGGGAGAATGACAATTTTAAGTCATCTGGCCCATTCAGAGCTGAGTGTTTCTTCCTAATAACACCTTGTCTTGGGAAGTTGCTATTAAGATCCCTGGTACATGACGGATGGGATCCCGCCTCTCCATCAGATTAAGCAAGTTTGGTCAGCCTTAGTTTTGGGCTTACTTAATCTTTTTTCACCGATTTCAGCCTGTTTCTAGCCACGATGGAGCAAGACCCGACTCCCCAGTGCTCCCCCAGGAACCCCACTAACAGCCCAAACTCCCTCGGGACATTACTTCTCATCCATCCTGCACCACCACTCCATTAAGGAAAGTTTGATAATCTCCCTAAGCTGATAATTACGCCTTGTTTATTACTCTGCATGTGTAATTGCAGACAGGAACTTTTAAGAGCTATGTCAACCTAATTACTTGCAATAGGGCAAGGCATCAAACCAGTTATCAAGTCTCGCTCGGGTTTACATGAGGGTTTATTTTCTTTAGGTGCGTAGCTGTAACAGCAGGGCAGGAGCATCCCAGGCAGGCACCAAGGCTCCTCCTGGGGATGTGCCTTCCCCATTCCGCTCAGAAGCCAGGGAAGAAGGGCAGGAGGCTGGTTTGGACCAGTAAAAAAATACTTTTAATGCCAGTAAAGCCCAAAAGAGATTGGTCCCCATCTTGGTTAAAACACACGTGGTCGGGACTTGTCAGAGCTGGCTTTGCAACTGCCTTCTCCTGGGTGGGACGGCACCAAAAATCCCCTTCCATCCCTTCTTATCCCCAAAATAAAGGCGTCTGCCTGCTGGGACACTTCACACCTGGCAATCCAAGAGCAAAGCACCCCATAAAACTGCTTTTCCCCCCCAGCCTGGAGCCATGCCCACACCCCACGCTCGCCCTGCCCATACTTTCCCCCAGCTTTGCATTAAATTTGCTACCCTATAAATATCTCCTCCGCTGGGGCATGCTGAATGCCTCCCACAGGGAAAGCAATAAAGCCACAGGTGGGCTCAGCTTTGCCCAAGCTCCTTCATCCTTGCCGGTGGGTTGGTTTCGCCTCCTCGAAGCTGCCCGCCTCTTCCAAAATAAAGCCAGCGCGGGCAGGAATGAGCAGCGCCTCGTGGCTCGACTGGGATGGGCACCTGTTTGCACCTCCTAAACGCAAAAGGTCAGCTTGAAAGGACTCCGCGGGGAGAACATTTCCCTCCTACTCTTTGCAATAAGGCACGTGCCTGCAAAACCACCCCAAAACCCCTCACCAAGCACCCACAGAGCTTATAACCCCCTTGCACCCACCAGCTTTGTCCTCCTCGGGGAAGAAATGCTGGGCGATGAGGACGCAAAAACCCTCAGGAATCAGCTCACCGGGGTTGTTTGCAAGCTCCAGCACTGGGATCTGTTCCCAGGTCCTCGAAATTAGGGCAGGCGGAGATCCATCAGCAGCGGGGAAGTTTATGCAGAGCAGCTCCTAATCTGGCAGATGTAATCATTAAAAAAAAAAAAAAAGAACTCCTCGGACTAGATCAACTATAGCCACAAAACCACGAGCCTCCAGACATCTACACGTGTGTATATATATCTATATATATGTCCTGCGATGGTTTACCATGTCTGACCTCCCACCTGATAGCACAGAGCGCAGCCTGCATCACTAACAGCGCTTTTTGCCTCCTGAAAAATCCCGTTCTTGCAGCACAAACCAAGGTTTATTTAGCAACTGGTGGGGAGCGCCGCCCAGGCTTTTGCTGTGACCAGAACGGGCCGGTCCTCATGCTTATCCCCAGCACTGGACGCAGATATGGAGAGAGTGCCTCAGCCAGCTCTCCGCAGTGCCATTGCCCCTCTTCTTCCTCCCCAAATGAGACATTGCAATGGGTGGGTGCTTTGCCAAAGCCCCTGCAAGAAGGATTTCCTATTTCTCCACCACCAGCATAGCTGCAGCGGCTCCATGAAGACCTCCAGAGGCCCCAAGAAGCTTTGAAAGACTCCTAAGGGTTGCAAAGAACCCAGGAAGCTTACAAAGACCCTGCATGGCTTGCAAAGACCACTCCTAGTTTCCAAAAAACCACAGGAAGCTTGCAAAGACCCCATTCTCCTTCCACAGCAAGTCCCTCAAAGGCAGGGACCTGTGCAGCGGCAGGGAAATGGGCTCTGCCACCCCCTTTGGGCAGCCCAAAAAAACCCCAGGACCACCCAAAAATCCCCAGAGCCACCAGGGTTTCAATCCCATATTTGCTAGCGGGTAACACTTACTCCTAAGAGTCCACAGGATTCCTTCTGCCTGGCAAATGCCATGGACTTTTATCCATACCAGCACCATCACACCAGCTGGACCACAGGGGATATAAATACATTTATATTTATATATAGGTGTATAAAAAAAACCCCATGAGCAGCTAGAAGCACTCCAGCTGATTATAAAAATCACAAGTGATGCGGTGACCTTGTGTAAGGTCTTTCTGTAAGATGGGCACGATTTGGGGATGTTTCTGAAGAAGCAGAGGATTTAAATAGCATGCGTTTTCCTTACTGACAACTGAAATACTAAATCTTTGGGCGCAGGAATTGGGAAGTGAAACTGGTAAAGGGGAAGCTGGTTTTTGCTCATTTGCCTCCAAACTGATGGGTTTACACCTCTGTTGTCCCCGTCCACAGGAGAGCGCGGGGAGGTGAGGCCACTCTGGCCCATGCAATGCCAGCTGCTGGCTCTGCTTTGGGGTAAAAAAGAGGGAAAATAAGTCTTGTACAGCACTGGAAAACAGAGCCCACTTGTGCAAACACGATGCGGCTTCGGTTTCTTTTTTTTTTCTTTTTAAATTATTTCTCTTTCAGGTTCCTCTTTCACCAGTGTTTCTTACTACTGGTGGCTTAAATAGGCAGGGGTTCAGTAGATAAACCATGATGCTTCTCAGAAGGAATGCGTTCCAGCTGCCAGCAGGTCAGCTCCTGGAGCAGGGTGGCTCAGCCAGGGGCTCATTTAACCCGAGCCCCCGGCATGTTTTGCATAGCAGCGGTGCCGCCCTGACCACGATGCTCTACAAAAAGCAGATTCTAGGAGCAAAGTGGTTTCTATTTTCTTATATTCCTTGGGGAGAACATCTACAGCCTTTAATAAAATCTCTCTCCCCATTGCCACAAATCTCATTCTTGCATGTGCAGAAAAGCGACAAAAATGCCTTTTTGTGTGTGTTCCCAAGTGTTTGCTCAGCAACGCAAAATCCTCACTCACATTTGCTTGGGTCATGGCAAAAAAAATAAAGCCCAAAACCAAACAACCAGGATCTACTTCAGATGGGAAACCAGGTTTGAGCTTATTTCCTATGCCTCAGCCACGGAGGGAAGAGAGCACTAAAAAAGAAAAGCCCGAAAGGGATATAAATAGGGAACATCACCCTGAATGTTTCTGCTCCTCACTAATTGCTTGTGGCTTCCAAAATCTGGGGCAGAAGTTTGGTTTTTGAAATGAATATTTAGCTTGATGTTAATAAATAATGCAAATGCCTGCGTAGGCAGCAATTGCTGCTGACATGCTCTGCTGCGGTGCGGCAAGTGGCGGGTTCGCCATGCAAAACCACCTCCGATTTCCCCTCATTGGCAACTTGCTCCCTAACTTCTCTCTGCAAATAAGCAGGGAGAAAAAAAAAAAAAGTGTCCTGCTCTAGCCTAAGGGCTGGGAAATTGTATTTCTTTCTCCCAAGAGCAGCCAGTGCTTTTTCCTAGAGAGCAAAAAAGAATGGATACCCCCCAGATGCAAACACCAGCTGAAACACAAAGTGCTGCAAAAATCACCTCCCCATTGGGCTGCTCATCCCCGTTTGGGGTCAGGGAGATGCTAGAGAGACAGGGAGGTGGGGACAGCTGGGGGAGCTCCTTGCATACAGCTTGGGAGCCAGCCGGGCTTCAGGCCAGCTGCCCTCCCTCTCCATCCCTTCTCTTCCCTTGAAGATCATTTTCATGGGGCTTTAGAGGGTCCAATCCAACCACCCCCTCCCTTTGGAGTGGGGTGGGGGCTGAAAATTTGTCATCCCAAACTTTGCAAGCTCTGAAAGCTGATTGATTTGCTCCAGGACCAGTCGAGGAGGAGGAGGGAGGCGTGCCTGGAGGAAGGAGAAGCAGCTGGGGTGCTGCCGGGGGGCTCAGTGCCACCCAGAGCAGGTGGGAAAGGGTACGTGTGCCCACCATTGGGGCATCCAGGCTGCTGCGTGGGGAGATGCCGGGGGACCGCACGCTCCGGCTGCAGCACGGGAACCGCATCGAGGCCCTGTGCGTGCTGGGCACCCGCATCTCCACCGACGTCTACGGGTGAGTGCAACACCCCAACACTCCCCTTTCTCCCTCCATTTCTGCACTTCCTCCTTGCTCCTCGCCTTTACCCCCCATTTCTCCGCAAATCCCCTGTCCTCATTTTTCCTTCTGCTCCCCCAGACCCCACAGCCCCCTCACACTGTGATTTAATGCAATTTGTGGGCAAAATCTTCCCTGGGCTTTGCAAATCTGCACAAGTCCCAAGGAAAAGCTTCAAGCATTCACGTTTGCAAGATACAGTATTTACCCCGGGTCTGTGACGGCAATGGGTTTGATCCGTTTGCGGTCAACAGATCTAGCATCATCTTGGAAAGCTGCTGGAGAGCGGAGGGATGAGCAGGAGCCACAGGGATGGTCCGCAAAGGAGGGGATGCAGCTGGGAGAGGGAAGGAAAACAAGATCTAGAGTCCTGGGAAAGCATGCAAGTCCCCACACCACCAGCCCTGCACCCCTAAAGCCAACCTAACGCTGCACTGCAAGATAATTATCTCCCCAAAGTTTAAAAGCTCATTTCATGGTTAATTCTGGTCCTTGCTGCTTTTGCACAACTTGCCTTCAAAACTCAAGCCAAGCAGCGCAGTTACAACTCATCTGGCATCTCTCTGGGTCAAATCTCCTCCCAGTGGAATTCCCAAAACTCCAGAAACAAGGAAACCAAACCAGTTTTTCCATGCATAATTAAATATAATTTAACAATTTAAGAAACGCCCAGGCAGCAGCAAACGAGCGCTCAGATTTCCTCTCCCCCTGCCCCAGTGCGGGTTTGGTGGGGCCACCAGCATCCAGAAAACCAATAAATGATGCTGTAACTGTGATAACGGAGCAGGATCTCAGGGGTCGGGAGAAAGCATGCCCAAAGGGAGCCTGCACCTCAGCAGCTGTAAGCATTCCTCAAAAAAATAACAACCCTGGAAAGACAGGGAAATGAGGGAGAAGGAGCCAGCAGAGTGGAAGGGGATGCACGGAGCAGCTGGAGCAAAGCAAGGGCACATCAGACAGGGAGCACTGCAACACCAGCTGCTTTGGGGTTGGATAAAATTACCCTGAAATTCAGAGTTTCCCATGGTAAAGTCTCTCAGCTGGGCTGCCACACCATGAGCTGTTAAATACTGGCTTTGGCTCGGCTGGAAAATAAACACGGATTTCTCCACCAAAGTGCAAACCCAAGTTGGGTTCCCCTGGCGCTGAGTGCTTTCGCTGTAATTCTGATAGATCGTAATCTGCAGTGATGGCTACAAAATAGACTCATTTTGCTAAAATAGTGTGTTCTGGCCTAAAAAAAAAAAAAAGACAACACTTCAAGTGTTCCCAGGCAGGGAGGAAAGGGCAGAAAGGTGCCGGCGGTGAGTGTGGAGACGCCAGCATGCCCAGTCCTGGCTGCGTTTTGGGCAATGAAATTAATTGTAGTGGGAACCGAGTGGTTTTGGTACAAACCTTTACAAATACGGCATGTTTTTGGCAGGGCTGCCCCGGCCGGGGCGGTCTCCTTTGGTGTGAAGTACACGGAGGGGGTGAGCGTGGAGGTGGCATGCCGGGGCCAAGCAGAGGTTGGGTCAGCCCTCAGCAGTGGGACGCGGTGGCCACTGGACGAGGGAACAGTCCTGAGGTTCAGCATGAGCCGGGCCAGCACCGAGGTCAATGACAACAAGGTAAGAAGTGGGGTGCTAGGGTGTGGGATCTCCACAGAGGTAGAACTTCCTTCCCCAACAAGGGATTTGGGGGTTTGCAGGTAACCATCAGCTTTTACGCAGAGGGAGGGCAGCCCATCAACCAAGCTGGGGTCTTCCTCACTGGCATCGGTGAGTACGAAGGCTTCTGCAATGTGGCAATCCCTCTTCAACCCTTTGGTCCCTTGGAGTGGGGTGTTTTGATGTGGGGGCAGAGATGGACCCAGATTTGCTGGGTCTAGGGGGTTTTTGCACCACCCAACCTTGCCGTACCCTGGGATGATGGTGGGGTCTGCCCATCCAGGGATCTCTCTGGATGTCGACGCGGATCGGGACGGCGTGGTGGAGAAGAACAACCCCAACAAGGTAATTCAGCCTCTTCCACTGCACAGAAAGTCCACAGGCTTGCAAGAGCCTGAGCTTGCTAAACCCCAGCGGGGTGTTTTAGGCAATCTGGACCTGGGGTCCTGAGGGACACGGGGCCATCCTGCTCGTCAGCTGCGACAAGGAGATCCCCCTCACTCCAGCATCGGACTGCGACGATGAAAGGGTATTCAGCAAAGAAGGTAATGCAGCTTCAAAAAAAAAATTCATATAAAGCAAAAAATGCTCCGTTATTCCCCCTCTTTAACCTTTTTGGAGATGAAATTTTGCTTGGGAATCGGCTGCTCATGAGCTGCTCTCCACCAAGCTGCTGAGTAAGCTTCCCACATGGGAATTTTTTTCTTTTAATGCCATGCAAACTAATTGCGGTCAAGCAGGGGCATGAAGCACGGCCAGAAAAATAGCAGAGGTGACACTGACGGCAGAGCTTGGCCCAGGGATGCTTCACGCGGGTGAAAGGAGCTCAGGGCGAGGCATGCAGCCGGCAGCCAGGAATACACCCACCTGTTCCTGGAAAACTAAAACCACTCGGAGCTGGTGCCCATCGGCTTTTTGAGGCCAGGGACCGGCTGTGCCAGGGATGTTGGAGAGGGGGGAAGGGCGTTTGTTTCAAAGCACAAGCCACAAACTTTGCTAGCAGGACCGCAGGTTGTTTTTCCAGCTTGCAAAGGCTGGTAGCAAGGGAAGAGCAGAATTCTTGGGAGATGCAAGCCCCAGGAGGGAGCATGCAAGTCAACCAGAGCTTTATCACCCAATTTTTTTGTTTGTTTGCACCCCAGATTTGCTGGACATGTCTCGGATGGTCTTGAGGACCGAAGGGCCACAGCGCCTGCCCCGGGGGTACGAAATCGTTCTCTATATTCCCATCTCCGACGCCGACAAAGTTGGGGTCTTTTATGCGCAGAGTAAGTCCTTTGTCCTTCCTTGCCTTCTCCTCCTCTGCCCCTTCCTCCTCATTTGTGGTGCTTTTGAGATCCCTGCAAGCTCTTTTCTTCCCATCTCTGACCTCGTCCTCTCCAAGGATGATCTTCAAACAGCACTTCTGAAGCAAATCATGCCCTCAGCATCCCTTCTCCAGACTTTTCCGGCATCAAATATTCCCTCTTCTCAATCAATTGGAAAACTTTGGAGATTAAGAAGCAGAGGCAGAGGGCCATAAAGGCATTTATCCAAGGTCATCCAGCAAAGGAATAGCAAAAAAAGAAAAAAGCCACGTGTCTTGACACCCAGATGCTTTACCCATGATGGTAACATGCTCTACAACACATTTTCCCCTCCTTGCTCCTTGTTGTGGGCACAGTGATTTATTCCCTGTGACCAAAAGCCCTCATCCAGCCCAGAAATGTGCCAGTAAGTAGCTTGGTCTTGTCCCTCCACACAGAGGCCATCTGTCGGCAGGAGGGTTGATGGCATTGCCATCCCATGGCAGGTCAGAGGGGGCTGCAAGGGCAGAAACCCCATGAAAACAACTTCTTAATGACTGCTCCATCCAAGGAAACACAGAGACATTTTTTCCCTCCCGCCCTTCTTGCGCATGACTGAAAAATTGCAAGCCCCTCAGCTCCTCCTACTTCTGCCAGATGAAGCTGTTATCCACCCCCAAAGGCAGAGAAGCTCCAGCGCAGAGGGACCGTGGTACCTCCTTGCACACGAGCAAAATAGGTTGGAAACTACCACCAAAATGTTGGGAACTGCCCACCTTCCCCTTTCTCTTCTTGCAGATCCCTTCTTCGGGCAGCGCTACGTCCACGTGCTGGGCCAGAGGAAGCTGTACCACACTGTGCAGTATACCGGTGGGGCCGCTGAGCTCGACTTCTTTGTTGAGGGGCTCCGCTTTCCTGACGACACCTTCCCTGGGCTGGTCTCCATCCATGTCAGCCTCCTGGAGACCCTGGCTGAGGTCTGGGGTCTCTGGGGGAGGGGTGCAACAGCCCAAGGGCATAGAGAAGGGGATGGGGATTGAACGGAGTGGCCCTATTAATTTACCCCAAAAATTACCTCAGGGGTAGGGTATTTGGGGGGAATAGTGGTAAATAGGGTGTAGAAAGTCCCCAATTTCTGCTTGCCTCCCCCAGGGTATCCCCCATACACCAATCTTCACCGACACAGTAGTGTTCAGGGTAGCACCGTGGATCATGACCCCCAACACTTTGGCACCGGTGAATGTCTTCGTCTGCAGGTAAAGGCCAAGGGATGATGCCTTCCCAGCCAAACCAACATCAGCCCCACAGCCTCCTGGAGGTCACCAAGCCAGGCTGGGGAGGCGATGGGCAGAGGGAAAGGCAGCTGCCTGCGGGGGATATCCACCCTCCAGCAGCCCTTCATCCCCTTCCCTCCTGATATCCACTTTTCCAGCATGAAAGACAACTACCTCTTCATCAAGGAGATAAAAAACCTGGTGAACAAGGCCGGCTGTGAGCTGAAGGTTTGCTTTGGCTACATCAACCGTGGGGACCGCTGGATGCAGGTAGGTGGGCACTGGAGAGGGGGCAAAGCTTTCCCTCCCTGCTGATGTGTCCCACACTGGTTTTCTTCCCTTCCTTAGGATGAGATTGAGTTTGGCTACACCCACGCTCCCCACAAAAGCTTTCCGGTGGTGCTGGACTCCCCTCGGAATGGAGGGCTGGAGCAATTCCCTGTCAAGGAGCTGCTGGTAAGAGCAGGACAGACGTTTGCATTGCCTGAGCAGCAGCTTGCAGGTTTTTATGCTTAGCCTAGTTCACCACTCCTAAAACCCTATTGCACTTGGCTCCTTGAAGGCCCTACAATGAATTGCCTGAAAAATGAGTTTAACACCTCCGCATGCAACTGCGTAGAGATATTACCCTGTCCGCTTCCAGCTGGGGGACACAGCCTCACACCCCCCAAACCAAGGATTGGAGCCTGATCCACATCCCAGCCATCTGTAAAACCTTTTATCCAGAAGGTGCTGGATGAGAGGGGCAGGGAGGACCTCATGCCTCTGGGAACCAAGGACTCCTGCCTTCACCCTGAATATCTGAGCAATGGGCTGGTTTTTCCTTTCCTCTGCACCCACAAATACACAGCAGGCCCCGAGCAGGAGAGGAAATGAAAGCGTGAGAGGGGTCGATTTACTTGCTCGGAAGAGAGCAAGATGCTGCCAGAAACATCCCTGTGGGGCTTCTCTGCCAGGGCAAAGGGCCAGCCACAGGCAGGGTGTGCAAAGATAGCTGTTTGGGAGAGCAACAACCCAGGCTAGGGCAGGTGGTGAACTACGCCTGGGCATGGCCAAGCCAGAGGAAACTCTGGCGGAGTCCTGCAGCAATTCTGACATGCAAATTGGTCGCCCGATCTGGGTCTAGGGACGAAAGACTAATTGAGCCATCAGTAGCTGGTTCCCTCTAGAGTTTCCCTCAGGATAGCTGGCACTCAGCAATGGGCAATTTTACCTGGTAAAGCGAATGATTAGAGGTCTTGGGGCCAAAACAATCTCAACCTATTCTCAAACTTCCAATGGGTAAAGCGGCCAGCTTGCTGGTGTGGAGCTGCACCATGGAATGAGAGTGCTCAGTGGGCCACTTTTGGTAAACAGAGCTGGTGCTGCAGGATGAACCCAATGCTGAGTTAAGGTGCCCAATGCCAATGCTCAGAGCCCAGAAAAGGTGTTGGTTGATCTATTTTTAAAAGCTGGGGAGGGATCTGGAGCCCAAGGCTGATGGGGAATGGCTGGGGGACCCAGTGGGGGTCAGGCCCTGCTCCCAGGGAATGGGCAATGGGACGAGGGGAAACGGCCTCAAGTTGTGCCAGGGCAGGTTTAGGTTGGACATTGGGAAGAATTCCTTCCCTGAAAGGGTTTTCAAGCACTGGAAGGGTCTGCACAGGGAAGAGGTCCAGTCCCCATCCCTGGGGGGATTTAAAAGCCGGGCAGACGAGGTGCTTAGGGACAGGGTTTAATGGTGGGGTGGCAGGGTTAGAGGAATGGTTGGGCTTGGTGATCTTAAAGGGCTTTTCCAATCTAAATGATTCTATGATTCTGGGAGAGCCCAGCGGAGACAAGCATGGGAAAAAGATGAATTGAAGGATCCCTTTGAGATTCGGCCATGCAGAAAGGGCAGGACCTCCCCAAGCAGCCACCAAATCTCTGCTCATATACCCAGCCAGACCCTGGCAGCAGTCTCAGCCCTGGTCTCTCTCTGACAGCAACGGGAGGAGAGGACAGCTCACTTTTTGCTGCATGTCACTTTAGGGAAGGTTAAGCGCTTTCAAAAAGCATTGAAATGCATCTTTTCTCATGCCTGAAATGAGTACATGCAGTCCCGGATTCACCAGGCAGGATGGGAATAGCGCACTGATCCGCTCCTTCACAAATAAGCCAGGCAACCGCTCCTATCTGCCCTGTTTAGGAATTGCTTTGCTTCATATTTAGAGAAGCAATTTCAACCTTCAGAGCCACTAACATATTATACTCCAGTTTCTGCTTTGAAGCCTCCCCTAATCCCCACTCCAATCTTTTCAATCTCATTTTCCAGCTAGGAATATTTAGCTAAACGCAACACGCACGGGTCCTCCTCTTGCCCCAGCCAAGCCCTAAGCCCCTGGGACCCCGTGCCAGGGAAAAAGGAGATGAGAAGGAATTAGCCCCTCAAAATCAGTCTGGAACTGATAGGACTTGGATGTGACCCGCAAACCTGGGGTGAACCAGTGCCGTGACAGTTGAAACTGTACCGGCTCTGTGGTTTATTAAACTGAAATAAGCTGAGAGCAGGTGTTTCATGCCCAGGGAAAGGATCTGACCCCCTGCCATACTCCAGATACACACCTTAAAAATGCCCTGGGAGCCTCGGGGAAAGGCAGCAGCAGCTCCCAGCTTCTCGAAACACCCTCAATTAAAAAAAAAAAAACGCAACTTTTAGATCATAACCATGCACCCTCATGTCTCCCTGCTCATTTTTACCAAGTTGTGTATTTGGTTTACCCCTAAGGAAACCCAACACTAATAAGCGATTGGGATTTAATGCAAACCCAACAGATACCTGATCTCGTCCTAGGGGCTGTCGTGAACTCCAAGCCCACGTCGACTTGAACCAAAGAGCAAGGACAGGTCCAAAGCAGGATTTTTGTCCCACCACGGCCAGTTTTGTCCTGGTTTTAACATTGCAATCTCTCCCTTGGGCATTTGACCCTGGCACATCACAACCAAGGGTTAATTATCCCTGCATGCACAACACCTTAAATCCCAGATATGTTAAGTCCTGAAAATCAGGGCTTAAATAGGATTTAAGTGAAGTACAGCCCTTCGGGTGACTCTTATGCCTGGGGTGGATTTACCCTCAGGGGCTGAAGTTCATTTTGCTTGACAAGAGCCATCCAGAAACTCAGCTTTGGGGCTACCCCAGCACCTAATTAGCTTAATACAGACACTTAAACACTGGCTGTAGGACAGCAGAGGAAATCTATCCCCAGCTCTGCCCCTGGCACTTGCCATTTATTACTGAGCCCAGATGACCCAGAGAACTTTATGCTCTTGCCTTTCCTTTAGCCTCTCCCCATCCATGGACAGGCTTCACTCTTGATATTTTTACCCACTGGAGCAGGTCTGAGCCCAGAAGGAGAGATAAAAGCAAAGGCACAGAGGCAGCAGGGGCTCAGGGCAAAGCCCACAGTGATTTCTCTTTCCCCAGGGCCCTGACTTTGGCTACGTGACCAGAGAGCCCCTCTTCGAAGCCATCACCAGCCTCGACTCTTTCGGCAACCTGGAGGTCAGCCCACCTGTGACCGTGGCAGGGAAAGATTATCCACTGGGGAGGATCCTCATCGGCAGCAGCTTCCCCACGTAAGAGATGGCAAACCCACATGTTTGGGAGCAAAGGAACCACAATTGCCCCTAGATATCATCCCAAAAAGTCACATTAAAGGCCTTAATTAGCCATCCCCTGGCCAGCTGCAAATCTGATACCCTGGGGAGTGGGTGTACCCAATTCCTGCCTTCACATTTGCACCATCCTTTCTTTCCTCCACCTTGACAGCAATTTATGTGTTATGTGTATATTGCCGCATAAATATTATTCTGTGTATTCTCTCTCTCGGGGGTATCTCACCCCCAGATCTGCAGGGAGGAGAATGACCAGAGTGGTGAGGGATTTCCTCTATGCCCAGCAAGTGCAGGCTCCCGTGGAGCTCTACTCCGACTGGCTGTCCGTGGGTCACGTCGACGAATTCATCACTTTTGTGCCCACCTCTGACACAAAGGTACCCCAAAGCTCCGAGCTGCTCCATGGTTTAACTTCTGGTTTAACCAGAACATGGTTTAACCCTCATCCCATTGGGGCACCTCTAGGGAAGACCTCAAATCCCATTTCTTCGACACTCCCAGCCAATATTTGCTTGGGTTTTTTTACCCCATCTCCAAAATGAGGGCTCTGTACACAAAAAGGCACTTCCTTAGCTAACAGTCAATACAGATAGAAGAAAAAAAAGATGCCTGCAAAGGTAGTAAAGAAATTTAAACCTCAATATCCACATGGGCTGGCCAGGGCTCACGGCTGCTCAGCATCTCCCAGATGTTTTCACAAGTGAGCTCTTTCCTCTATCCTGGTTTTTACTGCTTCTGACACAGGACTTTTCCCCTGGGGGAAATCATGCCTTGACCTGGATGGTTCAGAAAAAGAGTATTTATGCACACACACACACCACCAGCTATGCCCCCTCACCACCGCATTAAAAAAGGTACTAAATAACAGCAAAAATGCCTAATTTTAAGAGTTCAAGCTCAGGTTCCTTGCAAAAATAAGCCCCTGAGGTCCCCCAAGGCTCCAGATAAGCTGCTTTGGGTGACCACTCTCCCTCCTGTCTTGCCCCAGCGATTTCGGATGCTGATGGCCAGCCCCGTGGCGTGCTACAAGCTCTTTCGGGAGAAGCAGAAAGAGGGACAGGGCGAAGCCACCATGTTCAAAGGCAAGGAGACAGCGGGCAGCTTCAGCCAAGCCTTGATGTCGGTTGAGCCTGCTGGCCCGAGGGCGGCAGTGCCTGACTGACATGAGGGTATCGGAGGGACCTGGAGACCTTTTCCCACCCGGCTGCCCTCCACG
>NW_009260790.1:3254069-3256425 GCF_000687185.1 Egretta garzetta
TGAGGGTATCGGGGGGACCTGGAGCCCTTTTCCCACCCGGCTGCCCTTCATGGCTGGCAAGCGGGATGCCTGCCCACCATACCCAGCCTCCTCAAGCCCTATTTTGGGAAAAGGAGTGGGACGGAAGGGATAAAGCCCTCTGCATGGAAGGGATACTTGCTTGGTGGGGTGGAGCATCTCTGTGAATGCCAGCAAAGCTCCAGCACGGAGCTGGGGGCAACCAGGGGGCTCTTGTGTCACCCCAGATTAACACCATTTTTTCTTGCTTGCCCTTTCCTCCCTGCAGCAATTTTGGGCACCCTTTAACTGTGGGTTTGATCATCACCCATCCACAATGGGGTTGGGGGAAGGTATCCACATGTCCGCAGGTCACTCTGGGTCACTGCCACCCATCTGGGACCCAGCCACCCCAAAGAGAGGGGTGGAGGTCGTGGCTCTGGTTTTATGGAGCTGAGTGGAGAAATTTAGGTTTAGAAATTTAGCTAATGACTCCTGTGGGCAGGGGGGTGGATGATAGAATCTTTCCAATGTTAGTCCCAATGGGCAGAGGTTTTCCTCCCACCCAGTTTCCCAATAAACCAAGAACTGAGACTCCCGTCAGTCTTAACCCCAAGCTCAGGGAATCAGGATTTGGGTTTGGTTTTTATTTTTTCCATCTCTGTACCCTGTTTTAAGCCAGGCTCCTACCAGTGCTGCTTCATTTTGAAGGGGGTTTGCATTTGCAGGGTACTCAGGGACAGACACAAAGCGAGTCACCATTAACAAGGTCCTTTCCAATGACGTCCTGGTGCAGCAGAACCAGTATGTCCAGGTAATAACCGATATTTCTGGTAATAATCCACATTTTTTTGCAATAACCACCCCAGGATGGTGCAAACCCTTAAGGGGAGGCATTTTGGCTCTCCTCCTGTGTGAGATGGTTTGGGGGACTGTGTCCACCTGTGTGTGTCCCCTCGACCTGCTCTTTTCCATCCCCTCCAGTGCTGCATCGACTGGAACAGGGATGTCCTCAAGAAGGAGCTTGGGTTGGTGGAGGAGGACATCATTGACCTGCCGGCCCTCTTCAAGCTCGACAAGCAGGGCAAAGCTGTGCCGTACTTCCCCAACATGGTGAGGGGGGTCCTCACTCCTCGGGTCCTCCCTCAAAACCAGCTTATTCAGCTAGGATGAGTCCCTAAAGTTGTCCCAAAAAAAGCCCAATATTTACAGCTGCCCAGAAAAAAGAAAATATCTCCAGCCAGGCTTGGATAAGCCCACAATTGCTTGCGGCTGGGTTAAACTATATAGTTTTGAGGTGAAAACCCTTCAAAGCAGTGAAATTGCAAGGTGTGGGGCACAGTTTAATGATAAAAAAGGGGAAAATGATGATGGATTTGGAGGCCTGGGGGAAAGCGGCTCCCCCATTTTGGGGTGAGGCTGATGGAGGAGGGTGGCTGGTGGCTTTCCTTTGGCTTTATCAATCGGAGAGGCAAGTCCTGATGCTACTGGGCTCCCCTTCTGTCACCCCACAGGTCACCATGATCATCCTGGCCAAGGACCTGGGCATCCCCAAACCCTTCGGCCCCGTGGTGGGGGGTGAATGCTGCCTGGAGCGGCGGACCCGCTCCCTCCTGGAGCCACTGGGCCTACGCTGCCGGTTCCTCGAGGATGTGGCCTCCTACCATGGCAGGCTCGGGGAGGTCCGCTGTGGCACCAACGTCCAGCGACGGCCCTTCGCCTTCAAATGGTGGCACGTGACGCCATAGCAGGGCCTCCTTCTCCCTCCACCCTTGCCCCTGGCGGCTTTTTCAGCGTGTGTTGCTTGCGATTCAGTTAATAAATAAATTTGCTGTGAGGAATGACGTGGAAAATTAAATAATAACGGGGCGATAATCGGGAGAGAAAGGGAGAGAAGCCCTCAGGGAGGGCGAGGCAGGGGGGACGCCATTTCTGCCCTTGGCGCCCACCATTTTGCTCTGACCAGTGTTGGTGCAGGCAGGAGGGACAGGCCATTTCCCCTGCAGAAAAAAAATCGGCTGGGAAGTAATGGGGGGCCGCAGTGGTTTCCCCCCTCCCCCAAAAGGGGGGATCCAGGAATCCTGGCCCCGCCATCACGCCTTGTGCCACAGGGCCCGCCACACTCAACATGGCGCCTCCCACACGACCGCCGCCACACCCAAGGTGGCTTCCCGAAGAGCCCCGCCCCTCCTCCCCTCAGAGCCGCGCTCTATGGGCATGCTGGGGGCTCCTTCCGCTTCCGGGGCGGGAGCAGGGGCGGAACTGCGCAACGCCAAGATGGCGGCGGCCGTGGTGGGAGTCTCCTTGAGGCGCAGCGTCCCCGCACGGCTCCCGCGGGCCGGCCCCCCGCCCGCGGGGG
>NW_009260790.1:3256907-3258907 GCF_000687185.1 Egretta garzetta
TGAAGATGTGTTAGGGGGCTGATGGGGAGGGTCTGGGGGTCAAAAGGGAGCGAGAAGGGGCCTGGAAGCGTTTAGGGGGAGATAGAGTTTGAATGGTGATGGAGGAAGAGGAGGTGCAGAAGGGTGTTGTTTGTCTGGAGTGGGGTGGGGACGTGACTGGGAGCTTCTCAGGGCAGTTTTGGGGCAGGAAGAGCCTCCAGGGCTGTGGAGGAAGGAGTGTTGGCAGGCACTGCAGCAGTGCCCATGGCTTTCCCCTCAGTTTTAGGTTTATCTCCTGCCTTGTGGAAGAGGGGGCCCCAGGACAGAGGTGGCTAAGTGCGTCAGAGTGCACTGCTGCAGCAAATCCTTGGGACAATTTTCCAAAAGCCGTATAAGTGCCCAAACACAAAGCAGTGATCCTGCACCAATCTCCTTGAAGCATACGCCCTCAACTAATGTTTTTTTTCCCTGCTGAGAGCACTGGAAGGGGCCTAAGGGTTGTTTTGCTGCTGTTTGAATGCAGATGTGTCGGGGAGCACAGACAGCAGCTGCGGCGGCGCCCCGTATCAAGAAGTTTGCCATCTACAGATGGGATCCTGATAAGCCTGGGGACAAGCCCCACATGCAGACGTATGAAGTGGATTTGAATAAGTGAGTATCACCCCATTAGGGAGAGGTTTTTCTGCCAGGCAGGCGTGCTGGGGCTATATGTACACACAGGTTATCTGACAAGCGATAATGGAGGGTGGTTGAGGAGCGTTTGAGGTGACAGCTGAAGGTGTCAGCAGCCTCATTAAGCTTCAGGGACTGTTAAAACCTTGTTGGAGTGGTCAGGGAGGTGGTGCCTCAGCTGTGCTACGGAGCACCTTGTCCTCAGCACAGGTGAGATCAATGTTATTTCCTGGTAACAACTTACTGTTGTCATGCAGGATTATTTTACCCTCCCTTACCTGTCTCAATAGCTGTCAGCAGTAACGCGGTCACTTTGTTTTGTGACATCCATGAGGTTTTACCTCTGTCCCTCAGTTGTGTTGAAGACTTGAACGTGTCTGTGGCTTTAATAAGCTTTATTTACGTGGTAAATTTGGGGGAACATTCCAAAAGGAAACTGTTCTATGTATAGCTTGCAGTCTCAGGCCTGGGAGATAAGGCGGAAGCTTTATCAACTCTTCTCATAGTCTTCTTCATGCTTAGTTACTTCTAATTTGCAAGTCATGTTAAACTTATGGTAACCACCTGCACGCTTTGCTGTAGCTGTCACGAAGAAAGCTCTTACTTCTCTGTGGTTCTGCGAAGGGGTGTAGTGTTCCCTGTGGTGCAGAAGCCTTCATGTGGGCACATGTGCCTTGATTTTTCTGAGCTCCAGTTGCTGCTGTGATCTTGCCAGAGGAATTCACCTCAAGCCCTGTCTGAAAGCTTCAGATACAAAGCCACGCAGCTCCCTGCTTAAGAAGCATGTGACGGAGAGCTCAAATTTTTGTGTAACTTGCACCAGCTACTAATTTCTGGGTGTTGCCTTGTCTGCTGTATATAAAATTACATAAGTTGTCCAAGACTGTTTTTATGTGCAGCAATGCCTCTTGTGACTAATGAGGACAGGCAGACTTGTTAAAACCTGACCCAAAAGGAGATGACCGGTAGCAAGGCACTCACTTTTCAGTTGTGCTGTCTGAACCCTCTCCAGCTGAGCCAGATCGTCAGGGTAGCAGCAAAAGAAAGGGCTTCTTTCCCACCCTGACCCTGGGGTGTGCTGAGGAAAATGGGTTGTGTTGTTGGTCAAGATATCTCTTATCTTGTTGCCTGGAATTGGCAAAAAAAAAAGTCAAATGTATTTTTAATTGTAGTTGACCAAAGTCCTTTTAGGTGCTGCTTAGTTTGGGTGCCAGAGGTCAAGCACTGAGGCTGGCGGGAGGGAATTATCCAGGTTCACCAACTTTGTTTTCTGTTATAGATGTGGGCCTATGGTGCTCGATGCTCTGATCAAGATTAAAAATGAGTTGGACTCCACTCTGACCTTCCGC
>NW_009260790.1:3258920-3267276 GCF_000687185.1 Egretta garzetta
AGGTAAGAAGGGTTTTCCAGCCTGCTAAAGTGAAGACTGCCCTTGAAGACTGACTTGCTGGCAGCATACGTGTAACTGCCAGAAAACTTCAGGGTAAATGGCAGCGTACCATGCTCCTCTTCCAGCTCCTGCATATGAAATACCTCGATGAATCAAGTAGTAAAGCTAAAGCCCATATTCACAGGGCGTAATCACATAACACCGAGTTATGAGCAATATCCTTACACAGCCCCCAGTCCTTCCTGTTTCTTTCCTAATCATGTTCGTCTTGCTGCCCTCCAGTGATGGACTGCGTAGGGAAATCTAGGAAAAGAGATTACAACAGCAAAATTGAGGGGGCAGACGTGGCAAATGGGAATGAATTGTAGGGGCTGCTTTATCTAGTGCTGCTGTGGAAATAGGAAAGGGTGTAGCTGGAAGAGTACTTATGACTTCTAGGAATAGCTTCAGGAATCTTTTTTTGGCCCTTTGACTAAGCTGAATGATTGATTGAGGAAAAGGCCATCTGGTGGTTTTACACTGCAGAGCTCCTCGCTGGTTCTCACACAGGTACACATCAGCATGTCCATTTAACTACGTTAAAACTTAACCTGTCCAGGTGACATCCCTGGGTGATGTTGGGATGCTGAGCTTAAAATGATAGTTGTGGAAATGCTGGGGAGGATGCCTTTATGGAATGACTTTTGATTTAACTAGGTGTGTTTGCAAGGATGAGAAATTCAGGTGCAATTGATGCCTGAAGATGTTTTGGCTTGGATCTAAATGAAAAGCACGCTTCAGTGCAGCCATTTCCTGTAGAATCTGCGTAGCAGGCAGAGGAATTTCAGATGGTGTGGTTGTTCTCAGTGTTAGATATTTAGAGAGCCAGTGCTGTTCCCAAGCAGCTGGAATTAATTGCCCTGAATACTTTTCTTTGAGAATGTGAAGACAGATTTTTCGAGCTGGACTGGTTCAATCTTGCCCCTTTTCTACCATGCAGGGAAAAAAAAATCCCATCAAAACCAGTTGACTGGAAAATACTTGTGACGGTTTCTCGAGTGGGAGGAATAACCTTGTTCGAGTGCCAGTCTTTATCTGGCAGCGAGGGGAAGGGTTGCCAGTGCATCAGGCGCTGAGGCGGACTAGCTCGCCAGCGTGAGGAGCAGTGGCATTTCTCTGACTCATATCAATTGATATGTGTCAAATCCTCTGAAATGAGAGTTTTGCCCTTTCAACATTCTTTCTAATATGATGGTTTAGGCATTGGTCTGAATTGGATACCCGAGCTCCTGACCTGAGCAGTATCTGTGACTGTTCTGCGGTGGTTTTTCTTGTAAACCTTGGCCTTTCCTGGGCTACATCTGATCCTTCTATTACCAGGAGCTCATTAGTAGTGTCATTTAATCCATTTGGTAAGCTATTTATATGCTGTTTGTTCTGGTGAGTGTCTGTCCTCTCACCTTTGGGAGTTAATGAATGTAGTTTATGGCACCGCTCGAGTCTGCTGTGGAAGTCACAGAAAGAAGCTTCTGTCTTGGGGACTTCGTTTTATGTTCCTGACCTTCAGGGACACTTTGACCAAAACTGTAGGGCTGATGAGGGATGTGCCTGGTTCCCATGTTTACGTTAATCTTTACGTTAGCTGCTTTGCATCAATACCAGCTTGTGGTTCAAACATGGGAACAAAGCTGAATGTCTTCCCCACCCTAAGTAGCATGTAAAACTAATGAATGATGCAAAAGGGATGAAGTGTCCAAGCTACTTGTTTTCTGCTGTGGAAGGAAGTTCTACACTGAGAACATGTTCAGGCTTTAATGAAAGTGACTCCTGTGTTTGTTCTTAATTTAAATAGCAACATGTTTGGCCTACTGGCAACTTCTGGTGTTTTCCTTGTCACGTACTGAGTTTCTTGAAGACAGCCTGGGGGCATCTTTGGGGCCAAGAGGATCTTCCTCAAGGAGGATAAGAGGGTAAATATCTAATGCTTTGTTCTTTTTCCCCCACACAGGCATCTGTGGCTCTTGTGCTATGAACATTGCTGGTGGGAACACGCTGGCCTGTATCAAAAGAATTGACCCTGATCTCAACAAGATCACTAAAATCTACCCTCTCCCCCACATGTATGTGGTGAAGGACCTTGTTCCAGTGAGTATCTGCTTCTGTCAGCTTGTGACCAAGGGTGACGCCGTTCTGGGCAGCGTGGGGTTCAGATTGGGTTGATAGGGATAATGTTGGGAGGTGCCAACACGATTGGGTCTCACAATTCACGTTACTCCTGCTGGTGTTTTCTGGCTTGGCTGGGTCTGAGGTTCTCAGCAGTGACTAAATTTGTCCTCGTTTGGAGGAATGTGGCAGGTTGAGGTAGAAAATGCCGCCTTCTGTTGGAGTGGCAGTAGATGGTGTCTCTCTCGTGCATCAATTTGGCTTAATAAATGTGACCTTTCTGCCTTTTGGCTTTTAGGACTTGAGTAACTTCTATGCACAGTACAAATCCATCGAGCCTTACCTGAAGAAGAAGGATGAGTCGAAACAGGGCAAGGAGCAGTATCTGCAGTCCATAGAAGACCGTCAGAAACTGGTTATGACTTCATTTCTTCCGTTGAAATCCCTTCCAGATAAGGCCGGGGTTAAACGTTAACACGCAATAGCTTCTAGTTCCTTTAATGACAAAGCTGTCTGGTGCCAAACCCGATGTGGGTGGAATCTGCTTCCTGAAATGCAGTGTCATGGCATGCCTGCGTTGCTAGGGGTAACGTTTGCTAACGAAATGCATTTGCGGTTGCGATGGGGACTCTGATCTCATTTCCACTGTCTGCACTGCAAAACCGTGTGTGCTTGTAAAAACATGGTGAAGGCTGCAGGCTTGTAATATCCTGGTGGAGATAAGGCGCTGCAGTTTTTGCTGGCCTGTAGGCTGTTGGGCTCAGCACTGTCTGTCTGGTTGAGCTGCAGCATGCTAAGCGAGGCGCTCATGTTGCTGCTTGCTGCGTTTTACAGCCCTAAAAAACTAATGGCAAAAACGAAACCCTTGTGGACGTGGAGACACGAGCATGATGGGTTAGTGCCAGTTTTTGGTTGTCTGTTTTGAGCGCTGTGTTGTTTTGGGGGGGGGGTTCTGGGAATGTAGTGTCATTGGTCCAAGGTTTCTGCTTAAAGCTAAAGAGTGTCTGAGGAACTGTTTGAACAGCTGGGATGTGCTGGTTTTTAAAAAGCTTATAGTGTCGGTAAGTTCTTGTGTGGATTTCCTTGGCTGCCACAGTAAGTACCATTAAATCAGCAGTTTCTCTTTTGCCTCTGACCTGTCTTGATGGACGCATCGCTTGCTTCAAGATTCAAAGCTCGCCTGTCGATGCTCAGCTGTGATCGCTGAGCAGGCACAGAGAGGGCAGGCAGCCCAGATTTTGGCAAGTGGTAAAAGAAAGGTGAATACAAACAGCAAAGAGGGAGGCTGGGTAAAGGGGATTCAATGAAAACATGTGAGCTGCAGCCTAATTCTCTTTAGTGATCTTTGAAAGTTTTCCATTATGTCTGCTTGCTGTGAAGTTCACATCCCATGAATAGAGTGGTCATGTGCCCAAGATGTCGGCAGCAGCATGACTGGTGCTGCGATGTCTTAGAAACCGCAGGATTTTACAGTCTGAAAGAATCTGTCCAAGGACAAGGGTCAATTCTGCACCGCTTGGTAATGTCTGATCCGTACGTAAGGGCTAAAGGGACTCTCCCTTCACGTGGTTTTCATAAAGCGGCATCCTTGAAATCACGTTCTCATTCAAGTAGAAACAGGCAAACCTAAAAGTGCCTGTGAGAGTGTCCTGAATCTTTCTCACAATGAGTAACCTTGCTTGCTACCTTGCTGCTGAGGTTCCTCTTGCTTTGAGAATGGCCTGTGTGCAGGAGAAACTTGGAAACGAAGTCAGCTGGAAAACCCCCACCTCTTTCTTTAAATCGTCAGTCATTTGAAGTGTTACAATTAGAAATAAGGCAAATTGGAAGCAGGAAGGTAAGTAGCTTTGGCAAGGCTTTCCCACAGCATACTGAGCAGCCCTTCTAACGCAGTAGACTTGCTACAAGCTCCCAGGAGTCTTTGACATTGCGTGTCTTTCTAAACTAAATTGAATGAGACTTCTGTCCTCAAAAGCAACTTTCAAATGCGTAATTTAAGCCAGACTGGACTCCATCATTTAGCCTGGGAGGGACTGATTGAGCTGGGAGACTTGAGAGACCTTGGTGTTTAACTGCCTTCTGCCCAGTGTCACTTCCACGTAGGTCTAACTTCCTTCAGTGCCTGAAATAAAAAGGCCTTCATCTCTAAAAATGGTGAAATGGTTAGACTTGCACCATTCCCGTTCTGTGCGTGCTTGGGGATCCCCACGGAGGACAAGTTACGAGCTCTTTGCTTCTCCCTTAGGCTGTTGGGCACACTTTGCTCTCTTTTTCCCTTCTGTAACATGGCCTGGAATTGTTAATTGGTTATGGATCTGCTCCTTTCCTCAGCCAGTTTTTGGGACAGGCTAGAAAGAAAGAATGCAGGAACATCAGGCAATTTCCACATTTTTCTTCAGTTTAATGCTTTTCTTTGTCACAAACCCCTAGTTTATTATAGAGGTCAAGTTGGGACGATGCATGCGTCTTGTTTCAGAGGACATGCACGTAGGGATTGCTTTCTCCTGGCAGCTCTGCTTCAGCTTTCAGAGCTGCTGTGTTGCGGCAAGTCCCTAGAGGGGAAGGTGGCGAGGGAAGCGCGTGCTTCATGTAAATCCCCTCTTTAAAAACGGCTTCGTCATGGATTTCTGGAGTGGCTTGACTGTGGTCTCCCACCCCTGTGCAGGATGGACTCTACGAGTGCATCCTGTGCGCCTGCTGCAGCACCAGCTGTCCCAGTTACTGGTGGAATGGGGACAAGTACTTGGGCCCTGCAGTACTGATGCAGGTAAGGACAGATTCCATTTGTCACCTGGGACTGCTGAGGGACTCCCTGTCTAAAAGCAGCACAAATGTTTGCAAGCACAGGTAGTGTAGTGTTACATAGTCCAGATCCTGGACCAGAATTCCTGAGTTAGATGTTGCTTTTAAAAACCTCACACTGCTTCCAACACTTTGAAGAAGCCTTTGGTGTGTGTCAAATGCCACTGACTTTCAGGCCTATCGCTGGATGATTGACTCCAGAGATGACTACACAGAGGAACGCCTGGCACAGCTTCAAGACCCGTTTTCTCTCTACCGTTGTCACACTATCATGAATTGCACAAGGACTTGCCCTAAGGTACGTGTACAGCCTGCGGGCATCCCTTCTGGGGTTATGGGCTTGTTTCCAAGCTCCTGGTTTCAAACCAATAGAAAAATACCGGCTTAGGGGGTGTTATTTTCCTCAAGCTTGCCTTGGCTTGTTCAGCCTTTTGAAATGCAGCGAGTTGCCAGCAGTCTTGCTTGTGATGATGACTGTGTGAGAGGACGTGGCAAAGTTTGCGTTGCACGTCACAGGAAAGTCTTTTCCTCGTGAGCAAGGCTGGGACTTTGAGAACTTATTTCCAAGATGTAGGGAGCGTGACAGTAGGGTGCTGGTCACGCAAGGGATGCTGCCAGAAACGCTGTGGGGAAGTTTGTCCTGTGTAGTCTGATCAGCGGGGTGAGCTTTGTGAGTGATACACATAACAACCCCCCCAGCGCAGCCTTAAACTCCGACAGTAGCAGCTCTCCCCAATGTATTGTGCCACTTCTGTCATGGAGGAGACTCCAGCAAGTTCTCAGAGCCTTTGGGGGATGTGTTTTATGCTGCCGTCCTGCCATCAGGGCATTTCCCAGATGGTCTGTCCTCTGGTATATCTTTCAAGATCTGAGCAAGCTTTCCTGAATCCGAGCATGC
The DNA here is from genome assembly GCF_000687185.1 of Egretta garzetta. Lineage (NCBI taxonomy): Eukaryota > Metazoa > Chordata > Aves > Pelecaniformes > Ardeidae > Egretta > Egretta garzetta. Next base: position 3,264,763 of record NW_009260790.1, read on the forward strand.
CTCTTCCTCGTCTTGCGATGACCTTGTGCCTGTTGTTGGGCAGATAACCAGGCCTTGCTTTCCTGTCAGCTGGGCTGTTTTCTAGCCAGCCTTTGTACCTGGTGGTGAAGTAATTCTTGAGTTGTGAAAGAATACGAAGGCAAATGTTTGAGTGGATCATGGATGTGGGGAACAGGAGATCCTGGAGATCTGGGCTGACAGCTCAGGAGCACTGCATGCTGATTGTTATTTTGGCGTTTTTTATTATTTTTTGGGGGTAGAGTTTTCTGAAGTGATTCATCAGCTACAGACAATTCCCCCTTTGTACAGGGAGCTGGCTCATGATTTGGTGTCAGCCGTAGTTCAGCTAAAGGTGAAGGTTCAACCTGAAGCTCTGGCTGTATGTAGGAATGTTTGTGGCGCAGAGCAATACCCACAGAGGCTCGGTCTCTCAGGTTTTGAGACGCATTCCTGATTAATACCCCCTCTCCACTCACATGCTCTAATCCTGTCTCCATCAGCCCTCAAAGACTTCATGGTAAACTGTGCCCGGGTGATTTCCTGCTCGTTCTCTGTCCCGCAGTGCTGCTGCTGTAATCCCAATGATACAGCGGGGCCATTGCCACCCCACCCCCCCTTTGGCGATTAGGCATGCTTGGGTTGGTAGCCATGCTGCAGGATTAAGGCCCTTTGCAATGTGACCTGCCTATATTGTAGAAAAAACCCACCTTTGGGGAGCTTCGCTGGCTTTTGCATGCAGAGAATTTTCGTCTTGGGTTAGTGTTCTTGCTGGCTTCCCTGGTGTCCTCCAGTACACAGCTTTTTTTTATTTCAGACAAGGAGGAAAGCCACGTGTCCGGTACCGTCACCCTTGAGCTTTTACAAGGCAGCTTCCTGCCTCCAGTGCTCATCTCCTAACGCCCGTAAAAATGTTGAATTCAGTCCTGCTTGAGCTTTATTAAAAGTTCCTATCGCTCAGCCACTCGTTCTTCTCTTTGATCCCTGTGTTGCTGATTAAAACCAGTCCTCCAAAGTCAAATGAGCATTTTCCTTCCAGCAGTGGGGAATTGCTGCTTGGTTCAGCCTCCAGGTAGAGGAGGTGAGCTCTGGGCTGGAGCACTGCGTCTCTACCCTGGGCTGGCTTGCTCTGCCCTTGTAAATTGAGGCTGGAGCGCAGTGAACCTGCACCAGCGCCCCATAAGCCAGGGGCCGGGCATACCCTAAGCCCAGCCTGCCTGGAGCAGGCTGCTCAGAGCTGTCCCTCAGCATCCCGCAGCCTCCCAGCATTTGAAAGGAAGCACAACATGAGGCTGGGCTCCAGCTTCTAGGGAGAAAAAAAAAGGGTGTCTTCTGCCACCTATTTTTACGAGGAGCAGCGTATCCATGAGTTTGCTGTGGCTTAAATCGAGGCGGGGGAGGGAGGATGCTCTAACGAGCTCCTTTCCAGAGGAGCTAACTGCAACTTTTCCTTTTTAGGGTCTGAACCCCGGCAAAGCAATTGCTGAGATCAAGAAGATGATGGCAACTTACAAAGAGAAGGCGGCCGCTGCGTAACGCCATTTCCTAACTGGAAGTGTGAACACAAACATGCTTTACCTGATGTAACGAGAGGAGGTTCCAGCAGGGAGTTAGGTGTTTTTTTCCATAGGTTTGCATGTACAATAAATCCTGTAAAGAACAAATAAGGGTTGTCGCTTCATTAACGAGATGGAACTGATGCCTCTGCCTCAATCCTAGAATCCCAAACCTCTCTGCTTTTGCAGTTTGGAACATGTGAGCGACTGGGGTTGCCCCTGAGGCTCTGCTGTGGGACAAGGATTTTGAAAGCAGCCCCACGGCAGAGCTGAACAGAGCGGGAACTCCTGTAATGACCTTAATCCCACACCTTTAAAGCGCATGCACGCGTGGGAAGAGACCGGCGAGCAGCTCTGTGGGGCCATTGGCGAGAAAGCAATGGAAGTGGCTGGAAAAGGGGAGCGTTGGAAGGATCTCGCCCTGCTCTGAAGTCCCCTGGGGCTCCTTGGTGAGGAGCAACATGAGGCCCTGGAGCTCGCAGGATGTGGGCATCTGGCAAAATCCCGCTGGTGGCGCCACTAGGAAAGAGGGGTCTTGCTGCTGCCGTGCTGGGATGCTTGGTTTTATTCCAAGTCCTAAAATAGAGATTTGTTAGAGCAGGGTTGAATCCTGCTCTGGTACGAGTGTGGTTTAGCTCCAGATTTCTCAAATGTGCGATGGTGGTGGTAGGTTGTTGCTTGAAGTTGTTGTTTGAGGTCTTGAGGGGGTGGAGAGAATGGAAGGGCTTTCTGTGTTGCTGTTTAATGGATTTATTTTTTGTCGTCGTCGTTATTGGAGATGGAAACAAAAACTCCCTTGTGCAAGGATGGGCACAGAGGGGAGAACAAAAGCATTTTGGCTGCAGCCGAGCATGGTGGCGGCGGGTGGGAGCCGCCCTTCTCACAGGTTTTGGCGTTTCTGGCAGGGGTTTTGTGGCAGCTGGAGCCATCAAAAGCCTGGCATTGGCTGGAGGGGGTGCGC
>NW_009260790.1:3267290-3267966 GCF_000687185.1 Egretta garzetta
GCATTGGATGGAGGGTGTTGCCCCGGGGCATTTTTTGGGGCTGCACCGGGTGATTGGCTTCAAAGATGCCCCTGGCTGCAGCTTTCCAAGGGGGAGCCTGGCTGCAGGGGGAGCTGCAGCTGCTCCCACCCCTGGGTGCCTGGGCAGGGGTGTGCGACCAAGCGGGGAGGAAAGGGGGGTGCAGAGCCCCCTGCATTTCCTTGCAAGATGTGGGGGTGCAAAGCCCTTTTGGGGAGCAGAGCCCCCTGTGTTTCAAGAGGTGGGGTGCAGAGCTCCTTTTTGGGGCAGAACCACCCCCATTTCCTCACAAGATGTGGAGGTGCAAAGCCCCTTTTTTTTGGGGCAGAACCCCCTGTGTTTCCTCACAAGATGTGGGAGTGTAAAGCCCCTTTTTTGGGGCAGAACCCCCTGTGTTTCCTCACAAGCTATGGGAGTGTAAAGCCCCTTTTTTGGGGCAGAACCCCCTGTGTTTCCTCACAAGATGTGGGGGTGCAGAGCCCCTTTTGGTGGGCAGAACCACCCCCAGTTCCTCACAAGTTGTGGGGTGCGGAGCCCTGTTTTGGGGCACAGCCCCAGGTGTTCCGTTGGGGGGTGCAGGGCCCGCTCACGGAGGGGTTTCAGAGCCCCGTGGCAGGGGGGGGAGCAGCACCCGGGGGTTTCCTTGCTTTTTTTGGGG
>NW_009260790.1:3268030-3269411 GCF_000687185.1 Egretta garzetta
CCCCCTCCCCCCAGCCCTGCGGTGCGGTGCGGTGGGCGGGGGGGCAGCGCCGCTGCGTTCCGCTTCTTTTGGCTTTTTCATGGGGCTTTTGTTAATTCGGCTTTTTTTATTTTGCATTTTTTAATTTTGCTTTTTTAATTTTTTAATTTTCCTTTTTTTTAATTTTGCTTTTTTTCTGTATTATTTTGCTTTTTAATTTTGTTTTTCTTTATTTTGCTTTATTTGCCTTTTTTTTTAATTTGCCTTTTTTTAATTTGCTTGCTTTTTTTTTCCCTCCCCCTCCCAGATTCGGGGGGGTGGCAGGGCAGGGTGCCCCACAGCACCCCTGCACGCTCCGGGGTGCTGCAGGTCCGGAGGCCGCTGCCAGCCAGCTTTGTGCTCTCACTGGCGCAGGACGTTGCAGCCCTTACTGGGGGCTTCCCTAGGGCCAAACTGTTTGGCTTTTGCATCCTGTTGGGATGCGAGCTCTTGGCCCCCGCTCCTGCCAACAGCGGCGTGTGAGACTCACGTGCCAAGGCAGCACCCCTGCACGCTCCGGGGTGCTGCAGGTCCGGAGGCCGCTGCCAGCCAGCTTTGTGCTCTCACTGGCGCAGGACGTTGCAGCCCTTACTGGGGGCTTCCCTAGGGCCAAACTGTTTGGCTTTTGCATCCTGTTGGGATGCGAGCTCTTGGCCCCCGCTCCTGCCAACAGCGGCGTGTGAGACTCACGTGCCAAGGTGGGCACCGATCAAATCCACGCAAAACCTGGCGAAACCAAACTTGGGCGTCGCTTTGGGATGCTTCGAGACTGCCAAACCCCACGGCTGAATCCCTGCAGCCCGCCGAGGGCTGCTTCCCCACGAGCAGCTTGCTCCAAGTTGGCGTTCAGGGTGGCTCCGTGCTCGTCGGGGTCAGAGCAAAGCATCGCTTTGCGGTGGCTTCCGTTGACATTGTGGTAATGGGGGTGAATTTTGAGGTTGTGAAGGACCACATTGCCTTTCCGACCCTGTGGGCGGAGCAATCCCGGGGTTTTCTTGCTCCGGTAAAGGATGTAACGCGATGTCAGGTGAGCGAGCCTTGAATTGGCATCACTGCTGACCACGGCGTGGCCTTAAAGCCGAAAGACCCTTTGTGGGTTCAAGGCTGACAGGTGGGAAAAAGCCATCCCAGGCGCTCCAAAGAGGCTGAGCAACGCGGCATCGTGCTGGGGAAAGCATCTGAGGCGCCCCACATCCCTCGTGTCAGCAGCATTTCTCATCCCAGGGCATACGGAAGCGGCACAGCCCGTGTAACCTTTGCCCGTTTCCGTTCGAATTTGCCCCGTGCGGTGCAGTGTGGAGGAGTTTCTCGAAGGCGGTGCAAGAGAGGAAGAGCTTTGTGGTAGGGAAAGGGAAGGGGGGGG
>NW_009260790.1:3269493-3272370 GCF_000687185.1 Egretta garzetta
GGCCGGGGCCCTTCCCACCGTGGCCCCCACCACTGTGCACAGCCCCTTGCACCCTCTTTGCCCGTCTTTTGCTCCCGATCGGCAGCGCTCGGGGGTTAAACTTCACCTCTTTTTTTTTTTTTCCCCCTGTGCTTCTTAATTTAAGGGTACTTGGGTTTAACGCTGCCAGCCTGGGAGGCTGGAGGCTCTCTAATCCTGGCTTAACACACCAGAACAGGGATGCCAGGCTGCCAGGGGCAGCCTAAGGGAGGTAGGAGCGCTCTGTTTAACCAGAATTCGGGGAAAATGTGAGGTTTGGATTGAAACAACCTGGGTTTGTTTATATCACCAGTGGTTGCCCAAGCGGGGATGCTCCCCGAAGCTGCTGGGCGCTTTCTCCAGTGGGGCAAGGTGGCTTGGGCGTACGGCGAGGTCTTGCAAAATTGGGTGCAGGAGAGGTTGAAGCCATCGGCCCAGGGTGGGGGAGAAACCCGCCTTGCCGGAAGGGTTTGACCGCTGTTGCCTCAGCCGGTGTCGTCAGCACGTGGCGAAGCAAATGCTGACCACGCTGCCGCCTTCCTCCCTGCCGCTGACCCCCATGAACCCAAACCGAAACCAGTTTGAGGTGGACAGGGCTGCTGGGAGGGTGCCTGGGTCTACAAGGACTTTATTTTCTCACCCATCTCAAGGGTTTGAGGCACGAGAGCGATTCCCCCCCAGGGGTTACTGGCAACGGCAGAGCCTGAATCCCCATCTTCCACGTCCCACCTCCTATTGAGCCCGTCTCGTCCTCCGGCAGATGCTGCCCCGTCGGGGTAGGACCAGACCGCCCGGTAAAACGCGTTTGCTCTGGCTGTGCGGCGGGCAGCACGACGTGTTTCCCTCCGGAACCGCGGCCCTTGCCACCGTGGCCCCCACCACTGTGCACAGCCCCTTGCACCCTCTTTGCCCGTCTTTTGCTCCCGATCGGCAGCGCTCGGGGGTTAAACTTCACCTCTTTTTTTTTTTTTCCCCCTGTGCTTCTTAATTTAAGGGTACTTGGGTTTAACGCTGCCAGCCTGGGAGGCTGGAGGCTCTCTAATCCTGGCTTAACACACCAGAACAGGGATGCCAGGCTGCCAGGGGCAGCCTAAGGGAGGTAGGAGCGCTCTGTTTAACCAGAATTCGGGGAAAATGTGAGGTTTGGATTGAAACAACCTGGGTTTGTTTATATCACCAGTGGTTGCCCAAGCGGGGATGCTCCCCGAAGCTGCTGGGCGCTTTCTCCAGTGGGGCAAGGTGGCTTGGGCGTACGGCGAGGTCTTGCAAAATTGGGTGCAGGAGAGGTTGAAGCCATCGGCCCAGGGTGGGGGAGAAACCCGCCTTGCCGGAAGGGTTTGACCGCTGTTGCCTCAGCCAGTGTCGTCAGCACGTGGCGAAGCAAATGCTGACCACGCTGCCGCCTTCCTCCCTGCCGCTGACCCCCATGAACCCAAACCGAAACCAGTTTGAGGTGGACAGGGCTGCTGGGAGGGTGCCTGGGTCTACAAGGACTTTATTTTCTCACCCATCTCAAGGGTTTGAGGCACGAGAGCGATTCCCCCCCAGGGGTTACTGGCAACGGCAGAGCCTGAATCCCCATCTTCCACGTCCCACCTCCTATTGAGCCCGTCTCGTCCTCCGGCAGATGCTGCCCTGTCGGGGTAGGACCAGACCGCCCGGTAAAACGCGTTTGCTCTGGCTGTGCGGCGGGCAGCACGACGTGTTTCCCTCCGGTTGGCTCGCACAATGAGTTTACGTTGGCTTGGTGGAAAGGGCAGGAGAATCGACACCATCTCCCCTTAACCCCTTGCTGGGTCTGGGCTTGCAGCCGGCCATGACGTCTCCCACCCCAACCTCAAGCCTTGAAGGCTGCTCTGGAAGATCCTCACGAGTTAAATCTTGTCCTACGTGACCCAAACGCCCTTTTCCTTCCCTCATCCCTCCTTCCTTCCTTTTGTCTCCTCCTGATTTCTCCTTTCCCTGTCTCCAAGGGCCTGGATTGAACTTGCCAGCCCCATCCCATCGACCAGCCAGCACCAGACCTGGCCAGTAACCTCCCTGAGGGGACCTTCCTCTTCTGTGCTCTATCCCGCACATGTGGATGGATGGGATGAAAGATTGATGGATGGAAGATGATGGAGGGAGGGAGGACGGACGCTGCTCGGGAAGCCCTGAGCATCCAGCGGGGACCAGGAGAGCAGGGGGACATCTAAAAGTCCACTTGGGGTTGGGTTGTGAAAGGGCTGTGGCTGCACAAGGAGCTTGTGGAGATGCTCTTGGGGACCAGCATCCATTCGCTTTTGGGGTGGGGGGAGGGGGTGTGCTGCTAGGGAGAAAAGCAGCACAAATTGGGGCAAAATCTCAAGGCGAGGACCCTGCAAAGTGGTCAGCTGCTCTGTAGAGGGGTTTTCGGTGCCACGAGATGCGTGGGCTCGAGGTTTCCAGCTCTGCTCCTGGTGTCAGAGGTGCATCCTCCCCTGGCAGGACATGTGCTAGGTGTCACTGTGTCCTGAGCACCTTTCTCCCCAACTTTCCCCCAAACCTCGCCAGCAGGGATGCTGTGGTTCCCTTGAAAGGTGCAAGGTGAGGCATGACCTCATCTTGGAGCCAGGACTTCAAGCAGCGTTTTGGCTGTGCAAACCTGGCATCGTGGCTCCCCTCTTTGCAAGGGGTGCATCGCTGACCCCTCCCCGAATTTGCAGCTGCTCCTGGTTGTTATTCCCCCCCTTTACTCCCCCTTTAGCAGCAGAGCAAGAAGCAAATCTCTTCCCAGGGCTCTCCAGGTGAGCTCAGGGGTAAACCCCCCCCTGTTTCGGGAGCCAGAGGAGGGATGGCCGGGTGCCCCCGCGCTGTGTTTGCCGACGAGGTGTGGCCGCC
>NW_009260790.1:3272452-3275474 GCF_000687185.1 Egretta garzetta
CGGCGGGGCGGGGGTGGGGGTGGTGCAGGAGCCGCAGCTCTGCAGGACGGAGCCGGCCACGGCCGCGCTTGACCGCTCCTCCAAAAGATTGGCTGCGTATAGGATGAAGAAAGGCGGCGTAATTCTGTGGTTGCTAACAGCAGAGTTCAGGCGGAGAGGTGGGCTCTGCTTCTTGCTCCCCAGCCTGCTTCGGGGAGGTGCGGAAGGCAAACCGGGTTGTTTTCAGGTTGTTTGGATACTTTCCCCCTCCTGCAAACCCTGCGGACAGCGCTGGGGAAAAGCCTTTGTGCGAGGCCCCCCCTCGCCCTCTCTTTTGTTCTGTTCTTTCAGAGGGCGGCACAGGCTCCTCCTCGCCTGCCCGTGCCCGCTCCCGGCATCCTGTAACCTGGAATTGTTTTTTGCAGGGTTTGATGCTGGCAGTGGGGATTTCTGACGCCTCCCCTCCTTGTAGGCCCTTGCCGAGCTTTGCAGCCGTTCCTTTTGGCTCCTGGATGGGCTTTTGTTTTAATAAACCATCCCCAGCGCTTGTCCCCCCCTTTCCCCAACCCAAAATTTATCCCTTGGAGCGGCACCAGCTGCGTTTTGGGAGCTGGCTACCCACTGGGTTGCTTGGCAAGCTGGAGACCCCAGCCCTGGTGATCATCAAACCCAGGGGATGGTTTTCATTATTGCTTTTGTCACCTGCAGATGAGCTTTGGGGTCAGGCAAGGGAGCGGCCGGAATCCAGCCGGGGTGGCTTTTCCGGCAGCGGACGGGTGCGGGGGGCCCACCCGGCGTGTGAATCGTTAAGCCGGTCTGGGTGCCCTCCTGCAAACCTGAACCTGGCACAGCCAGGAAATTATTTGCCATCCCCAAAGGTGGGAATTAGCGCCCTGGCTCCGTCTTTGTGCCACTTATCTCGCCCGCCGCTGCTGCTTTCGGATCCGGGAGCTGGGACGCCGCGGCTTGTAACCCAGAGTGGATGTAGGGGATAAAGTGGGTTTGACTTCATGGGATCGAGGGTGACGATTAAAATCCCACCTGGGATGGTTACAGTGGTGCCTCCAGCAATCCCCGGCTCCCAGGCTGGGCATTGGGGTGCAGCGGAAACCCGCGGGAATCGGAGGTGCTGAGCCGCGCTGGGTATCGTTAAAATTGGAAAAAGCAAATGTTGCAGCCGCGTCCTCTGTGCAGGGGGAAACACAAGGAGCAAACAGGCATGAAAAGTGGCTGGGAGAGCTCTCCCTGCACTTGACCTGGCTCTGCACCAGCCCTGCTCCCTTCCCCCAGCTGCAAAGCTGCTGGTTTCATGCCAGTTTTTCTCCCTGGGCTCCTTTGGCATCGTTTGCGTGACCGTCACGTGCCGCGGGATGGTGACCAGGCAGCACTGGGGTGCCCCGTGTCCGCAGCATCCCCTTGCAGGGCAGGGGTGGCCCCCAGCAGCTCTGCCGGGAGCCGGGGCAGGGGGGACACCGAGTCCCGTCACCATCTGGGGCTGCTCCGGGGATGTCATCGCTGCAGCCAGGAGCCCGTCACTGTGGCATCTCCTAAATAACCCCTCGGATCGGCTCCCCTTATGGTTTTTTTTCCCCCCGTTTTTTGACTTTGCAGACAGCAGCAGGCTGCTGGGGAGCCAGCGGCCAGGGGACGGGACGCTGCAGCGAGACACCGATAAAGCCTGCATGGTAGGTCCAAGGGCTTTGCCACAGGGAGGGAGGGTTGGCACAAAAACCGCGTGTTACCTGCAACACTGGCACGGGACGGTGGTTTTCCAGCCCCAAAGCTACTTGGTTGTCACCTGCCTGGTGTTAAATCATGCCAGGAGGCTTGGAGCTTTTATCAGTTTAGGATTTAGATGCTTGATAATTATAATTGCACTTTTATTTAATGAATAAGCATCCCTGTAAAGGCGACCTGCTTTCTTCCAGGAGGTCACGGGCTACCAGACCAAGACGTGGCGGGTGGCCCTGTGCCACGCGTGCTCCGTGCTGACGGCAGGGCTGCTCCTCATCCTCTTCCACTGGAAGCCGAGCCTGGAAGTGCAGGCGAAGTGCAAGCCCTGTGCCCTCGGCCAGGCCGACTGGGTCATCATCAGAGTAAGTCCCTGAGGGTCCCAGGGGACCCAAGGATCTGAGGTTGGGCTTTCCAGGAGGGCCCTGGGCATGTTCCTTGTCACCCTCCCTTCCCCACATTGGACATCTCCTCTACATCAAGCAAGGCGCTACCCCAGAGCCAATTTTTATAATTATAATTATTATTCCTGGAATAATTTTGAACTTTTCCCTTCCATAGCAGCCAGCCTGGCTTTGCATTTCTCTTTATTGTCCCTCAAACCCAACCGTCATCTGGGATGGGTGGCCGGGGACACCCTACCTGCCTGCGACCCTGTCCCTGTTTGGAGGAGCAGGGGGGCACGCGGAGTCCCTCTGCTCAGCCCCCTGCCTGTGTTGCAGGACCGATTCGGACAGTGCTTCACCACCCGCGTGCGCACGGAGGCGCTGGGCGAGGGGAGGTGAGCTGGGCTCGGGTCCCCGTGGTGATGCCGGCGGGCAGGGGGCTCGCGTCTTCTTTTGGCTTCGAGGGAGGGGGAGGCGTTGGCAGTGACGCTAGCGGATGAGGAGGGACTGAGGCTTGGCTTTGCACCCTGAGCAGCCTGGAGCAGCACCCCGGGGCCAGGCTGGAGGACCGGAGGACCAGCATCACCATCGGCGTGTCAGATGAGGAGGAGAGCCGGGACACCATCCGGCTCCACGAGAAAGAAGAGGTAACGCCAAGCAACCCTTCTCATCTCCACCCTGTAAACCCTTGGCGCAGGCTGCGCTCCTGTCCCCCTAACACCTTATTTTTCCATCCTGCTCGGCTCAGAAGAATGTCTTGCGGTATTATCTCTTCGAGGGCGTGCGCTACATCTGGATCGAACGGCGGCAGGCGTACTGCAAAGTCAGGTATTTCTGTGTCACCCCCTGGCCATGGCAAACTTCTCTGCACCTCTCTGCTTCACTCCTTGGCACCTCAGCCTCCTCAAAATGTTCCTGACCCGGCT
>NW_009260790.1:3275530-3276344 GCF_000687185.1 Egretta garzetta
GCGCCCATCCCCGGGGGGCTGGGTCGGGGGAACCCATGCTGCCTCTCCCCCCAGGGTGTTGATGTTGCCCATCTTTGTGGGCAGAGGAAACAGGGCAAAGTGGTTTGGTGGCTGCCCTGTGCTGGATGGCCCCTGCCATGCCGTGCCGCTCCCGGCTCTCCCAACTGTGCCCCTTTTGTTCCCCCTCCTTGGCACCCACGAGCTGTGGCGGATGCCGAGGAACAAGATGCTCTCCTTTTCCCAAAGGGGTTTTTTTTGTCACCAAGTACTTGGATGCAGTGCTTGTTCTGCCCGGCCAGCCTCCTGCTGATTTTGACTCCATCTCTCCCTTTTTCATTCCCCACGGGCTTGCCAGCGTTTTGGATGAAGGCTGGACCTGCGCAGATCTCCACCTCTCCCAGGCTGGGCTCGACCAGCAAGACCTCAGCACCAGGTAGGGATCTTGCAGCTTCGTGGGACGCCTGGGGAACATGGATGAGGCTTTGCCAGGGCCAACAAATTCAGGAGCATGGGGTTTTTCTTGCACCCAGACCTCAAAACAGAGGCTTGTCGGGTATGCTGGATTGCCCCGCTTGGCTTCTCCACGTAACTGGGCTCCCGTGGAGGTCCGGGCAGTAGAAGGGTCCCTCAAGTTGGAAATGCAGCTTTTCCCTGGCCTGCATTTAGAATAGAATCATGGAATCATTTAGGTTGGAAAAGCCCTTTAAAGCTCCCCAAGCCCCAACTGTTCCCGTAACCCTGCCACCCCACCACTAAATCCTGTCCCTAAGCACCTCGTCTGCCCGGCTTTTAAATACCCCACGGGATGGGAACT
>NW_009260790.1:3276410-3286455 GCF_000687185.1 Egretta garzetta
CTGCCCCTGTGTGCCCTGCTTGGGCCGTGCTCCAGCCCCTCCATGTCCTTCATGTAGTGAGGGGCCCAACCCTGACCCCAGCATTTGAGGGGCGGCCTCACCAGTGCCCAGGACAGGGGCACGGTCACTGCCCTGCTCCTGCTGGCCACACCACTCCTCATACAAGCCAGGATGCCGTTGGCCCTCTTGGCCATCTGGGCACCCTGGTGACTCATATTCAGCCGCCTGTCGACCAACACCGCCAGGTCCTTTTCTGCCAGGCAGCTTTCCAGCCACTCTTCCCCACGCCTGTAGCATTGCATGGGGTTGTTGTGACCCCAGTGCAGGACCTGGCCCTTGGTCTTGTTAAACCTCATTTGTGTCCCCCTTGCTTTTTCTCTCCGCCTTGCAGAAGGAAGATCTACGGACCAAACGTCATCGAGGTGCCGGTCAAGTCCTACGCGAGGCTGTTGGTGGAGGAGGTGCGCATCTACGGGCCGTGCTTCGAAAGACCGAGCTGACCCAAGGCAGATCCTTCCCCTGCTCCGTGTCCCTTGCGAGCCCTTCCTCTCTGGTGGGGAGGAGAGGACTTAAGGAGAAGCAGCTTGGGCAGAGACCAGAGCTGCTAGAGCTGTGGAGGGGACCTCTCCTACCTCTTAGCTCAGACAGGAGCATCCCCAGATAGTTTCAGAGGTGGCTGGGTGTGCTCAGGAGAACACACTGCAAGAAAAGCTGAGGAGGCCAGAGGGTTTGTGAGAAGTCAGCTAGTCCAGTCCCAGCCCCGGGGAAGGGCCAGCTTCTCCTCTGCATCAGCAGTCGTTCCTCAAGGAACCTGGGGGTCTCACGATGGGCTGGAGGAGGCTCTCCCCTCCAAAACCTGCTCACTCGCCTTTTTCCCTTCCAGGTGCTCAATCCCTTCTACATCTTCCAAGTGTTCAGCATCGTGCTCTGGGTTTGTGACGCCTATTACTACTACGCTGCCTGCATTTTCCTCATCTCCACCATCTCCTTAGGGCTGTCCCTCTACGAGACAAGGAAGGTTGGTGGTGGGGCTTCTCTGGGACCGGCAGTTCTAGCGGAATAGCCCATTTTCTGATCCTATTTGGCCTCTGTGCTGATGCTGAACTCCCTCTGAGCCCAGCCGGGTGAGGACAACCCGTATTCCAGCGGTGGGGCAGGTTTCCTTGTCCTTCGAGGCCTGTTTTAGGGATGCTTTGCTGTGCTTTTTGAGCTGCCCTTGGGTGGCTGCTAACTGCTGCCTCCCTCCCAGCAAAGCGCCACGCTGCAAAACATGGCCAAGATGTCGGTTGGTGTCCGAGTCCATCGCCCCAGCGGAGGTGAGCGCGACGCCTGCAATGAGCCAGGCCTCCCAGCACCCAGCTGTGCGGGTCGGTGCTGGGATGATGTGTCTGAGCACGGCCGCGCTTTTTTCCAGAGGAGATGGTGGTGAGCTCTGCAGACCTGGTGCCGGGCGATTGCATCAGCCTCCCCGCGGACGGGATGCTGGTCCCCTGCGATGCCGCACTGCTGACGGGCGAGTGCATGGTCAACGAGAGCATGCTGACGGGTGAGAGCCCCGGCAGGCTGCGCGGTAGCCCCTGCCCATCCAGGTTGGTTGGATCCTGACTGCCCAGGGTGATAAACCTCCCTCCGTGATGTTCCTCACCACAGGGGAGAGCGTGCCAGTGATGAAAACCCCTCTCCCGGCCGGCAACCAGGCGGACGGCACTGTCTATTCCCCCGAGGAGCACAGGCGGCACACATTGTTCTGCGGGACGCAGGTCATCCAAGCCAAGTCCTACGTGGGCAGAGAAGTGCTAGCCGTGGTGACCCGCACAGGTAATGGCATTGAGGGGAAAACCAGGACTAAGCCACATCCTTCGGGGCGGTGACTTGGCACGTGCTTGCCTCCCACCCCTCTCCATCAGGGTTTTGCACAGCTAAAGGGGATCTCATCAGCTCCATCCTCTACCCCAAACCTGTGAGCTTCAAGTTCTACAAGGATGCTGTGAAGTTTGTCCTCTTCCTCTCCATCCTGGGTATGTCTGAGCGTGGAGGCGTGGGCCAGGAGCAGCCAAACCCCTCTTAAATCATAGAATCACAGAATCGTTTAGGTTGGAAAAGCCCTTTGAGATCATCAAGCCCAACCGTTCCCCTAACCCTGCCATCCCACCACTAAACCCTGTCCCTCAGCACCTCATCTGCCCGACTTTTAAATCCCTCCAGGGATGGGGACTCGACTCCTTCCCTGGGAAAATGGTTGAACCCACCCTTCATCTGCTTTGCTTTGTAACTGAGCCCGTTCTCCCTCCCTCACAGCTTTTATCGGCACGCTGTACAGCATCCTCATCTTGGTTAAAAACCAGGTAGGGTTGTTGGAACCGGTGGACCCTGGAGCGCAGGCTGGCACTGCAGGTGGAGATGTGTGAGGGCTATCAGGACACCCACCCCTCTTCCTCCTCGCCTACCAGGTCCCCGTGGGGCAAATCATCATCCGCGCCCTCGACCTCGTCACTGTCATTGTGCCCCCGGCTCTCCCGGCTGCGATGACGGTGGGCACCATCTATGCACAGAACAGGCTGAAGAAACAGGGCATCTTCTGCATCAGCCCTCCCCGGATCAACCTCTGCGGGAAGATCCGCCTGGTTTGCTTCGACAAGGCGAGTCTCAGGCGGCGCCGTGGGGCTGTGGTTTCCAGCTTGGGGATGGGGGGGCTGGCCTGGACCCACCACGCTCTCCCTGCAGACAGGAACCCTGACAGAGGAAGGTTTGGATGTCTGGGGGGTGGTCCCGCTGGAGAACAACCACTTCATGCCCATCATCCATGAGCCGCGCCGCCTGCCCGCTGGTCCCCTGCTCTACTCCCTGGTCACCTGCCACAGTGTCTCGCTGCTGCGGGCACAGCCCGTCGGGGACCCCGTGGACCTCAAGATGGTGGAGTCCACTGGCTGGGTAAGGCAAGCGGTGGGCAAAGCCGCCTATCTGTGGAGAGGGAGGTGGCACGTATCTTGCTCTGCTGGGAGAGGGGGGGTTTTAAAACTATCCGTGGGGTGGATGGGCTCTGGGGCATGCGAAGGCAGCGTTTTGCCATCTCAGCATCTGCCTTGGTTTCAGCGCCTGGAGGTGGTGGAGGAGGAGGAAGATGAGCTGCCCGCCGTCCAACAGTTTGGGACGAAGGTCTTGGCTATGATGAAGCCTCCGCCCGAGGAAGAACAGCCACAAGGCAGGGTAGGTCCCGTGGACCAGAGTGGCTCAGATTCCCGAACTCGCTGGGTCTGCACCCCCGCAGGGTTGTTGTGCTTCACAGCTGCTGGAGAGGTTCTACCTCCCAGAGGGGTTCCTGTCTTGCCCTGACACCCGCTCCCTCTCCGCCACAGAAGCACCAGTCGCCTGTGGGGATCCTCCGGCGTTTCCCCTTCTCCTCCTCCTTGCAGAGGATGAGCGTCCTGGCGAAGCTGCCCGGTGAAGCCTCAGCCCATGCCTACATCAAGGGTGCACCAGAGATGGTGGCCAGCCTGTGCAGGAAGGAAACGGGTATGTGCTGGGGGACGGTGGTTCGCTATCCCTCCCCAGCTGGGAAGCAGCCGGTCCTGCTGATCCGTCATCTGTCTGCATCCCTGCAGCTCATCCCCACGGGAAATTGTCCTTGGTGATGCTGCGGGGCAGTTCCCACAGGCACAGGGCTTTGGATTAGCTCCAGCCATGTGGCGGGGAAGAAAATAGGAGCCCGAAGATAGGGAAGGGGGTTGGAGTCAGGACGAGCATCCAAAGCCCTGCAATCCTTTGGGAGCTTGAGCCCCGGCTCCCCTCGCTGGGTCTACGCAGCAGGGGTTCATTCAGGGACTATTTTGACTTTGCTTTTCCCCTTACGGCTGGCAGTGCCTGTGGATTTCTCCCAGATGCTGCGACACTACACCACAGATGGCTTCCGAGTCTTGGGTCTGGCTTGCAAACCCCTGAGCACGGTCACCACCTTCGAGGAGGCCCTGCAGCTCCCCAGGTTGGTGCCAACAACTTCCTTCTCCATTTGTCTCCCTTTACATCTTGTTTTCTCCGAGCGTTTCACGGGATGCTTTGCTGCCCTGCAACCTACCTCATCCTAGCAGCCTGCATGGAATTAAACCCGAACTAAAGCAATTGCTGCCTGCTCCCCAGATGGATTTTTCGCTGTTGATACTGATTGATCTGCTCTGCCTTGTCTTGAAGATGGTGTTAAACAGCTCATTGTATCCCACCAGGGACTCTGTGGAGAGCAGCCTGACCTTCCTGGGGTTCCTCGTCATGAAAAACGTCCTCAAGCCAGAGTCTGCGCCTGTGATTCACCTCCTGAGGAACGCCAACATCCGCCCCGTCATGGTGACAGGTGACCCTGCCGCAGGGAGCAGGGACCCCGGCCTTGGGGACAAGACTGGGCAGGGATGACCCTTGATGTTGTACAAGGGGTGAAGGGTTTCTCCACCAGAAATCGGTGGCCTGAAGCAGCTGGGAGGCCCCAGCAGAGACTCCTGGACCCTCCTTTCGTGCATCCCTGCTGCTTGCTTGCATTGCCTTGCCTGTGGGCTCACGGCTGGCAGGGTCTGGAAGGGTGCAGGCTGCTTTTTCAAGGGTGCAGCATGAACCCATAGCCCTGGGGTGGGCGGCTTAAGCAGCAAAACTGCTCACGGCTTCACCAGCAACCACATAAATGTCGATATCTCGTGAGCACCCCGAATTGCACAGCTAACCGGGGGGTTGCAGGAGTCACCTTCGGGTTTTTTGCAGCAAGGCAAGCCACCTTGCCAGGGCTTGAAGCTGCTGCCTTTCTTTGGGGTAGGGCAGAAAGGAGACTTTAAAGGTCTCCCCCAAAACGTGGGGAAGCAAAGGGACACCCAGCGTGGCTGTGGTGGCTGGGAGAGGGGCTGCGGCAGGTTTGAGCTGCTCTTCTTGGCTTGCAGCCATGCGAGATGCTGGCCTCTTTCTGCTAGGAGACAACATGCTGACGGCCGTGAACGTGGCCAGGAGCTGCCGCATGGTGGAGCCGAAAGAGCGGGTGATCTTTGTCAACGCCTCCCCACCCAGCCACGACAAACCCGCCGCCCTGAAATTCATCCTCGCCGAGCACTCCCAGGGTGAAGAGCAGCTGGAGGTGAGTCCCCATGCAACATTTCAGGGGGTTTCGTAAAGCCCAAACTGCCAGTCACCTTGCAGGACTCTCTTTTCCCAGCATCATTGCCCTTGGAGGCAATTACAGGTGCAATTCTGGCCCTTATTAAATGCCTCCTTTAGCAGAAGATAACCTGCTCCTCTTTCTCCCTTGGAGCACATCAGGCGGAAGCTGATGCTCCAGACACCCTTGTTGGATGCAGCCTGCACTGTGCTGCTCAGGTCCTGCTCCAGGCTTGGCCCAAAGGGCTTGGTCACACAGGCTTTTTATCCAAAATACCATCATTTGCATGCCTGAAATTGAGGTTTAAGGGAAGCCGCTTCACCTCCTGCTCCGTGTGGGTTGAGGATGCCGGTTCAGACCATTGCTCCGAGGGCTCAGCAGGGATTTGAGTGCAAATTGAAGCCCCGCTGCAGAAACGGGAGTTATTTTCCTTGGCAGGGTCTGCACCAGCAAGACGGCTGCTTCCTCCAGCCGCAGCCCTGCCACTTCGCGCTGAACGGCAAATCCTTTGCCGTGGTGTGCGAGCACTTTGCCGACCTGCTGCCGAAGGTGAGTCTGATGGCAGGGCATCCCCCAGCAAGGTGGACCTTGCCGAGGCTTCATCCTGCAGCCTCGCAGCCCCAAAACAAAACATCCTGAGGGTTCGGGGGTTTTTTTGCCAGTGGAAGATGCCCTCTGCCCTGCCGAGCTGGCAAAGCTCAGAATAACCCAGGTCCTCCTGGGCATGCAGGGATGCGGGGTGCTGCGATACGAACACAGAGCCGTCCCTTCCTTGCAGATCCTCATCCGAGCCACTGTGTTCGCCCGCATGTCCCCTGACCAGAAGTCTCAGCTGGTTTGCAGCCTGCAAGAGCTCAAGTAAGCCCCTCCAGCGCCAAGGGGTGGAGGACAGAGGAGGGGGGGCGGTGGCAGCTGCAAAATCGCATCCCGCCCTCTCCCAGATGCGGAGTTATCCTAAATACGGGGGGTGCAACAGTGAAGACCCAGGGTTTTCCCCCATCCGGACGTGAAATATCGGATCCCTTCTCGCTGCAGCTACTGTGTGGGGATGTGCGGGGACGGGGCCAACGACTGCGGGGCTCTGAAAGCAGCCGACGTGGGCATCTCGCTGTCAGAGGCGGAGGCATCAGTGGCCTCGCCATTCACCTCCCGTGTAGCCAACATCGAGTGCGTGCCCACTGTCATCCGGTGAGCTGGCCGGGGATTAAAAACCAACACGGTGGTCTCACGAGTGCCTCTGTCCCCTCTTTGGGACAACTCACGGGAAAGGGCGTTGGGGCTGGCGGGTGAATCTCTCTTTCTCTCTGCAGGGAGGGACGATGCTCCCTGGTCACCTCCTTTGGTGTCTTTAAGTACATGGCCCTGTACAGCCTGGTGCAGTTCGTGTCCGTCCTGCTACTCTACACGGTGAGTCCTGTGGTTGCCCGAACGCCCTCAATGCTCAGGGGCGCTCACAGGTCACCTTGTCCCGGCTGGGTTTTAACCCATCTCCTTCCCTAAGCCCGCCCCAGATCCTCGCAGCTGAGAGCAGGTGGTTTCTCCTTCCCAGATCAACACCAACCTTAGTGATTTCCAGTTCCTCTTCTTCGACCTGATCATCACCACCACCGTGGCGGTGCTGATGGGTCGGACCGGTCCTGCCCAGGAGCTGGGAGTGGAGCGTCCCCAAGGGGCGTTGATCAGTGTCCTCGTGCTGGGCAGCCTGCTCCTCCAGACGGCTCTGCTCATCACCGTGCAAGTCCTCAGCTACTTCATCACCATCTCGCAGAGTTGGTAAGGGACCCAGCTTTAGTAGGTTTAGTGATGGGGACGGTGCAGAGGATCGCAGCGAAGCCCGGGTGCTTGTCCTTGGTTTTGGCCAACACCAGTTGGCATCAACGATGCGTCCAGCCACCTTGCAGCGAACGGCTCCCACGTGCTCATGGAGAGCAAGGGGTTGGTGGTCAGACCCCCTCCTTGCCTCTCGCTTCCTCTGACCCCCTGCCTTCTCCCCTGCCTGGCTCAGGTACGTGCCGCTGAACAGCACAGTGATGGCTCCCCAAAACCTGCCCAACTACGAGAACACAGTCCTCTTCTGCGTCACAGGCTTCCAGTACCTCATCCTGGCTGTCGCCATGTCCAAGGGGTACCCATTTCGGGAGCCGCTCTACACCAACGGTGAGGATGATACCAGCCACGTGGATGAAGAGAGACATCAAACCTTCCTCCTCCTCCTCAACCTTCTTCCTTCTCGCCCTCAGTGCTCTTCTTGGTAGTCCTCATCCTCCTTTTTGGCCTCATGATATGGTTGACCCTCTACCCGCTGGGCTTCCCTAAAACCCTGCTGAAGCTGCAGGGCATCGATGACTTGAATTTCAAGCTGCTGCTGCTGGGCATTGCTGCCCTCAACTTCTTCGCTGCCTTCGTACTGGAGGTAGGTCGGCCCAGGGTGGGCGTTGGGCACAGGAGGGCATGCCTGTCATCCTTCTGTGTCTGTCCAAGCAGGCCCTTTTCCAGAAGCCATGGGCACAGGGGGAGCAGGTCTCACTTTGGCATCAGCTCTGCCCTCTCCTTGGGGTCTGCGGACCTCCTCAAAAACCTGTTCTCCTCCCCGTCTTTGCTGCAGACTGCCCTGGACCATGGCTTGCTCAGCTGCCTCCGCAAGCTGCGCCAAAAGAAAGCGTCCAAGAAGCTTTTCAAGAGGCTGGAGAAGGAGCTGAGCCAGCAGCAGCCATCCTGGCCGCCTCTTAATGAACCGCCCTTCGCCACTCCCAAAAAAAATAGACAATCGCACCAGTCGGGCCCCCCCCCTGCCCGCTCCGCAGGCGAGCGCTGCCTGCCAGCCCTTGGATGCTGTCGTTTATTTATTTATCCTGGAAAAATCGAGGGATGTGGTGAGCAGGCTCCCGCAGGGAGACCCTCGGCATCGCAGCTGTGAATCTGCACGCGCCGCTCCGCAGCCATGGCCAAGAGGAGGAGATGCTGGAGAAGCAAACCGGGGGAGAAGGCCCAGAAGAAAAAGAGAAATGGTCTGGCTCAGCTCTTCCTCCAGGACCTCTCCCATGCTGGCCTCGGACCCATCTCACTACTGGTACAGGGGGGGCTGTGGGGGGCTCCCACCTCCCTTTTCCTCTCTGGGCTGGTCAAAACCACTAAGACCAAGAGAGTTTCTGATCTTCTCATGGCGAGGGCACCCACCCCAGCCTGCATCTCTGCTCACTGTGAAAAAAAAAACCCTCCACGTCCTCCCCGCGATGGCCCTAGATGTGTAGGAACTGTTTACAAACTGCCCCATCCCCGGCTTGCCAAGGATGCTGCTCAATCCCCAGGGACCGGCCACGGGCACCCTCTCCGCTTGCGATGCTCCTGCAGAGCACTTCAGCTTTCGGACAGGAAATTTGTAGCATTAAAAAAACCCCAAACCCTGAACCTCTTTTTATTTTTTAACTACTCCGGTGCTTCGAGGTGTAAGTGCCGTCGGGAGAATGACGTACTGCTTTCGGTTTCTGTATGGTGCTGTCGTGAGCGTTGTCTAATAAATTAACACTATTTTCTTGATGTGCTTGTGCTGCCTGGCATGGATGGACCGCTTGGGGCAGGATGGCGGCAGCGGCGTGGGTGAGTATCGGATGGAGCAGGGGAGCAGGTGAAGGAGGTTTTGGGGGTCACCTCCTTCTCCATCTGGGCTGGAAGATGTTGTCCTCGCTGCCTGCAAGCGGAGAGTGAACCCAAGGGACGGCACCGCTGGGATTTCAGCAGCCCAAACTGAGCATCAGCAAGTAAATAACCTCTGAGCCTGTTTCCAGCTGGAATTTCGTAGAAAATAATAATTATTGCTGGGAAAAACGCAGGTGTCCTCGCCAAGACTGCAAACCCTCTCTCCTTCAACGGAGGAAAAGACGGTCGATGGAGATGCCGCATTCCGAAAGGGGAAGAGCCGATCCCCGGGGAGGGGGATGCGCTGCCTGCATCGCCCTTCAAGGGGTTTTTGGCCGCCTGGCTCTCAGATAGAAGGCTGGTGCTTGCGGGGACTCGCCTGCATGGAAAGTCTAAACCCCTCCAAGCGCCAGCGGCGCCTCTCTGCCCTCCGGGAGCTGGGGATTAGATCAGGAAATGAGGCACAAGCAGAGGTAAGAGGTTTCCTGAAATCCTAGCCAAGACTTGAGTTATTAAACCAGGCTTCCTGAGCTTAAAAAAAAAAAACACCAAAAAACCCACACAACCCTTGCAGTTTTTTGCCTGTGCTTCGCAATTTTAAAAGCAAAAGGGACCCTGGTGTAGGCACCCGTTTGCATCTCGGTTTTCCCCCCACACCGGTGTTTTGCTTGGCTGGGTTTTGCAGGGTGTTCCCGGCCCCAGGGGGCTTTGCAAAGTCCATTTAATTATTAACAGGCAGCTCCTGCCCTTAGCCAGAGGTTAGCAGGGCTGGGGACAAGGACGGCGCTGGATTTCAGGGCAGGCAGAAGCTTTACGGGAGCAGCTCTTGGATGTGTTCGGGGTCGTTTGGATGGTTTTATCCATCCTTCAGGCTGGAAAACCAGGCTTGATAGGAGATGGAAGCACCTTAAAAACCTCTCGGCTTTCTCCTCCTCGGCTGAAGCTGGTTTTTCTCCTCGTTTTCAGAGCAGTCAGACCTCGGCACAGCTGGCTTGGGGCAATGGGTTCAATCCTGCCCAGGGGTGAAAAATTTCCACCAGTTGCTCATCCCCATCCCCGCGCTCACCGCTGGCCATCTCCAGATTGCTTCTCCCTCCGTCCCAGCCCTCAAGCACCGTCCGTTTGCTCTGTTGCTAGCTTTGAACGTGCCTAAAATTTATCCCCCGGCAACGGGGTCGATGTCACTACCGGGCTCAGAGGTTTTAGGGGAGCATCCCCAGCCTTGCTGGGATGCAGCCGGTATCCCACGTCCTCCGGAAAGCCGCCAGCGAGACAGGGAACAGA
>NW_009260790.1:3286523-3295190 GCF_000687185.1 Egretta garzetta
AAAAAAGGGTTTTTTTTTTCCCCCCCCCCCCTTCCATGCTGGGATAAACCTTCAAATCTGTGAGGCTGCAGCATCCTCGGTGCTCGGGGGCGGGGGCGGGAGGAGGGGGAGTTGTAGATCAAGCGCTGAAGCCAAGCTGGGAGTCAGGCAGAGTGTTTGGGATCCCAGGATCCCAAATTTTAGGAATTTTCCCTGAGGTGGTAGAGCAATGCCCCGACACGAGCCTTTCCATCTCACTCTCCAGCAGTGCAAAACCCAGCCTCAGCTGCGCCGGCGTGCTCGGCGCTGCACAAAATCCTCTCTCCTTGCTTTTACAATCCACTTAAAATTCATCCGGCTGGGGGGGGAATAAAAAAAGACACGTAGCCCTGACGACCGATTGCATCGATGTGCGCTTATTGGGTTTTCTTTTAATTATTATTGTTTTTTCCCTCTAGCAGGCAGCAATTTGGGAGGAGGAAGGGGCCGGCTCAGGTGTGGCATTAGGACCCAGCGGAGCCCCCATGTTGGAGGTAGGAGTGTGGGGTTTTTTTTAACTCTCATTTTGGAGTTTTTGAAAGCAGAGAGAAGAGACCAAGGCGGTGGGCAAGGGCAGGACCAGCACTGACACCCAGAGCGGTAAGGAGCAGGGCAGAGAGACCCCCCCCATCCCACCCCCTGCACCAGGCAGAGATGCTGGGGACCCCCCCAGCAGCTGATGGGGCTGAACCCCACCTTTGGGGCTTTGCAAAGTTGCCTTAAAAACTCCATCGGTCTGGGCAGGCGAGCTCTGAAAAGCTGTTTTCAACCTTTTAATCTCATTAAAAAAGGAACCACCTTATTTTTGGGGTGCTGAAGAACTGGCAGCAGTGGGGGGGGCCCATCTTTGCAGCCTGACAGTTGTTGTAGTAGATTTTTAACCACTTCAAGAAGTCTAAGAATACCCTAAGGTCTGAGTGAAGCCGTATATTTTTTTTTTTTTTCCCTCCCAAAAAGAAACTATAGAAAAAGGATATTTTAATATTTCTATTTATTTTCCCCCCCTCCAGCAGGGGACAGGACCCTAATGAAAATGCGATGTGTGAAAATGGGGATGGGGGGGAAAGAAGTTTTTTAACCTTTGGTTGGGGGCCAAAAAAAATTTGAATCCTTTCATATTCCCTTTGTTCTCCCACTCTCTGGCAACTGGAGAGCTTAAAAAAAAAAAAAAAAAAGGAAAAGAAAGGAAAAAGGGAAAAAAAAAGAAGCTGGGGGAGGGGGGAAAGGCTGGGGGAAGGTGGGGTTTAGCAGAATGAAAGGGAGAGACTGTGGTGTTCGTTCTTCAGGGTTGATTGTTCCCAGATGTGCAGTTGCAAAAACATCTGGCGCGGTTGGAGTCGCCGGACCCCTGCACGGAGGGGAGAGGAGCTTGGCGCAAGGGGGGCACGGCGGGTCCCTCCCGGGGCATCGCACCGGGTCCCTTCGGCAGTGGGAAAAGCTAAGGGTGAGGAAGGAGGAGGAGGAGGGTGGAGGTGGCCCCAGCCTCTCTTTGCAAACCTTGGGTTTCAGGATGATGTCGCGGTGACCCTCGGCATCACTCCCCCAGCTGGGTTTGGCGGTGGCGGCGGACGCTTCAGTGTCCTCCGTCGGGAGGAGAAGACGTTGGCGTCACTGTCGGGGGAAGACGTGACCCGTCTGTCCCCATTCCGCGGCCAAACTCCGTGAGCTCAGGCCAAGATCTCCCAGTTTGGGGGAAATTCAGGGGGAATTAGAGAAGCCTTGGGCGCTTTGCAGATTGCTTTGGGGCGAAAAAAGGGGCCTGCAGGGCAGGTTAATCCTGAGCCGTGTGGCCGTGTCCTTGGAATCACTGGCGCAATGGGAGGATGGCTTGGGATGCCTCTGGAGGTGGCTGTTCATCCCAAGCTGTCCTGAGTGGGATACAAGCTCCGGATCAGGGAGATTTGGGACCTGCAGGGGGACATTGGTGCTGACATCCAGCAGGATCCAGGCATCTGGCAAAGCAGCAAAGGTCGGGACGGGCATCTACAGCCCCTTTCTGCCACTTCAGGGTAGCCCCAGACCCCCTAGTCCCCCGTAGCAGCCCCATTCTGGCCAGGCCCCAGCAGCTCTCCCAAACCCAAGGGCTGCCAGCAGCCGCTAAGGCTCAATAAAGCCTCCCAGACCCCTGCCAAGCCCAGAGCCGCACGTTGATCTCGCTCATCCCTGCTCAATCCCTTTTATCCCAGGACACGTTTAGCCTGGGTTAAACCCACGTCTGGGGCTTCCTTTGCCATGGGAAGCAGATGGGGCTTGAAGGGACCGGGATCCCACCAAGGTGGAGCCATGGGTTGGTGGTGGAGAGCTGCTGGGCGCTTCATTTGGGACCACCGAACTCGTGACCGTCGGCTGAGCTCGGTTGTCTGGTCCTGGCTCAGGTGGGGACCAACTTTCCGGCTTTCCCAAAGCTGGGAAGGGTCTGGCAGTCAGTCGCCAACATCTCCAGTGACTGCAAGCATGGTGGTAGTGCAAGAGCGTGATTGCTAGAAGGTACAACGCTCTGGTGAGGGGGAAGACGAGGTGGCTGGAAGGTGCTAGGGTTTGGTGATGGTGCAGGACAAGGTCCCTAGAAGATGCTACATCATGGTGATCTTGAGGCCATGGTCCCTAGAAGGTGCAGCGCCATGGGGATGATGCAGGACATGGTCCCTAGAAGGTGCTGTACTTTGGTGATGGTGAGGACACGGTCGCTAGAAGGTGCCACGCTCTGGTGACAGTGCAGTCAGTCCCACTGACCCCACCTGCCCCAGTGTGGTCTTAAACCCAGCAGGGACCATGCTGGGCTGGGGCTGGAGCTGCATTCCCATCCCAGGTGCTGTACCCAGCTGCGGCTCAGCCGGGAGCCGGGGGGGTGCCTGGGTGCCTCCTGGCATGTGGGGCTGATGTTCCCCCTCAGCAGGGGCGAGATACCAATGTCTTCCGCTTATCTCCACCCATGCCTCAGCTTCCCCGCTCAGGCAGCAGAGCCGGAGGTGCCAGGAGGGGTTCCCCATCCCTGCGGAATCTCGGCGTGCTGGGAATGCTTTATCCCCAACAGCCAAATGCGTCGGGTTAGATTTCGAAGGAGTTTTTGGGGAGAATTTATGAATTTATGTTCCTCCCCCCCTAGTTTTCCCCCTTGGAGCTGGCTTGGGCCGAGGGGGCAGGGCAGCCGGTGTAAAAACCCACGGCTGCCAAACCCCAGCGCCGGCGCGGGATTTTTCTTGAAAGCCGTTTTTCCCTCCCTAAATCTCCACATCCCCTTGGATTTAGGGGATGCCCGAGCAAACACGGCGTCCCCCGGCAGCGAGGACCCCCTAAAATAAACCCTTTGCCAGGGAGCAGGGCTGCAAACCCCAGGGAAGGAGCCCCAAACCTCCAGCCGCTGGGTCTGTTATCACCGGGGGGGTCCAGATGCCGTCCCCCACAGCAGTGATTCAGACATCCCGGCATTTCTCATCCCCCCCTCCTGCCCACGGGATATGTCAGGGCTCAGTCCTTGCAATTCCCCCAGGAGTGCGCAATCAGGGCAGGAAGCCCAGGCTGCCTTTTGGGGGGAAATTTCTTTATTTTTTTTTAGGGTTTGGGGTTTTTTGGGTTGGTTTTTTTTTTTTATTTGAGCCAGCCCCTGGGGGTATCTCAGGCAGAGGCACGAGGAGCATCGTGCTGGGGAGGGGGGTTGCTGTAGGGGATGGGGAGCAGAGGGATTTGGGGGTCTGCATCCCCCCCTCTCCGCTGACCCCCTCTGAGTCTCCCCCTGCCCCATCCAGGCTCTTCCGGCTGCATCCCGGCCCGCGCTGCTCCTTCATCGCTGCTGTCAGGATGAGAGCGGTTGGGCTCTTCTTGCTGTGTCTGCCAGGTGAGTGTCCCCTCCCCGGGGGTCCCCGAGGCAAGGGGACGCCCCAGGAGCCAGCCACCACCCCCAGAGATGCTTGGGTGCCTGCACCTGGGGCAAGCATCACCTCATTGCCTCTTACACCCCCAGACTAGCCCCACACCCCAGCCTAGGCTTGTGTTTAGGCTGGGACTGCCTCCAGGTTGGGGGGCATGGAGGGGGCGAGGAGTCTGGCACCAAGTGCAT
The DNA here is from genome assembly GCF_000687185.1 of Egretta garzetta. Classification (NCBI taxonomy): domain Eukaryota; kingdom Metazoa; phylum Chordata; class Aves; order Pelecaniformes; family Ardeidae; genus Egretta; species Egretta garzetta. The sequence continues at coordinate 3,290,599 of NW_009260790.1, forward strand.
CCCTCCTGCTTTGGGGACATCGAGGTGGCACCATGGGATGGCACAAAATTGGCACCTCGGGACCGGGACGACATCCAGAAAAATTATATTTGTAACCCCCTGAGGGGGCTGGCAAAGGCGGGATGGAAACAAGGAGGGAGGCGACGGACCCGGGAGCCTGGAGCCAGGAAAACTTTGGGCGAAACCAGCTTGGCACAAAGGCTTAGGGAACAGATGGAAAACATTAAGCAGGCGAGGCCGAAGGAGCCCAGGGAAGGGGGAAACAGCCCGGGGGGTAGCGGGCAGAAGAGAGAAGTCCTCTCCCCACATCATTCCCGGCCGTGCTTTGCTCACGGATGCTGCCTCTTGCAAGGATGCAGAGGGATGCAGCAGCTGGATGGACCACGGGATATCGCGGTGTGGCCCGGGGCTGGGTCCCTGCCATGCCCTGGGGGTGGGAGGGTGACCTGATTCCCCGCCCCCCCCAAAGCATCCTGCCTGCGTGATCATGTCAGCTCATGTGGTTTGAACCCCCCTGGATCCACGGCGGGATGAGCTCCCAGGGGGTCTGCAAGGGATGCAGGGGACACCCTCATCCCCCAGGGAATCAGGAGCATCGTGGGGGTCAGCTGGATGCTCTGGGTGGGCTTGTGGTACCCAGGTGCTGCAAGACACCGGGATCACTTGGGATCCTCCCTGGCTGCACCCGGATAACGTAGGAATCCTGGGCTGGTGCTTGGTCCCCTGTTGGTGAGCATCCTGCTTTCCTTCCCTCCTCTTCTCTGGGCGGTCGAGGATGGCTATGGGATGATATTTTGGGGGACAATGTGAAGCTGGAGAGGTGGACGCAGAGCAGGGAACCCTGAATCCCGGGGCTGGGGGCAGCCGTGACCCTTCTAGTGATGCCTCTCCCCCTGCCTCTGTCTCCCCAGCAGCGCTCCTGGTCCAGGGACAGTACAGCAGGTTTGAAGGCATCACCTACCCCGAGCCGGTACAATATTCCCAGTATGACCAGCAATCAGGTTAGAGCACCCTGAACTGGGAGAGCCTTTGCCCACCTCTCCCCCCCACCCCACCTTTTTCCTTTCTTTTTTTTGCTTTCTCTGCCCAAACACACATCAGTCTGATGCCTCTTTCTGCTTCGCTCCATCCTTTTTCTTCTGCCCCTTAAATTTCCAGCCTTCTCCTAACACCTTCCCTTCCCCCCCCTTATACACGTGCCTCTCCGTCCCCTCCCTCACACTGCCACTTAGTTGTTAAGCCTTTATTAAGCTTAAAATAAAAAAAAATAAATGGTGGGATGTGGCCCAGATTGATTCCCAGGGAGGCTGGAGGGTGTTTTCCCATCACTCAGACCACCTCCAAAATTTTGGGGAGCTCATTGCCAAGTCCTGGCCCCAATGGGGTGTGTTCTCACCCTAAAACCCATCCTCAGGCTGTGCTCTCTTTTCTGTTTTATTCTCCAGAAATTCAGGATTACTACGACTATCACGGTAAGTGGTTTCCCTGCGGGATGCCGGGATGAGGGGCCAGGATTTTTGGGCTGTGCCCGCACCGTCTCCCTCCTTGCAGATGTCACCCCCCGTGCCCCCGAGGAGCAGTTTCGGTACCAGTCCCAGCAGCAATCCCAGCAGGAAATCGTGCCGGCCCCGACCCCAGGTGGGTGGCAGCCGCCGACCCCCTCCCCACCCCAGGGCTGGGGGTCTCCATCCCTCCCCTGCCCCCTTCGACCAGCCGTGCTCCCCCTCCATCCCTCCCCTGCACCCTTCGCCCAGTCGTGCTCCCCCCCCAGAGCAGCTTTGTGGGTGCCAGCATGAGGATGCTCCAGCCCTAAACCCCAGTGTTTAGGCAGTGGGGGTGGTTTTGCTCCATCCCTAAATTTGCTTTCCCTCCTTCCCAGCTGCTGCCCCTGAGACTGAGCCCACGGAGCCAGGACCCCTCGGTGAGCGCTTCCCCCCCCTCCTCACTCACACCCGGGGTGAAAATTAGGGTGGGGGGAAGGCATCGAGCAGATGTGAAGCCCATCCCTGGGGAATCAGGCCCCCCCCACCAGGGATTCCCCAGACCCCCATCCGAAACCAGCAGCCTTTTCTCCTTGCAGACTGCCGGGAGGAGCAATACCCCTGCACCAGGCTCTACTCCGTGCACAAGCCCTGCAAGCAGTGCCTGAACGAGATCTGCTTTTACAGGCGAGTGAGGGGCAGCCCCCCTGACCCCCCCATATTTTAGGGATCCCCTCTGCTATTGCATAACCCACCCCCACCATTTTGGTTTTTTGTTTTTTTTTCAATCCCACTCCACATTCAGCCTCCGCCGGGTTTACGTGATCAACAAGGAGATCTGCGTCCGCACCGTGTGCGCCCATGAAGAGCTGCTGCGAGGTACAGGGCGGGGAGAGGGGGATGGACCCCAAATTGGGGTCATTCCCATCCACGTCACCCCTTTTCCTATGGGGGGAGGTAGGGGGGAAATCCCAGCGAACAAACAAAGTCGCTCCAGGCAGCGCTCCACAACCAATGGGCCAAACTGGGATCCCATTTTGGGGGGACTGAGCCACCCCCTTGCAGCATCATCCCCATCCCCATGGGGCAGGGAGGTCCCTCGCTGGTTTTCCCCCCCCCCGTTTCCAACCTCCATGGATTCTTTCCCACTCTCCCCGCAGCCGATCTCTGCCGTGACAAGTTCTCCAAGTGCGGGGTGATGGCCACCAGCGGGCTCTGCCAAACCGTGGTCGCATCCTGCGCCCGCAGCTGCGGCGGATGCTGAGCTGGAGGGGACCCCCCCTTCGCCACCCGCATCCCGGGATCCCAAACCCCTTCCCGTCCTCCTCTCCCGGGGTACCCGTCCCGCTCCGGATCCTCACCATGGTGCTAAAGAAACTGTGCATGAAAGAGCATAAAAAAAAAAAGAGTCCATTTTTGTGCACATAATAATTAAGGGGGGGTGTTATTATTTTTATTACTTTCTTTATTATATTGTAAAGGGGGAGCGGTGCGAGCCCCCCGCCGCCCCGGTTTCTACGTAGAGTATCCAAGAGATAAAGCGTAAGGGTCGCTGCGGCTCCCGACTCGTTTTTTTGGGGGGGTGTGAGTCCTATTTTTTGGGGGGCAAATTCTGATTTTTTGGGTGGGGAGGGATCAGATTCTTGGGGGCTTTTCTGATTTTGGGGATTTTTTTCCAATTTCTCCCAGGATTTGCCAATGATTTGAGCAATTCCCGGCCACCCAGCCCTGGGCACAGGCTGTGGGCAATGATTTTGGGGTGCTTTAGGGTGTTTGGGGGCTTGTGAAATGTCTGATTTGGGGGGGGCAGGGATTGGGGGAAATGGCGCCGCTTGGAGGGGGCCTCATTTGAGAGGGTGCTTACAGAAGCAGTGTGGTGCATAGGTGCTGGGGGCAAGTTCCTGAGTCGCTTCTAGAAAATTACGGGGGGGTTGGGGTTGGTTTTGGGGCATTGCCTGGTTCCCCTGTAGAGCAGGATGGAGGGCGGGGTCTCTGCTGGGGCCCCGTGGTGTGTAGGTACTCTGGGCTCAGGCTCCCCTATAGAAAGGAGGGTGCAGGCTGGGGTTTGGTTCACTTACAGGCAACAGCGCGGGCTTTAGGGGGTCGGCTTGGGGAGTTTCTTCAGGTCTCGTACAGGAAAATGTAGAGTGCAGCTCCTATATAGTGTGCAGTTCTCCTGTAGCATATAGCTCTCCTATATAGCGTGCAGCTCTCCTATATAGCGTGCAGCTCTCCATATCATGCAGCTCCTATACAGCGTGCAGCTCTCTCCTATATAGTGTGCAGCTCTCCTAAAGCATATAGCTCTCCTATACAGCATGCAGCTCTCTCCTATAGCGTGCAGCTCTTATATAGCGTCAGTTCTCCTATATAGCATGCAGCACTCATATAGCATGCAGCTCTTACGTACTGCCCAGCTCTCTTATCCAGCATGTACAGCTCTCCTACCATATAGCTCCCAGTGCGTGTAGTTCTCCCCTATACTGTGCAGCTCTCCTATATAATGTGCAGCTCCCCCCTATAGCATACAGCTCTCCTATATAACCTGCAGCTCTCCTATATAAACTGCAGCTCCCCCCATAGCGTGCAGCTCCCCCCTATTCTGTGCAGTTCTCCCCTATAGGGTGCAGCTCCCCCCTATAGCGTGCAGCTCTTACGCACGGTGCAGCTCGTGGTGCCTTGTTCTCTTACCCAGGGTGCGGCTTTCCTGTACAGCCTGGCATCCCCATACACGAACGGGCAGCTCCTTGTATCGTGCGCACTCATCTATAGCGTGCAGCTCTATGTTGTGCGGCCTCTTACATAGGGTGCAGCTCATGTAGGGTGCAACTCTCTCCTATTGCACACAGTCCTATAGGGTTTAGCTCTCCATAGCGTGCGGTTCGCTTATGCAGCGCCTAGTGCCACTGTGCTGTAAGGAGCAGCTCTTTGTCCTCCCTGCTCTAACGGGTGTGCGGTTCTTTTCTGTAGACTTGATATTGTATAGAGGAGCAGTCTTTATTCTATAGCCAGGTGTTGGGCAATGCCCCAGGTCTTGTATAGAAAAGCATTGGTGTTGGGGAAGGGGGGTTGTTTCTCCCATGCCGTGGGGTCACAGCCTTGGGGGGAGCT
>NW_009260790.1:3295308-3296950 GCF_000687185.1 Egretta garzetta
TGGCTCCTCCAAAGTGGTGGTGCTAATAATAATAATTTATTATCATTTATTACTATTTATTTTCATGTATTATTTATTATTATTATTCAGGGACCTGAATCAAGCCTGCTGTCCTGATGGACACCCATTTGGGCACCCCAAGATGCTCCCACCCCCCCCAAAAAATATCCCTCATGGGCTGCCAGGTTGGGTTTATCCACATTTAATAGCACTGGGACGGACAAGGGCGGAAGCCACCCTCTTGCCACCCATGGGTTTTCAGCTTGGCTCAACCCCCCCGACCTCAAAAAAACCCCAGTAAAACCCTCAAACTCTCAAAATACCGATACAAAAACCCCGGGTTTTGCAGAAAAAAACCCAACCAAGCCACCAGAGTCGAGTCGTTTTTTGTTAGAAAAAGGGGAAAAATTAGGAGCCGGTGAGCATCAGGGCTGGAGGATCATCGTGGATCGGGGGGATTAAATCAGGTTGGTTCGGCTGGTGTCAGGACGGGGCACTCCTGAGGCTAAAAATACAGATTCTTGCCAAACACTTGTTAAAAATTGCGCTAGAAAAATGGGGAAAAAAACACACGTCGGCCCCCGACCCCCATCAAAAATACATGAGTGGCGGGGTCTTGGCGGCTTTTGGCTTTAGAAAAGGGAATGAGGAGATAAAAAAGCAGTGCGGTTTGGGTTTTTTTTTCTTTGCCGCACGGGGATGGGGCTGGCTCCCCTCTCACCCATGAGCTGAGTTGTGCTGGTCTCTGCGGGCCTTGCGGTGAGGCCCTAAATGCTGGTGGGGTGCGGGTGCAGCTCCTGCCCCTTCAGCAGCGCGATCTGTACAGGTGAGGAAAAGAAGGGGTGAAGCTGGGGGGATCAGGGAGGGGACACAGGTGTCACCCCCCCCGGGGTGTCCCCCCACTCACCTGCTCCTCCAGGCTGCGGTGGCGGTGGATGCGCTCGCAAACCTCCTGTGCCCGCTCCGGCGAGGGTCCGGGAGGGGATGGGGGCTCCAGCGCTGACACCCGCGCCTGGGGGAGGTAGGGGTGGCTGTTACCCCAAAACTGGGCATCGGCGGGCCCTGGGCTGGGAGGGACCCCAAAAGGAGCCCAGCACCATCCCAGTGCAAGCACCACCATCCTCCCAGCAAATGCAAACGGGGACAAGCCCAGAAATGAGCCCAGCACCATCCCCATGCAAGCACCAGCATCTCCCCAAACTGGGATGAGCCCCACAAGCAGCCCAGCACTGCCCCAGTGTAAGCACCAGCACCTCTGAACTGGTAGGAGCCCCAGAAAAAGAGCCCAGAGCCATCCTGATGCAAGCACCAGCGTCCCCCCAAGCTGGGAAGTGCCCCAAAAGGAGCCCAGCACCATCCCAGTGCAAGCACCACCATCCTCCCAGCAAGTGCAAGCTGGGATGAGCCCAGAAATGAGCCCAGCACCATCCCCGTGCAAGCACCAGCATCTTCCCTGAACTGGTGGGAGCCCTAAGAAAAGCCCAGCATCATCCCAGTGTAAGCACCAGCACCTCCCCAAACTGGGATTAGCCCCAGAAGCAGTCCAGCACAAGCACAGCATCCTCCCTGACTGGTAGGAGCCCCAAAAAAGAGCCGAGTGCCGTCCTGGTGCAGGCAGCAGCATCTCCCCAAACTGGGACGA
>NW_009260790.1:3297291-3298164 GCF_000687185.1 Egretta garzetta
GGGGGGGCCGGGGGGGCTTTGCCCCCCCCGCCGCACACCTCGCTCCAGCAGGGACACACACATTCACCCGGGGGAAATACACGGATAAACCACGGGAAATATGTATAAACCCCATGGGAAATATATATATAAACCATGGAAATATATATATAGATATAAAATGTAAAATATATTTTACATATTTATATATATGGATATAAAATATATATTTATTGCATATAAAATATATTTTACATATATGGCATATAAAATATATATCAAATATATTTTACACAAATTATATTTTACGTATAAATATGTCTTATAAACTATATACAGTATATATTACATATAAAATTTATATTAACATAAATATATCAACATAAAATATATAGTGACATAAAAATATATATTAACATAAAATATACAGTAAATTAAAAGCATATAACAAAATCTATTACGTAAAATATATTTTACATGTAAAATATACAGATTACATGTAATTATATTTTTTTTACATGTAAAATATCCATACTTAAGTGCCTGCAGGCTCCTTGGCTTGTGGAGCCACACTCAGCAAATATGTAAAATATATTTAATGCTCGGAAAATAATAAAAGCACGCTCTTAATAAGCTGGGTTTGGGGTTTTTACATTTGATTTGCACCCAGGGGCTGTGAGTCCCGGCCACGCAGGCCCCAGGGCTGGGCACTGGTGTCCCGGGGTGCGATGCTCCCCAAGGGCCCAGCCCCAGGGGCACCCAAGGGTGCTGCCCCCAGCCTCACCTTCTCCAGAGTCTCCCTCAGGGCGCTCCGCTCCTTCTGCAGGCGCAGGGCAAGGCGCTGGGCCCCCTGCCTCTCCCCCTGGGTGGGGGTCAGTGTGCGCTGCAGGGTGC
>NW_009260790.1:3299796-3301371 GCF_000687185.1 Egretta garzetta
GCTGCTCAGCTCCCCCCCGCCACCGCGACGCCCTGCCGCAACCAGCCCGGCGTTGGCGGGGGTCACGGGAGATGTGCAGGGGTTCTTACCAGGTTTGCTGGGAGTTACAGTGGATGCGCAGGGGCTTTTACCAGTTTTACTGGAGCTTATGGGGGATGCATGGGGCTTCACCCATTTTACTGGGTTTTACAGGGGATGCACGGGGTCTTTTACCAGTTTTACTGGGGTTTATGGGGCAAGGACAGGGGGTTTACAGGGGCATTTAATAGTTTTACTGGGGTTTACAAGGGATGCACAGGGGCTTTACCCATTTTATTGGGGTTAACAGGGGATCCATAAGGGCTTTTCCCAGTTTTACTGGAGTATACCAGGCATGCATGGGGGCTTACTGGGTTTGCACAGGAGGTTTTACCATTTTCCCAGGATTTTTGGGCCATATGTGGGGGAAACAAGGGCTTTTCCCAGTTTTACTGGAGTATACCGGGCATGCATGGGGGCTTACTGGGTTTGCACAGGAGGTTTTACCCATTTTCCCAGGATTTTTGGGCCATATGTGGGGGAAACCCCACCAAGCATCCTGCAGTCCCAGGCAGCATCGTTACCACCCCCTGTGCCTCAGTTTCCCCAAAAGCCCCTGCTCCAGCACCAATGAGGCTCCAGCACAGGACAAATCACCCCTGAATCCCAGGATATGGGGGGGGATGCACCCCAAAACACCGCCCTCCATCACCTTCCTCGATCTCAGCCACCAGCTTCTGGAGCTGCTGCGCCCGGGCACTGGCGTTGTCCCGCTCCTCCTCCACCTCGGCCAGCCGCCGGCCCAGGCTGCCCACCTGCACCCGCAGCTCCTCCTGGGGCAAGGAAACAGGGTGAAAAAGGGGCTTTTGGGGGACGATGGGGAGGGGAGGGGGGGGGCATACCCGCTCCCGCTGCGTGTCCTGCAGCTCCCGCAGGAAATCCCGCAGGGCTGCCCGCACCACGTCAGGCTCGGTCGCTGCATTGGGGTCCGGGGATGAGCCAGGGCTCCCCGACCCCTCCGGTCCCCCACCTGTATGGGGACAAACTGGGTGACATTGGGACAACGGGGTTCAGCACCCAAGGGAGGCTTGCAAGCTGGAATGGGATGTGCCGCAATGGGATGCACCCATGGGATGTGGGGTATGGGGAGCCCCAGGGATGCAGGGGATGGGGTATGGGGACCCCCAGGGATGGAGCAATGGGGTGATGGGGGACCCCCAGGGATGGAGGGGATGGAGGGATGGGGTGATGGGGACCCCCAGGGATGGAGGGGATGGGCCAAGGGGGACCCCAGGGATGTATGAGATGGAGCAACAGGGTGATGGGGGACCCCGGGGATGCACGGGACAGAGCAATGGGGTGATGGGGATGCCAGGGATGGAGCAATGGGATATGGGAGCCCCCCAGAGGTGCAGGGAATGGAGAACCTCAGCAGGATGCATCCCCTGCCCCTAAGCAAGGGACAGGGCACCGGGGGACCCTGGGGACTCTCACCCTTACCCGGGGAGCCAGCCCGTGCCCAGCCGATGCCCATGGTACGGCGTACGGCAGACTGGA
>NW_009260790.1:3301945-3303194 GCF_000687185.1 Egretta garzetta
GGTGACAGGGACACCCAGGGACATCCAGGGACAGAGCAAGGGGACAATGGGGATGCAAGGGCCAGAGCAATGGAGGATGAAAGGGACCACAGGAGTTCATGGTGGCAGGGCAATGGGGACACAGGGGACTGAGCAGCGAGGTGATGGGGGCACGTAGGGATGTGGCATCAAGCAACGGAGTAGCAGGGACACCCAGGGATGCAGGATACTAATTATGGGACGATGGGGATGCTTGGGGGACAGCAAGCACCTCGGGGACCTCCCTACCTCTTTCCTGGCGGCTTCCGTGCCGGCCTCGCTCTCCACCACCTTCTGCCTGAGGCCGAAGGCTTCGCGGCGGCTCTCCTCCTCCCGCTGCTCCTCCAGGGCCACACGCGCCTGCAGCTCGCCCACCTCCTTGCTCCTCTTGTTGTTCTCACTGTCCAGGTCCTTCACCTGCCCAAGGAGGAGATGGGGGCTTGGTGGCATCCCAAATGGGGGGAGAGGGTCCCCACCATCCTCCTCCTCCTCCTCCTCCTCATCACCCCCCAGGGGCATCACCCTCCAAGGCACCACAGCCCACCCTGCATCTCCCAACTTGAGCATCTCCTGTCCTCAGCATCGCCCTGACCCTGAGGATCTCCCAACTTGGGCATTCCCTTGTCCTGGCCCTGAGTATGCAAAGCATTGCACCACTCCAAACATCACCCTGACCCCGAACATCACCTTCCAAGCCATCACACTACCCCACGTGTCTCCCAACCTGGGTAACCCCTTGTCCCGAGCATTCCCTGCATCTCCCAACTTGAGCATCTCCTGTCCTGAGCATCGCCCTGACCCTGAGCATCTCCCAGCTTGGGCATCCCCTTGTCCTGACCCTGAGCATCCAAAACATTGCACACCCTCTGCAGAGCATCCCCCTGACCCACAGCATCACCCTCCAAGGTGCTGCACCACCCCACGTAAGCCTCAACGTGGGCATCTCCCTTGTCCCGAGCATCCCACCATCCCCTGCAGCTCCCAACTTGAGCATCACCTCGACCTTGAGCATCACCCTGACCCCTGCATCTCCCAACTTGAGCATCCCTGTGTCCCAAACATCACCCCGACCCCGAACACCACCCTCCAAGGTATCACACCATTCCCTGCATCTCCCAACTTGAGCATCCCTGTCTCCTGAGCATGGCCCCCACCCCGAGCACCCAGAATGCTGCACCACCCCACGCACCCCCCAACCCCGAGCATCACCTGATGCGCTCGCCCTCGGCGC
>NW_009260790.1:3304756-3305251 GCF_000687185.1 Egretta garzetta
GGGGTGCGGGTTAAGTGACAGGAGCAGGGACACAGGGGGATGTGGGGGGCAGGGGGGGCGTGACCCTGTTGGAGGTGGATGGGGAATGGAGATGAGGATGGGGCTGGGGATGAAGATGGGGCTGGATGGGAATGGGGATAAGGATGAAGACAGAGATGGTGGGGAAAAGAGGATGAGGATGAAGGTGGAGATGCATGGGAAAGGGGATGAAGAGGGGGATGGATGGGAATGGGGAAGAGGATGAAGATGGAGGTGGACGGGAATGGGGATGAGCATGAAGATGGAGATGAAGATGGGGATGGATGGGGATGAAGACGAGGATGGGGATGAGGACAAAGATGAGGATGGATGGGGATGAGGATGAAGCTGAGCATGGGTGGGGATGAGGACGAAGATGAGGACGGATGAGGTTGGGTGGGGATAGCCCAGGCAACGGGGACAGACCGGGGCCGGACCCCTCACCCTCCAGCGCCTCCTTGGCCTGGAGCAGGGTCC
>NW_009260790.1:3305772-3306278 GCF_000687185.1 Egretta garzetta
TTAGCCCCACCACCCGCCATGGTCCTCCCAGTTAGTCCATGCATCCTCCCTGTTAGCTTGTACATCCTCCCCATCCCTTCCAGTTACCCCATGCAGCCTCCATGGTCCTCCCAGTTACCCCATGCACCCTCCCCACTTCTCCCAGTTCCCCTGTGCACCCTCCCCAGCCCTGCCAGTTGCCCTCTTCACCCTCCTGGTTACCCTGGGCATGCTTCCCATCCCTCCCAGTTGCCCTGTGCACCCTCCCTACCTCTCCCAGTTGCCTTTTTGCATCCTCCCCACCCCTCCCAGCTGCCCCATGCACCCTCCTAGTTGCACTTTGCATGCTCCCCATCCCTGCCAACTGCCTCCTGTGCACCTTCCGCATCCCTCCCAGTTGCCTTGTGCATCCTCCCCACCCCTTCCAGTTACCCTGTGCATGCTCCCCACCCCTCCCAGTTGCCCTGTGCACCCTCCCCTCCCCTGCCAGTTGTCCCCTGCACCATCCCAGTTGCCCCATGCACCCT
>NW_009260790.1:3306455-3307530 GCF_000687185.1 Egretta garzetta
TCCTCTGCCTCGCTGCCCGCTGTGCCGCTGCCAGCTCCCCGCAGCTCCCCTGCGCCTGCCGGGCAGCCCGGGTGTGCAGAGCCCTGGCCAGACTCTGCCCCATGCAGCAGCGCCCAGGGCACCGGGGCACCCAGTGCATGGGCACCCAGTGCCTGGGGCTTGCACCTGCTGCGTGGGGCTGCACCCATTGCTTAGGGGTTGCACCCACTGCATAGGAGAGGCTGCACCCATTGCTTGGGGGTTGCACCCATTGCTTGGGGGTTGCACCCACTGCATAGGAGAGGCTGCACCCATTGCTTGGGGGTTGCACCCATTGCTTGGGGGTTGCACCCGCTGCATAGGAGAGGCTGGAACCATTACTTGGGGGTTGCCCCCGCTGGCGTGAGGATCCCCCCTTCGCTTGGGGGTTGCACCCATTGCTTGGGGGTTGCACCCGCTGCATAGGAGAGGCTGCACCCATTACTTGGGGGTTGCACCTGCTGCACGGGAGAGGCTGCACCTGATGCAGAGGGGACTAAGCCCGATGCATGGAGGGTTTGCACTCGCTGCACCTGGGGGGGGTTGCACCCACTGCATGGGGGGTACACCCAGAGCATAGGGACATGCCTGCTGCATGGTGGTTCACCTGCTGCAGGGGAATCTGAGGGGGCCCATGGGGGGGGTTGCAGCACCCACTCAGGGCAGGGGTTGCAGCACCCACTATTTTGCAGCACCCACTCAGGGCAGGGGTTGCAGGGGTTCAGGGGGGTGGTTGCATTTGGAGGAGGGGGAGTTGCAGCACCCACTTGGGGACTCCCAGCACCCACTGAAGTTTTGCACCCCACCCATTGCAAGTGGGGAAGCACCCACATCGGTGGGGCTCCAGGGGACCCACTGAGATTTTGCAGTACCCACTTGGTGGGGGGGGGTGCAGCACCCAACAGTGGGGTGCAGCACCCAATTGGGGGTGAGCAATGTAGCAGCACCCAGACTTGGGGGGAGGTTGCAGGGGATTCACTGGGATTTTGCAGCACCCACCGTCACCCCGCAGCGCCCACCGTCACCCCGCAGCGCCCACCTGCGCTCCAGCTGCTGG
>NW_009260790.1:3307785-3308092 GCF_000687185.1 Egretta garzetta
AGGTGGACAGACAGACAGACGCGGGTGGGCAGACGGGATGGAGGGGTGTGCGGGGATGCGCATGGACAGACAGACATATAGACAAATGTATAGGGAGGGATGGACAGACAGGCAGGCCAGGATGCAGGGGGATGGACGCACAGGGATGGACGGACAGAGGGGTCAGGAGGCAGAGGGACGGGTAGATGCAAGGGTGCAGAGGAACAGACAGGGACACAAGGATGCGAGCTCAGGGACAGCCATGCAGGGACAGACAGAGCTTGGGACCGATAGACAGCGGGTACCTGCGCAGGACTTCGGCCTCGGC
>NW_009260790.1:3308243-3309418 GCF_000687185.1 Egretta garzetta
GGGTCATCTGCCAGCACTGCCTGTGAGGGGACAGGGAGAGGCCCCCTGTATCACTGAGGGGAAACTGAGGCAGGGAGGGGTCCCCCCTGGCTGCAGGGAGGAGCGGGGAGCCCCAGCACCTGGGTGACATCCTGCAGCATCTGACGGAGCAGCTCCACCTCTGAGCGCAAAGCCTCCACCTCCGACGGCGATGGCTCCTGGGCGCGTGAGGCCTCCTGCAAAGCCCATTGGCATGGCGTCAGGCACGGCCAGCGGGCATCGTGCCCCAGCGTGCATCGTGCATCACACCCCAGTGTGCATCGTGCATTGCGCCCTGGTGTGCATCGTGGCTCAGCACGCATCCCGTATCACACCCCAGTGTGCATCACCTGCCACGCAGCATCAGAATGTCGCATGCGTCGTGCCCCGGTGTGCATCGTGCCCTGGTGTGCACTGCACCGCAGCACGCATCATCCATTGCACCCCGCTGTGCGCTGCGCATTGCATCCAGGCACGCACCACGCTCTGGCGCCGTGCACCATGCATCGCACCCCAGCGCGCATCACAGCTCAGCGCACATCGTGCAGCTGCACACATCTCACCCCGGCACGCAGCGTGCTGCAGTGTGCAGGATGGCTTGGTGTACATTGCACCCCTGGGTTCGGCATGCATCCCGCCCTGCACCCCAGTGTGCATCCCACCCTGCCTGCCATCCCACCCCGATGTGCATCCCGCCCCGGTGTGCATCCCGCCCCGGTGTGCATCCCGCCCTGCGCCCTGCTGTGCATCCCGCCCCGGTGTGCATCCTGCACTGCACCCCGGCATGCATCCCACCCCAGTGTGCATCCCGCACTGCACCCTGCTGTGCATCCCGCCCCAGTGTGCATCCCGCACTGCACCCTGCTGTGCATCCCGCCCTGGCGTGCATCCCACACTGCGCCCTGCTGCGCATCCCGCCCTGGTGTGCATCCTGCACTGCACCCTGCCGTGCATCCTCCCCTGGCACGCATTGGGCGTCATGCCCCAATCTGCATCACAGCTTTGCACACACCCTTCCCCCCACGCATCCTTGCGCTCCCTAGGCTCAACTCATCCCCCACCCCAAAACTCATGGTGCCCTGCGCTCACCAGGTTCCGCAGCTGCAGGGTCAGCGCCTCCACCGCCTGCTCCTTCTCCCCGTCCTCAGCCCGCAGAC
>NW_009260790.1:3310131-3311562 GCF_000687185.1 Egretta garzetta
GCCTGCGGCGGCGAGGGTCCCTCCCTACGCAGCCCCCCCAGCCCTCCAGGCAGCATCCCCGCCTGCCCTGGGCCCCCATCCCTCTCCCTTTGGTCCCCAAATCACCAAGCAACACCCCCCGTGTCCGCACCCATCACCCCCACGGTCCTCCACAGCCAGTTCCCTTCCACCCTGCACCGAGAGGGACGGGGAATGCATTCCCCAGCACCGTCCCATCACATGCCACATCCCCTGCACCCCCAAATTCTTCTCTGCAACATCCCCCACAGCCCCGTATCCCTTTCTGTGCTGCATCCCCACATCCCTCTGCCTCATATCCCTTTCCCATCACGTGCTGCATCCCCCTGTACCCCCAAGTTCTTCTCCATGCAACATCCCCCGTGGCCCTGCATCCCTCCCAGTGGTCCCACATCCCTCCCAGTGGTCCCACATCCTTCCCTGCTGGCCCTACATCCCTTTCTGTGCCACATCCCTGTGTCCCCCTACCTCGCAGCACCCTCCCATCACATACCACATCCCCTGCACCCCCAAATTCTGCTCCATGTAACGTCTCCCATGGCCCTGCATCCCTCCCAGTGATCCTGCATCCCTCCTCACATCCCTTCCCAATGCCACGTTGGCATCCCTCTCCCCGCCACCCCTCGTCCTGCTCCCTGCCACATCCCCGGTGTGTCCCCCCCCAACCTCCTCCTCGCGCCTCCACTCCGCCTCTCGCTGCTCCAGCTCGTCCCGCGCCCGCGCCCAGTCGGCTGTCAGCTTGCGGATGTCCTCGCTCAGCGCCGCGTTGGCCACGTTGGCTTGTTCCAGCTGCTCCCGCAGCATCGAGTTCACCTGCACCAGGCTGCTGCTCCTGGGATGGGGACAGGGGCACACGCGGCCAGAGCATCACCCCAGGGGGGTCCCCAGCGCACCGGGGCCCCCCACTCACCTCTGCTGCTCCTCTTCCAGCCGGATCAGGGCGTTCTCCAGCTCGTTGCTGCTCTCCTCCTCCGGCTGTGAGCCGCTGGCATCCAGCTGGCTCTATGGGGACATTGGCCCATTCACTGTCACTCCAATTCAGGAGGGTTCGGGGCAGGGGGCCTCCCCAAAACCACCCCTCACCGTCAGCCTCTCCTGCTCCAGCTCCGTCGCCTTCTCCAGCAGCTGCTGCTCCACTTCGCCGCATTTCTTCTTATACTGCAACACCTGGGCGGAGGGGACGGGATGGGTGACACCGGGGCAGGTGTCTGTGTGTCCCCAGAATGTCCCTGTGTCCCCTGAGAAGGATTCACCTTGGCTTGGAGCTTCTGCACCAGCTGGGCTTGCCGCTGCTGGCCCTCCTGGTACGCCTGCAGCTTGCGCTTGTAGGCAGCTTGCTCTTCCTCCAGCAGCCGCCGCAGCTCGATGTTGTGCTGCGCCAGGCTCCGGCTCTCCGCCGCCCCCCCCCTACCC
>NW_009260790.1:3311585-3313948 GCF_000687185.1 Egretta garzetta
CATCCTCCAACAATCCTGGACAAAGCCGTCGCTGCCGGGTGGTCCTACAGCAACCCCCTCCCCCCCAGCCAAAGCTGAGACACCCCCCCCCAAATGCTGCATCCCCTCCTCTTTGCATGCACAGGGTGGGGATGAATTGGAAAATTTGGGGATGCTTTGAAAAATAACCCAACTTTGAGTCTGGGGGTTCAGCAAAGCCCCATCCCGGCTTGCACAGGATCAGCTGATGGGTAAAGGCTCCTCAGGCTCAGCTGTGGCGATTGGCCTTGGGGTATTTTCCTGATATTTGCTTTTTCTGGTAAATAACCAGGCACAGAGGGGCTGCCCCCCAAAAAACCCAGCAGCCCCTGGCTTCGGGTCTCCCCAGGAGCCACGTTCAGCATCTGGCTGCTGCTCAAAGCCCTTTTCTTCCCCCGTTGCCAGGGCAAAGGGTTGCAAAAGCGAGGGATGCCGACGGGGGGAGGGGGTCCCCCCTTCCCAAAAAGCAGTGGGATAAATAAAACAGGGAGACAGATGCTTTGTGCATCCTGCAGGACGAGCCCCGGCAAGCCAGGACGGGTCCGGACAAGTTGGATGCACAGCACCAAAGTTCCCATCACTGGGATCTTGCAAGACGCTGCAGCATCTCCCGCTCCAAGCACAGGGAATGCAAAGGTTCCGGCTCGCACCACCTTGATTTTGGGGTTAAAATGAGTGGGTTTGGGTTAAAGCCAGTTGGCGACTTACCCGCTCGCTGATGGCGTTGTACTTGATGGCCAACTCATCGCGCTCGGCCCGGCTCTGAGCCAGCAAATCCTCAACACGCGACAGCTCCTGCTGCAGGATGCGGTTTTCCTCCTGGAGGGACAGCAGCGAGGACATGGCCCCCGCGACGGCCGCTGCGGGACGGGGACGGGGCTCAGGGTGGCTCCAGAAAGCAGTGGGATGGGGATCCGGCCCCCAGGATGGAGCCAAGATGCCCTTTGCAGCCAAGAGCTGCTTTGTTCCTTCAGCAGGGAAGGGGGCTGGGCTGAGCCTTCCCCACGCGCTCAGCCAAGGCCACAAAAAGCATTTTTCCCCCCTCAGCTGCAAATGCTGTGGCCCCGTGCAACTCCAAGATGCTGCGTGATGCAGTTTGCAGCAGCAAAACTGCTGCAGATTTGCATTTGCAATTGCAAGACCCGTGCAAATTTGTGTTTGAATTGGCAAAACCGCTGCAGGGTTGAAGCTGTCATCACAAGACAGCTGGAAATTTACAGGTGTGATCGCAAAAACACTGCAGATTTGTCGCCACAATCACAAGGGTGCTGCAAATTTGTGGTTTTGATGGCAAAACGGCTGCAAATTTGTAGTTGTGATCGCAAGACGGCTACAGAATTGCATTTGCAATTGCAGAACCACTACAGATTTGCAGCTGCCATCACAAGAGCGCTGCAGGTTTGCAGCTGCGATTACAAAACCGCTGCAAATTTGAGGTTGCAATCGCAAAAACGCTGCAAATTTATTATTGCAATTGCAAAACCACTGCAGATTTGTTTGCAGTCACAAAACCGCTGCAGTTTTGCAGCTGCAATCGCATGAGCACTGCAGGTTTATAGCTGTAATTGCAAAATTGCTGCAAATTTGTGTTGGCGATCACAAGAGCACTGCAGGTTTGCAGTTGCAATCACAAAACCGCTGCACATTTGCAGTTGCAATTGTAAAACTGCTACAGAATTGTTTGCAATTGCAAGACTGCTACAGATTTATAGTTGCAGTCTCAAGACTGCTGCAGATTTGCAGCTGTGATCACAAAAATGCTGCAGATTTACAGTTGCAATCACAAAACTGCTGCAATTAGCAGTTAGGAACACAAGACCACTGCAGATCTGCAGCTGCAATTGCAAGAACACTGTGGATTTATAGCTGCCATCGCTATAAATGGGAGCTATAACTCTGATTTATAGTTGCAATTGCAAAACCGCTGCAAACTTTCAGTTATGGTCTCAAAAATGCTCCAAATTTATTTGCCATCATGAAACCGCTGCCGATCTGCAGTTGCAATCGCAAAACCACTGCAGATTTACAGTTGCAATCACAAAACTGCTGCAAATTTGCAGTCGCAATCGTGAAGCAGCTGCAGATTTGCATTTGTGATCATAAGAGCAATGCAGATTTTTAGTCACTATCACGAAAGCACCACAGATTTCTCTCTGCAATCACAAAACCTCTGCAACTTTGTGCCTGCGACCACAAGAGCGCCTCAGACTTACAGCTGCAATCACAGAACAGCAGCGGATTTGCAGCGGCAGTCACCAGACGGCCGCAGGTTTGCAATTTGCAATCTCCAAAGTGCCGTTGGCACTTGCAGAACGCACTGCAAAAGTGCCATTTGCAATCGCAAA
>NW_009260790.1:3314094-3318890 GCF_000687185.1 Egretta garzetta
GGGACCGGGGACCCTCCTCTTCCTGGCCGCCTCGGGGGTCCCAACGCCTCTGGCCAGGCCGTGAGCAGCGACGTTTTAGCATCCGCCGCCAAAAATATCACCGCGTGTTCCCCCGGCCAAGCAGGGCTTTGTAAATAAAAACCAACCAAGCTCTCGGCGAGGGGGGAAACGAGGAAAATAGAGGAGAAAATAAAAAAATAGTAATTGTGCCCGGCGCCTCCCTGTGCCCAAAATGGGGGGAAATGTGCTTACTGTGCTGCGCTGTCGCCCCCCCAGGCAGGATGGTGCTGGCTCCCACCGGGGAAAGGAGCTCCTTGGGGAGAGTGAGCCAGCCCTTTCGTTAAATCCTGGCCCTCGTTAAGCTCATTAAAGCGCAGGGGTTTGCTCTGGCAGGAAAAGCCGTGGGGTGGAGCGTGCCAGGGTTGCTACGGGGCACAGCAGCATTAAACCCCCCCGGGGACGCATCCCCCCCATGCCTGAGCCTGCACAGCCACCCCGGGGCAGCAAATTTTGCCCCCCGAGTAATTCAGGGCTTTCTGCCCCCACCCCAGCAGGGAAAGCAGCTGGTAAATCCCCAACCTGAGCTCAAAATCCCCCATGCTGGGGGCTGGAAGCATCCCCGGTCCCAAAATAAATCAGGGATCTGACCCCAAGCCGCCCTCCCAAGGGGGCTGGTGTCTCCCAGCCGCTCTCTTCCCAAGCCTGCAGCTCAGGAAAGCACCCTTCTCCTCCCCGAGAGCCGCAGATTTAACGGTGAGAGGGAGCTGGCACCGGGGTGAGCAAATGGCATCAAGGATTTACGGCATCTTGGGTCGCTCCGGCCAAGCAGGAGCTGCCTCGAGGCTCCCCCCTTTCTTTGGGGATGCAAAAACTTTATTTTTCCCCTCATTTCTTTCCTTACCTTTCCCTCTCGGAGTCCTTCACAACCATAAAACCACTGCTAAGCAACAAGCGTCTGTTGTGCTTCGTCATCCCACACCGTCTCCTCGACACCAGCCAGGAGGGGGAACCACAAAAACTCATCACGGCCCCCTCCAAGCCCGTGCAGGGAGGGGTAAAAAAATTCCTATTTGGCATCAAACCCATTTTATTATTCGCTTTGAAGTGCTACAGCTCTCACCTGGGTTTGTGCTGCCAGGCAAGGTTCAGCTCTGAAACCAAAATGCTCGTCACCCAGTTGGAAATGGAAATAATAAAAATCAGAGGGATGGGGGGAATAAAAAGCAAAGCAGCAGGACCTTGTACACAGGAAGGCCTGAATATAAATAGGTAAGAAAATATTTATTTGTTTAAAGAGGAATCTCAAGCCCAGCTCTGTCAAAGAGACCGACTCCATTACATCCTTCATCGCGCACGTCGCTTAAAATGTCCACAGAAAGAAGTAAAAAACCAAAAAATTTGTCTTCAAAATAAAGGAGTAAATTTCCAGAGCAAGAAATGAGGAATTTCAGCACGGAAACGCATCACAGAGTTCAGCACTCGGCTAAAAACTGGGGGGATGCTCGGCGTCTTGGCAGGGCGTTGATCTGGATTTTGCAGGCAAGATGGCTCCAGGACGCTCGCCACTGAGGGGAGGATTTCTCCAGCCCAAATATGCGAGGAGAAAGCAGAGAAGTCTCCCAGGCGGCTCCGTCGCAATAAACCTTTAGCAAAAGTGACCTTAGTGGGGGGAGCGCTGCGAGCGAGAGTCCTGCTCTGGGCACTCGCTCACCCTCGCGTTATTAAGCATGAGGCAATGAAGCTGACAGTTTGTTTGGGTTTTTTTTTTTTGCAGAAAGGAGAAGCCTGAGCGATCCAGGTAGAAAATAAAAGCCCCCCCGACACGGAGGGCGCTGGTGTGGTGTTTTAAGGCACGTACTCATTTGCTCTCCGGCGCTCGTTTTGGCATTTTGATGCCAGGAGTGAGGGGATTTAAGGGCAGGAGCAGAGTGTCCCAAAGCCCCTGCTTTGGTCCCGAAGGAATCGTGAGGATCCCAGCACCCGTGCGGGGAAGAACAGACGAGGGGCCTGGGTCAGAACTGAACCCAGCCTGCGTTTGCCTGAGTCTGGTTAGAAGCCGACCTGGAGAGAGAGAAAAAGGGGGGGGGGGCGGAAAGGGGTTTAGAACCTGAAAGGGACTGCAGCACACAGGGAGGGAGCTGGGCAGCCAGAAATGGGTCCTCCACGGTCGCCCCAAAACTCTCCCCCTGCACAGAGCGGCAGGGGAAGACAGGGCATGCCACCGGCGCTGGGAGGAAGAGGAAGGCAGCGCCCACTGCACTGAACTTGGGGAATTTGCAACGCACACCATCAGAGCCACTTTGAAATCCCAAAGGGGTGTTTGGATGGAGCAGTGCCCCCATCCCAGCAGGGGTTTTCAGCAAAACCAGCGGGATTTGGGTGGGATGGGGAGGGTTCTAGCACTGCGGGGATCGCCCACGCCACACACAGCCTCACCCCGAAGCTTTGGCAAAGTCTCCCCAGACATCGGCGGTGGCAGCGGCAGAGGGAGCAGCAGCGGGTTGTGGCCAGGACAAGAGGGGGTCTGTCGGCAGCCAGGAATGTTGGGAAGAAAGAAAACAAAACATCAGGAGTTACTTCCCACTCTTATTCCCAGATTCTCCCTCTGTTATCCCAACTTTGATGGATAAAAGTGACTCTAAAGAGCTTTACTGTCATTGCTGCCTGACCACGGACCTGTGATGGGGGTGCCCGGGAGCTGGGTGGGCGCAGAGAGCGAAGATGGCCGCTCTCCGGAAGGACAAACCGGAGCGGAAGATTTTCCTCCAGGAGGTGGTGGGAGCAAGCTCAGGCCCCCAGGACCCACTGGACGTGGTCTGGCATTCCCCGTTGCGCCTTCTTTTTTCTTCATGTTCTGAAAGAAGAGAGGGAAATTCGGGTGGTTATCACGTTTAAATCCAGGGCCGGAGCGTGATTCCTCCCAACCACGGCTCACATGAAGCCAAATTGTTTTATTCTAGGGAGAAATCTGCTGTGCTGCAAGGTCCCACTGCTGGAGGAGCAACCGGGGTCAAACCAAGGATGTTTTTTACCCACAAACCCCCACCACGAACCCACAGACCTGGTTCCATAACCAGGAACTGTAACACAACCCCTAATCACTGCACACAGCGTTACCACGAAGGGCTCTGCACCGGGCTTCCCCCTGCACGGGGATTTTGGGGCAAAGCCGTCACTTCCTCTTGTGTCACCCAAGGGCAAGGTCGGGAGCGGATTTAGCCGGAGAAGCCCCTCACCGCAATGTTGAGTTTGATGGTTTGCCCCTCCTTGAAGCCCAGATCCAGTTTGGGTCCCTGATCAGGGTTCTCGGCCTGTTTGGCCAGCTCGCTCTGCTGCCTCACCCATCTGCAGGAATTAAATAAGCAGAAAAGGATACATCAACACCAGCCTGAGGCTCTCCCAGACAAACCCTGCCCAAGATCATCCTCTCTGCCTGGCAGCCGCTCTTTAAAGGTGCTGAATGAGATGCGAGACCTTTCCTGACAAAGCAATGTGCTACAGGCAGCACTGGGGGAATGACTCCCACCAGCAGCAACCAGTGCTCGAGCCGCATGGATCCTCCAGCCAGCAGCATGTTCCGTCCTGCCCCAAATCCCCACAATCTGCCAGGAGCTGGAGCAGCATCCCAGCGCCTCAAGAGCAACCCCTTACCAATGGCATGTTGAAAAAATGAAAAGGAATTAGGGAATTTGCCCTATTTTGGACTGGGAAGCCCAGTTTGGGAGCCTGCTGGGAAAGATTTGAGAGAGGGAGAGCTGCCTGCACAAAGGCTGCGCAGAGGAAAAGGCGTTTCCACCTCTTTACCCTACGCTTGCCTGCTCAAGCACAACAGGAGCTCACAGCTTCCTCTCCCCCACCATTTCTGGTGGACACCCAAAAAAAAATTTTTAAAAAAGCAAAACAAACAAAAAAAAAAAACCTCAATTGAGCTGAGAGGACACAGGGAGAGGCACAAACTCACTTGAAATGGTCTTGCAGAGCCACATTGAAGTCAAAAGCATCTCCCCGGTCGACAAAGCCGACTCCAATGAAAGCTCGTCGGCCTGGAGAAGGAGGAAGAGTAAGGGCTGGAATCATAAAGCAGTGGCAGAAGAGGGATGGGATAACCCGTCCCACACACCCTCGTGCCTGCCACCTCCCTCCAGACAGAGCTGGGACTTGGGAGGCCGAGGTACGGGACCAGAGGTGTCTTTAGCTTGTTGGCTGCACATACAGGCTTAGCAAAACCAGGTTTTGAATTAACATAAGTGAGTCAAAGCAGAGGCTGGAACCATGGCGATGATCCTGCACACAGAGGCATCCTCACGCTAACGTCGAGCAACAGAATTAAACTGGTTTTATTCACGATGAAGGACAGAGCGCAGCTGACACGTGGGAGTGACAGAATTTGTCCCTTTGCCACCACATTCAGGGAATATTTAGCCCCTGAAAATAGGAATCCTTCACAAATAAGAGCAGCGAGGGCACTGAAGACATTCTGAGGCAATTCCTCCAACCCGCCCCCCACATATCACAACATACCATTCCCATCTTCAATCCGGATGACGAAGTATCTGCTGGAATCTGTCACACTCTCCACAGCGATGCCAGGGAACTGCTCCACCGGTGCCTGGGCAAAAAGCTCTCCTGAGAAAAAGAAATGGGAGCAGGTTAATGCCAGGGCGTAGTGCTTCCGTGCCATCTTCCTCCCTGTGAAGAGGCGTGGAGCTGTCGCCTTCCCTCCTCCTTACCCGAGGTTTTGTCTTCCAGCTTAATGAAGGCAACCTTGCCCTTGGCTGTGATCCGCAGCCTGCCCC
>NW_009260790.1:3318904-3319454 GCF_000687185.1 Egretta garzetta
CACTCTGCAGCTCTGGAGAAAAGAGGAAACAGTGACTGATATCAGAGCTGCCTCTCACGCTCCAGACAATGCCACTGACCTATTTTAATGCCCCCATAACGCGTCACAGAGCTGCTCTGCTTGACTCCGCTCGTTAACAGCGCCGAAGCAGTGCAGGTAAGAACCCACTTGCACCCAGGCCCGCTGCAGAAACAAGGTAGATTCACCACAACACCTCTCATTTCACCCCAAACCAGCTGCCCCCCCTGCAAAACCAGGCGTCATGTCCCAGCAGGGACCGAGCAAGAGTTGCACAAGAGGTTTCGCTTCCCTTTCGGCAGGATCTCCAGCTCGAAGGCAGTTTCTCGGAGGCGCTGAGCTGCGTTAGCTACAGCCTGGCTCTGCTAGGCCAGCCTTTAGTCCAGGCCGAGGACTGACGGGAGAGGAGCCCCAAAATGCAGGGGGGGGATGGAGACATCCCACTGGGGGCGTGAGGCCGGGATGGGGGCTGATATACCTCCTGAGGAGCAGGCCCCACTGCCCCAGGGCGGGGGACAGGTCCCATACACCT
>NW_009260790.1:3321316-3321901 GCF_000687185.1 Egretta garzetta
CGTCACAGAGCTGCTCTGCTTGACTCCGCTCGTTAACAGCGCCGAAGCAGTGCAGGTAAGAACCCACTTGCACCCAGGCCCGCTGCAGAAACAAGGTAGATTCACCACAACACCTGTCATTTCACCCCAAACCAGCTGCCCCCCCTGCAAAACCAGGCGTCATGTCCCAGCAGGGACCGAGCAAGAGTTGCACAAGAGGTTTCGCTTCCCTTTCGGCAGGATCTCCAGCTCGAAGGCAGTTTCTCGGAGGCGCTGAGCTGCGTTAGCTACAGCCTGGCTCTGCTAGGCCAGCCTTTAGTCCAGGCCGAGGACTGACGGGAGAGGAGCCCCAAAATGCAGGGGGGGGATGGAGACATCCCACTGGGGGCGTGAGGCCGGGATGGGGGCTGATATACCTCCTGAGGAGCAGGCCCCACTGCCCCAGGGCGGGGGACAGGTCCCATACACCTTATGGAGAGGGGACAACCCCACACAGGAGGGAGAGGCGCCCGAGGGGGAGGGAGCAGGCAGAGGCCATGTAAGCCAAGGCGGGGGCAGGGGCACCCCACAGCGCGACAGGGCCCAGGGGAGAGGGGCAGGCCCCAC
>NW_009260790.1:3321967-3327820 GCF_000687185.1 Egretta garzetta
GGGGGCGCGCGCCGCCCCCGCCGCGCCCCCTGGCGGGCGGGAGGCTCCGCTGCAGGTGATGGTGGTGGGGAACTGGTCCCAGTGGGCGACTGGAACTGGGAACCAGTACGCGGCCGCGGACAGAGCCCGCTGCGGCCCGCTCCCAGCCCCGGCACATCAGGGCACGCTGCCAGCCGGGCTCCAGCACCTTCCCTCCCCCCTTAGCAACTCCGAGTCACCCAAGGTGGCGGTTTTTTCCTGATTTCACATTAAAAAATATTTAAAAATAAGAAGCTTCTGGCACACCCTGACCCCTTCCTCGCCTCGGCTGGAGGCACCCCAACAGCCTCTGCCCACCTCTTCTGGCAGTTATTGAGCACAACACCCAAGCGAGGAGCAAAAAAAATACATAAAATAAAAATCGCTACTTTTATCACCCTGGGCGAGAGGCAGCACAGTCACAGCTCACACCCGGGTTTGGAAACCCCATCTTCTCGGGCTGCTGCTTCCCACCCTCCTCAGACCACATCTCCCCAGCAACCCTAAAAATAGGGGGAAATTTCCCCTTTTTGGGTAAATACCGGCACAATTACGGCCGAACACTCCAAGATTTTACCTTCCCGATGAATTTTTAAGCTTCAACTCACATTGCGAGCTTAAGCTGCCACCAAAACGTCCCTCTTAGAGCAGCCCCTGCGAGAGACGGGAGGGGGAAAAACAAAACAAAAAAAAAAAGTCATTAAAAGTTTAAAGACATTTATTTAAAATACAATTTATAAAACATTTTCTCTTCGGCGCACGTTTTGGGGTGAAAACACGCGGTACCGTGTTTATCCTCTACCTTCCCGGGATGAAGGGGCTTCCCGCAGGAACGCCGCCGAGCCCTGCCCGCGGGCGGGACGTATCCTGGTCACCGGGATGGAGGAGCTGCAGATTTTGGTGCCGGAGATGGCGGCAACTAACAGTGGCCAGCTACACCAGGAACTGGGTGGATTTGGGGAGGGGGAAGGGGGTTGGCCATTAAAAGCTATTTTTAGTAATAATTAAGGAAAGGCGCAGTGACTATGGTTATTGCTGACGTCCTCCTCCCCTCCCGTTCCCCCCTGGGCCTCACCCTCACCACCAGCTTGGGGGGGAAATCAAGACACCCCCTCCCAAAAAAATAAAAAGCACTGGGGGTCTGCCCGCCCATCCCCACCTCGCCACCATCCTCAGTGCTTTAATCAGCTAATTAACGCTCTAGCGGATTCTTTTTATACACAGGTAGTTTTATTTTACCGTTTTTCTTTTTTTTTTTTTTTTTAAGCCGTATTTCCACACACTTTTTGTTTGTTTCTTTGTACGGTCGCTTCCCTTCGGGTAGAAGCCGTCAAGATTTGCTCATTTACCCTGGAACCTACTGAGCACAAAGCGGTAGGGAAAACCACAGCCGTACAGAATAATCCGCCGCTAACCAGAAATGCTTTTCTAGGTCCCATCCCCTCCAAGAAGGGCGTTTAGTGTTCATCTAATCCCTCCGTATCAAGTGATATTAAGTTTCATCCGAGAGGGGGAAAAAAATCCATGTTCTTGCAGACTGCTAGCTTCTTCCTGGGAGCCGGAGGAGGAAAATCCCTTCCCTGAAGCCTCATAGGGAGCCAACTGCTGCCAGGACGAGGAGGGAATCATCCAGACTTTATCCCAGGCGGTTTTTGTTCCCCAACGTCTATGATTTCCAGAGACGAATGCAGCTCGTACCGCGACCGAGAGATCTAGCGGAGCCCTTGCTCCATCATTAAGCCGCTCGGGGTCGGACCCTCAGGACACGCCGCTCCCCATCGTTACGCCAGCCGGACAGAGCGGGGCTCCTCCCCACACATTTATTTCACAGACCGGAGCAGTGCAGGTTATTCTCCTCCTCGCAACAGAGCTCTAATTCTTCGCTGCCTGGCGCACTCTGCCACAAACGGTGGCCGGGCAGCAGGCGGTTGCAGGGGATCCATCTCCATTCCCTTCTCCCCAAATACAAAAAGAAAAAAAAAAACCTAAAATAAAAATTAAAAAAAGATGTATTTTAAGCTTGAGGAAAAGCCAGCAGAAAATACGAGCCAAGCTTTAACGGGTGCAAGACGTAAACTAGGTTGTCGGACTCCGGCGGCTCCCAAGGCGATCAGAAAGGCCCAGGTATCCGGGAGTCCGCTTCCACATGCTTGGCAGCAGTAGAAACAGAGACCAAGAAGCAAGAACCGTGCCAAATCTGAGCCACAAAAGCGGCAGAAATTCACCCAAACTCCTCATTGAACGCGTTAAAAACTACCTCTCTCAATTAAAACAGTTAAAACCTTTCCCATGCACTCCGCCGATTTGATATACAGCAAACAAACAGGAAAAAAAAAAAAAAGAGAGATCCTTTGAAACAGAACTTGCTCTTAATGGGATGAGGACAACATGCGTGTCTGGGGAGGCTTCCCATTTTTTTTTTTTGTTGTTTCTTTGTTTTGTTTTTTCCCTTAAATCCCAGGTTATGAGTACAACGAACATTATTGCTGGCGCTAGCTCCAACCCAAACGGCACACGCACAACTCCCTGCACCCGTCCGAGTCCTTTACAACCCCCCTCCCCTTGTCCCCTTTCCTTTTTCAGTGACTTTGGGGACAGCCCTTCTCAGTTTGCCGGTCACAGTGGGTGGAGAGGGGAGGTCACAGTGCGTGGGGTTGAAGGTCACAGTGGGCAGAGCAAAGGGGATCACAGTGCAAATAAACCAGGGAGTTCCCTTTGCTCAAGTCCGTTTGTCCGCCACGGCAGTGCAACCCGTGGCGGCGGACCCTGCCTTCCGCAGTAGCATTGCTCGCCCGCGTTTATCTGCGTTGTTTGAAGCCTTGTGAGCCATCAGGACCCAGGGGTTGCCTGATCACATTATTGGGCTGTCTGGTGTCTTCCGGCTGGGAGATCCTCGGCGGCCTGCAAGGAGAAAGGAGATGAGAGGCGAAGGCAACACAGTTGCATCACGCTGGATGCCTTCAACGTCTTCCCGCCTGGGTGGGAAGTCACCGCTGCGGGACAATCGTCGCTGCTGGGATGGGGAACATGACCGAAATCAAAATCACAGAATCATAGAATAGTTTAGGTTGGAAAAGCCCTTTAAACTCACCAAGCCCAACCGTTCCCCTAACCCTGCCATCCCACCACTAAACCCTGGCCCTAAGCACCTCGTCTGCCCGGCTTTTAAATCCCCCCAGGGATGGGGACTCGACCCCTTCCCTGGGCAGCCCCTTCCAGTGCTTAACAGCCCTTTTGGTAAAGGACCTTTTCCCAGTGTCCAACCTAAACCTGCCCTGGCACAACTTGAGGCCATTTCCCCTCGTCCCATTGCCCGTTCCCTGGGAGCAGAGCCCAACCCCCCTGGATTCTCCCTCCTGTCAGGCAATTGTAGGGAGCGATAAGGGCTCCCCTCAGCCTCCTCTTCTCCAGGCTGAACACCCCCAGGTCCCTCAGCTGCTCCTCATAAGACTTGTGCTCCAGACCCCTCACCAGCTTTGTTGCTCTCCTCTAGACACGCTCTAGCAGCGCAACGTCTTTCTTGTAGTGAGGGGCCCAAAACTGAACACAGTATTCCAGGTGGGGCCTCACCAGTGCCGAGTACAGGGGCATGATCACTTCCCTACTCCTGCTGGCCACACTAATCCTAATACAAAATCAAATCAGCACTTCATTTCTCTCCAAAGAGCAGCCGAGACCCCGAGACCCACACTGCAAATACAAAAAAAAAAAAAAAAAAAAAAAAAAAAAAAAAAAAAAGAAAAGGAGCACAGTGCCTTCAAATAACCTGCGTTCATTTAGGAGTGCTTACGCTCAACACTCCTGCCTGCAGCGGCAGCTCCCTTAAGCAAAAAACCTCAGGGAAGACAACAAATACGTTCCACTGGGATTAACTTCGGTTGTCTGCACAACTCCCTACCCCCCACATGCTCTTCCAAGGGTCTAAGATAACCTTTATGGCCTTATCAGGCACTTGCACTTCCCTTAACTCCCATATATTTGAGACTTATGATGCCCTGCTTGCTAACACAGCGCTCCTTTCTCCTCGCCAGCCTGACTTTACTCTTCAAGGAGCTTGTCCCCTTCCTTCCAACAGAAAGACATTTGTGAGGCTGCTCTCACCTGTCTAGGATGGGTTTCTCCTGCTCTTCTTCAGGGCTGGCGCTGCCCAATATTCGTTTCCTGGCTTCCGCGTATTCCGCCTCCCTTTGCGCCAAGGATTTGACAGGGAAGGCCGGTCTGCTGGCGGAGTTGGGATTGCTAAGCACACCGTTGGTCGTCGGCCTCTTCAAGATGCGGATCTGTGGGGGAGGACCTGCAGGAAGGCTGTCGTCCTGAATCACGATCGGCACTTTAGGAGGAGATTTTGACTTTCTACTGTTTAAAAGAAAAACATTTGGTTGGGACTTGTTTTCTACGGCAAGCGTGTTTTTCGCTCTGCATGTGAATTCCTCCCAGTCAGATGTCATTCCCGCAATTAAGAGGCAGCCTGTAATAATTAAAGACCTCGTTATATTTGTAACCCTCAACTAGAGCAGCAGACAGGCTTGTAGGAGATTAGCACAGGAAGGGACAGAAAACCAGTCCCTGCTGTGTTCGACATCTTTAAACTCGACCAAAGGAGAGGGAAGCAGACACCGGGCAAAACTTTTAGCACTTCTATTTGACGATATCGGTTTAAGCACCTCGATTCCATTCCCTGCAAGGACTTTTAGGGCCCCTCTTTGCCAGCACACCCGGCCCTTCTGCTTCAACCCTGCCATTTCACTTCTCAGAGCCAGACTCGGCCCCCATCTCACCATTTGAAAATTTGGGTTTTTTTTATGGCCCCTTCTCTGTGCGGGAGTCCCGGAGAAGTAACACCATGACTCTTTAAGTGGCCTACTAAGAATCAAAGGTGGGGGGAAACCAAAACTCAACAAAAGACTTGTCAGAAGTGATTAGAAATATTTCTGCTAGAAGACAATAACACACACACCCCAACCCAAAGTAAGCAGGAAAAGAAAAGTCTTACTGACACAAGGCATAGCAAGCCAATTTAGGGCCATGAGTTGGGATTACCTGACTCACACATTTCTTCCTTTGAGTGTCTTTTTCTTAAATGGCTTCCCCATAGCTGTAGCTACATCCAGTCTGGAAGACCCGGCTCTGAAATAAAATCACTCTGAAGAAGCTTTCCACTACCCTGCTCCAGATCGAAAGGGCCATCTAGTGGCATGATTACAGAGATTCCCTATTTCTAAACTCAAACCCAATGCGCTCTGCTCAGTTTGAAGCTGCTTCCCCACTGTTCCCGCTCCCCAGGCCTTTGGATGTCCAACAGCACCTCAAGGAAAAGAGGGTTTTTTTTAACCGAACCGCACAGCATCGTTACCTTTCCTTCTGCGTGATCTTGAGCTTCTTTTCCAACCGTCTGTCTATTTCCTACAAAAGAAGGAGATAAAAATAAAAACCTGAAGGCTTGTCCTGGAGATCGGAGTTGGAGCCTGTCTGCGCACACATTTAATTTCACTCTTCCATACAGTGATCCTACAAAGGGGGCAGAGAGAGCGCGTGTCTCCATCTGAGGATGACTTGCAAATTGAGAGGCAGAGAAAAGCAAAGCCACCACGTATGTTCTACCATAGCCGTTAATACACCTACAGCAGGCTGCGGATTTTGCGTATCACGGTGAAAGGGCAGCTGCGAGGCGCTCATCTTGCATTTTAAGGACTTCGGCTGGCAAGAAAGCTCTATTAAGGGTAAAGAGCCAGGGGAATACGCAGCAAGGTATTCCCAGATTCGAGCAGGAGCCGGCGCCAAACCTCGGGCAGAGAAGCAAGAGCAGCAGCCAGCCGGGGCGATCCACATCCGCTC
>NW_009260790.1:3327922-3337236 GCF_000687185.1 Egretta garzetta
TCCTGCTGCTTGCTGCAACAACCCTCCTTCACAAAAAAGTCCCTGCCCTGCCCGACATGCACCCAAGGACTCGCCGGAGCAGAGCAGAGCCTAGCCTCCTTGCGCTTCGCCTTCCCTTTGCAATATAGCTGCCGAGTCATCAATCGGCGGAAAGACGTATTAATCACCCCTGAATGCCAACAGAGCGCGGCTCTAAGCATGTCAACTTCTGTCCAGGGCTTGCATCTACCTTAGCAAAGGTGTTTACGTTTTGCAATCTGACCAATTACGCACAGAAACCTTGCTAAACAGAAAAATAAAAGCAAAACCCAGCTTTCAGCCTCAGTCTCTCTTTAGGTAACCTCGCCGATACCTTCAGATTCTCACGACCACCGATGCCATTAAAAGAGCCTCCAAAACAGCAATGTGTTTTATTTAATCATCAATGAAGAGGAAACCACTACCCAAGAGTGTCCTAGTTTCACCAGCCGATAACTGGCAATACTGAAGGAAATTCCAAGCTTCTGGCAGGACACAGCTGCCCTACTTTTCAGGCCGGTTTGCTTAACTACGCTGAAAGCTTGCTGCCAGCAGAGCCTACCCTGCTGTCAAAAACCACAGCAGGCGCAACACGGTAAGAAAACTGGTTTGCACGGCAATTCCCCAATGCCCCAGTAAGCAGGGAATGAACACAAGTTGCTACAAGATGCCAAACCACAGTGTTTGCTCTTGGGCACGCAGCTATGCAGGCCAACAGCCCATGGTAGCCTCCATCTAGAAGGGAAGAGTTATAAACCGTTTTGGGGAAGATAAATGGTGGGTGGGAGGTTAAATTTTCTATCAACCTCTGTACTGGGAGGCAATAGGGGATTTGCAAGGACAAAACCAGCCAGAGGCTTGACGTGGCATTGAGATGAAGGCCAGGTCACAGCTAGAGCCTCCCGTTGAGGGCAAACACACCTGCAGTTTCCTTCAAGAGGACTGGGAAGAAAATCCCATCCCAACGCTGCTCAGGATGACAGAGAAAATGTGCATCAGCTGCCTGCAAAGACAGAAGAACAGCCATCCGGGAACAGGCAGTAGGGAAACGGATATCCCAGTGAGGACGGAGACGTCGCAGAGCGGCTGGCAGCAAACAATGAAAGGCCAATTAAGGGGAAGGGGTTAGCTCATCTGCCCACACCACACCACAAGAGATTATATCCGGCTATAGAAGAGGCTTTAAAACACTTTTTCAAACTCAAATAGTTAACCGCGCCTCCCCAGGGCCTCCTGGAAGTGGTGGACTAGAAGGAAGCTTCCTTAAATATCCCTTATTAAATACTTCAGCGCGTGGGGGAGAGGGACGACAGGAAGATGTGGTGGAGGGGGGGTAAAGCATGCTCAAGAGCATCTCAACTCATCTCTTCAAGTGTTCGGCACAGTGACTACAAAGCCAGAGAGACTCAGAACTGCAGTGCTGAACCACTTGACTAGGGCGGATGACCTTGACAGACCGCAGCGAGGACCATGGGGCACAGAAGTATGACGAGCCACATGGTAGCCACGAGGAAGGCTCCATTCTGCTCTCACATCTCTCCTGCCTGGCAGAGGAGAGATCGCTTTGACAAAAGCCACATTTCCGCATTCCTGGTGGCTTTGCAGGTCAGTCCTGGGGCTAAAGTGGCGGTCCGTACATTGGATTACGAGATCCTGTAATTGAAAAGCGTCAGTTCAACCTCGGCCTTTGAAAAACACTCTGATTAACACGACTGTCACGCTGATTCCGAGTGCTGCTCTTCACGCCCTCACATACACCAGACGGCCTCCGATTGCATCCTCCAACACCAGAACCTGCAGCTTCCCCTACCAAAAAAAAAAAAAAAAAAAAACCACCACCAAACCCCAGCTCTTTTAATTTGCTCAACACAGACAAACTTACTTGAAGGAATCCTTCAAACTCTGCCGTCGTGACACCTCTCCCCAAACGAGCCCTTTACAGTCTCAGTTTCACTCCTTCCTACTCCTATGGAGTCCACTTCTTGCAAAACACTCGATATTTTCACCTCTCATCCCTCCGTAATTGCCAGCAGTCACTAAGCGAACGCGCACGGTCCTGGTTCATAAGTTGCTCGGTGCCTGGGGAGCTCCTCACCAAGGAGCAAAGCAACAGGCAGCTAAAATATCCTCTAAATTACAACATCAGCAGCTGTTAGAACCACTATGTACTCTGCAGAACAAGAGGCTTCCTCCACACGTAGAAGTCCTGGCAGAATAACATAAACCCATCATCCCCACCAAATATACACGTATTGCTCTCACCCCATCCAAACAACCATTAGTCTTATATGATCCTTGTAATTCCCAGTGCTGCCGAGGGGATTCCAGCTGCCTCCAGACATTCACTGAACTCTTTGGTAGAAAAAGTCTTCTTTTGTATTCAAAGGGGACAGCTAGCATAAAAAAGCAGCTCCCCACCTCACACACACCCTTGATGTGTTAGAAGTTGTTTTCTCTTGAAATGCAGGGATTGACCCCATCTTTTCTCAGCAAAAGCCACAGCGCTGCAAACTCTTGGTGTTTAATACTACTATGTTTGGAATTGTAGGTAGGGAGGCGCTTGAAGAGGGAGAGCATTGCCAATTCAAACGGGCAGCTCTTAATCACCCTGCAAAAACAACCCAAGACATTAGTGGCCTCACACAGCGAGCAGTTTGTGACAGGGATCACACTGCGAATTTACAAGCTTGAAAAGCAGAAACACAACATGGCTTATTCTTAATAAACAAAAAAAAATCCCTGCCACTGCTCTCCCACCAATCTATTCGCCTCCTGATGTCATTCTCTTTCCACTGCTATGTCACATTGTCACCAAGCTGTGTGGGTAATGAGATAAAATTAGGACCTGACTTACAGGGCAAGTGCCAGAAGCACTACAACAACCCAAAGGCACGAGCTCACAGGAGAGGCAATTACATTTGGCATTCGAGGACATCACGCTGCATGTACCCAAAAGCTGGGCAGGTCACGCCGTACAAAAAAGTTATTAATCTTCTTAGGACGCTCTCCTAGCTTTCATTTCCCAAACAAACTTATTTATATAACCAAAAACCTAAGCCTCATTTACACCCCCGTTCAAAACACCCTCCCCAAAGATTAGTAAAGAATCTCAACAAACTATTTTTAGTGCTATTCTGTCTAGATACTAAAAAGGACCCAAACAAACAGCACGAAGAAGACACTGTTCTTTGACATTTAAGCTGCATTTGTAGATGAGGACGTAATGGAAACTGAACTCCAGCCCCATCACAGCCATCCTGCCTACCCTTCAACCCCGAGAAAAACAGCAATGCTTAAAAGGATCAATAAAATACCTCTCAGAAAGCAGTCAGACACAGACACTAAGACACAAACCTGCTGCTTAGATCCGACGCTCCTACAGTCTGTCATCCTAAAGAACCCCACCGACACAGCTGATAATTTTATGATGTTATTGGAGAGCTGGAGATAGATGCTCACCCAACACCCCAGAAACGTGCCCTTCAGGAAGGGGTGCCCCTGGAGCCTGGCTCCTATGGATCACGATTTCACAGGGTGGTCTAGGCACCACCCCAAGCAAACATGGTTCTCCAGTGTACTGCAAAGCACAAGCAGAGAGAGGCCCAAGTCAGCCCTAGATATTGTCTAAGGAACTTTCTTGGAATAACTGTAATGTGTATAAAGAACTATCCCATGCATCCTCACCAGCAAAGACTCTCTAAATAGACTAAATAACAGCAGCTCCAAGCTCTGCTGATACGGGGAGGAAGGAATAACAAGATAACTGCTGGCTATTTTTCATTCCAGGTTTATGAGTAATCATGACTGAACATTTGAAGGAAGGCAGAATCTTGGCCTTCCTACAAATCCCTTACACTAGGAGAAGATTTCCCCCTCTACCTCCAAAATTACTTTGCAGAAATCTAGAGGAGATACCTACCAGCCCTCCTACCAGAGCACAGGATAGCCACCGATAAAGGAAGCTGTGCACTTCTAGAGATTTGATAACACTTCAAATATGCAGCTTGAGAAAACTATTAACTGCATTCTTTGATGTATTTACTGGATCACTCCTGAACACAACCTTCTACCCTTGCTCTCTCAAATAACGTGTAAGATCAAACCCAGAAAGAGGGAGTTTAGGCTAGAGTTGCATCCTCCTGTGTCAACATTAAAAACAAAGCCTCATCTGCTTATTAAAAGCACCATCAGATACTCTGGCATTTTTTAAAGGACAGGAGATAAACTTCAAGGCCTGGCTTGTGTTCTCCTCTTTGGGGGGGGCGGAAATAGATTTTAACATCTGAGGTTACCAAAGGTGTTCACGGGTACCCAACAACTTAGAGCTGCAGATATCTGACTCACCACTTCACCAAAAACACCACCAAGTAAGAGCAGAAGTAGATAATCCTGATATATCTCCAAGCTGACTAGCATTAGCTACCTAGGTCTTTCCTCCAAAGATTAATTTATCTTCTATTAATTACTGGAACATTCCAATTCCTGAGGCTATTGGGAATCAGACTGCTCCGTTAATTAATTCTCAAAGTTCTCGCTTACGTTAAATCCTGGCAACGGACTGTACCCAGGAAAGCCGCAGATGCTTTTAAGCTGTGCTGGCATTTACATCTTCCATAGGTAGATAACGCTTCTCGGCAGCTAGGATATTGAGAAATGAGACACGAGAGTATTTTTGGGACCAAGCCTGGCAGGCGCCACACGGTATTCCCAGCACAGACGTGTTGTGGAAAGGGAGACAGCATTTGGGAGGGCTACAGCTTCTTCTCCCTCCCCACCTGCTGCACTTCCTGCGGCAGGCAGACTCTCCTTGGAGATCCAGATCAGGAATATATTTAAGCCCCTTACCAATCTAAAAAAAAATAAAAAAATTAAGAGGCTAAAACCTATTGAA
This sequence comes from Egretta garzetta, assembly GCF_000687185.1. Lineage (NCBI taxonomy): Eukaryota > Metazoa > Chordata > Aves > Pelecaniformes > Ardeidae > Egretta > Egretta garzetta. The sequence continues at coordinate 3,332,832 of NW_009260790.1, forward strand.
AACCCTCTGATTTTCATGTTATTTCGCAAAGGCATTGGAACGTCCCTTAATCCAGGGGCTCACCCTTGCCTTCCACACCCACGTCCCCGTGCAGGGTCCGTCAGCACATCCAGATGCTCATCAAGGTCTGTGAGAGCAGGTACAAAATGCAGACCGCTCCAGAGTGACCCGGGCAGGGCCACGCAGGACTTGCTGCAGTATCCCCAAACCGATACTCACCTCGCAGTATTAAGGTGTTCATTCCCAACCTATAAGCATCGCTTTTCTCATCAAATAAACTACCTCTGCCTAAGCAATGCTGACCAGCAGAAACAGAAACTTTCATTTCCTAGTTTCAAGATTTTTTTTTTTTTGGCCAATTACAAACACCTAAAGGAAACATTCAGTAAAAGTTTTACAAAAATCATTTTGGTCTGTGAAGTCAAAACCCATTCCCACAGCCCTGACATCAAAAAAATCCGCTGTTATCCTCATGGGTTGCCTCCAAAGTACAGATCCTGCATGCCAAAAACCCTGTTAACTCGTCCTCCGATCGCACAAGCAGATAGCGGACCGGAGGTCACAGTGTTACACTCCATAATATTTCCCTTTTGACTTCTCTGTACTTTGATCACATTTAGCAACTCAAAGCAATACCAGCCAAAAACCTCAACTCAGCCCATTATAACCAGTGAACGCACTGCCTTTGCTGGAGGGTGAAATCCCAGGTGGGCAGCCCTCTCCACCACTCGCATGTCGACCAATTTAGAGACAGAAATGAGGGGTTTGGGGTTTGTTGGTTTTTTTTCCAAACCTCAGGTCCTCACGAAGCACCGTGACACAAGCAGGCGACAATCCCCATCCCCACACATGAGGGACAAAGTTCAGTCACCCACGTTTGGCTGCTCGCATCCTCCCCAAGCGGTCGGTTATCAGACAACACGGTGGGGGATGTTTCTCTTTCTGCTGGCGATCGGTGAAGCAAGGCGCAGTCTAACCAAGGGACCTAGACTCTGGACTGCAGCAGGACAAGTTTTAAGCACCAGCAAGGAGGAGGTAGGCAGGAGATGGGAGCTAACTGCCCTGCAAACTGTCCATCGCAAACTGAAGTGGAAAAAAAAAAAGAAAAAAGGACACACACAGACACTTTTTTAAACTCTTGCGGATTGCCAGACTAATGTTTTTATCTACACAGATTCTGATTTGAAGTTACTCATTAAGACGACAATCAAATTCTAGTCAGTGAAGGAATAAGCAATCAATCCAGCTGAAGAGCGCCAATTCAGGGCTGTGAATTACCCATGACCCTGGACACGTGGCTTCCACTCCAATTTTGGAGCCCAGCTTCCCACCTGACATTTAATTTTTAGATTAACCAGGTAAACAGACTGGGATGTCACAAACCAACATTTCATTTGTGATTTCCCTCTTCCCTAAAGGCAGTTAGGCCACACCAGAGAAAAACGAGCCATGCATTAAGTCATATTAGTGTTTACTAACCCAGACTGGGTCTTTGAAGCCTGGTGCTTCGATCCTTACTCGTAGTTTAGACAACTCGCTCATTACTCACATGCCGGTTTTCCATCTGTAACTCAGGGACAAACAAACCCCTCCCCATTTCATAGACATTTTGAAGATTTAATTAGATAGCAATGAGGTAACGTAGATCTAGAGGCCCCACTGAGTTCTGCTGCACCAGCGTTAACATTGCTGCGCCTGTGGGATGCCTGGAGTAGGTGAAGCTGCTAGAGCAGAGGGCATCTGCTCAGCATATGGTCACTCGGGCGGTGGCACATGCCCAAGGAGCTGCTCCTTTTTCTGGCAAGCACTGGGTAATTCTGACGACACAGAAGACTAAAAGACAAACAGAAGCTGTGTTAAAAACCGGAAAAGAAAAAACAAAAAAAGTGCTTGAGGATGTGTTTTACAGCTACCCAACTGACCAAACCAAAGCAGAAGGTCTCTGTCAGGTTTTGGGGGGGTTTTCCCTCAACTTACTGAGATTTTAGCGCTGCCTGTTTTGGAAAGCAGATCCACAAGAGATAAATGAAGTGACGTTATAACCAGGAGGCTACAGCATCTCTGGTCAGCCCAAAACTGCCTCTTATGGAGAACTACGTTCTTTAAGCTCTAGAGTAGAAGTCTGCAGCCTAACACCAAAAACTACACACACAAAAAAGGACCAGCACTGAGAACGTGACGTACTTTCTGTCCTAAGAAACACCCTCTGGGTGGAATATTGAAAAATTACATGCCAAGAAGCAGGCAATGTATCTCAGAAGCCCACCATGGATCTCTTGGAAACATCTCTACTGTTTCCTCAGAGACATGCTTGAAGGGTCTGAAAAAAAAAACAACAAAACAACACATGTTTTCAACTGCATAAAGTATTAGGAGAAGAGTATGTATACAGCTGCTCCCTGGTCTCACATTTTATTGCATATTCCTCCAGTTCTGACCAAGACTATCACATCTTGCACTTTTATGTTGGGATCCGTTTCATGCCACCACAGACCCACACTAAGTAGGATATAGGAGGAGGAAGAAAATAAACGGAGTTCCTTAAGACAAAAAAACCAAAAACCTGCGAGGACAGGACCAGGCCAGCTCATAGGCCTTTCCTGCACACAGTTTTTCCTCTCACACCTTCAAGAGAAGGCCCACCTTGTTAGGGCAGCTCCCAGGCTCCCCTGCACAATGCCTGCAGCATGCTTCAGGCACAGAGAACAGCACGTGCACCCCAAAATCTCTTTCAACTGCTAACAGTGAGTCAGTCACGCTGCCTGCTCTTACAGCTGAGCTTCTTCCTGCCCTCTCTTCCTCTTTTTTCAACCTGCCTACCTGCTTTGATTTCTGTAGCAGCATGGAGAGCCTGCACTCACCAACTGCACTGGCATCCACTCAGTCCATGAAAAACAAGGCTGGGCTTTCTTCCGCTCCATCCCCACTCAGCTTTTTGCTTCCTGCGGCCACCAGCAGCAGCAGAGGGTCTCCTTCCTGCCGGGCAGGGTTTGAAAATGACCTTTCCAAACCACGATGGATGCCAGAAGGCAGCTCCTGTCTCTCCACTTACGTAAGAACTCCTGCCGCAGACAGATCGCTTTTCTTGTTGCTCCAACTGCTTCTGCAGACATCCGAAGCGCCGACAACTGCAAAAGCAGCTGCAAGTGTGGCAGTGGGTCCTCAAGAAATCTCTCTGCTCAGCGGCACGAGCACCACTGAGTTTATGAACACAAATTCTCAGTAGTTTGGATTGGAAAAGGATGTGAGAAAAGGCAGGTGACAGAGTTTTTTCCTTCTAAGGGCTTTAAAAGAACACCTAAAAGGTACGAGCTGAAAGGACAGAGAGGAAAGACAACTGACGGCTGGGATTTAAACAGCCCTACAATTTTAAACCATTACTCAAGGCCACAGCTATCATCAGTTCCTGAAACACAAGCTATGTCCCTTCATGGAACGATTTAACGAGTGCCGGAATTAACTCTGCCACCCGGCACGAGGCTTCCTATGATTGCAGTCTCATGGTATTGGCAAGAGGAGAGGGCGAGCGCTTCGCTTCTGCTGCCAGCCTGCCGCCGGCATCCTTTCTGCCACTTGGCGAGGGCATTGAGTTACAGGCTCTATTTTGCTCCCCTCTTTCTGGCCAGCCGTAATCCAATCTCCTGACCAGAATCAAATTTGGTTTTCTCACCAAGTCATTGTTACAAAGCCCTTCTGCCCTCTGATCTCTAACGAGCCCGCTGAATTTATTAGAACAGGACTTCACCTGTCAGAGATGGTTTCCTTTCTCTTGTCGCATGGTTGTGAATACCCTGCAGATCACCCACCCACACTCCTGCTAAAATAATTTTATTTTTGCAAGCACAACATGCATAAGCGCTTCGGAGTCTCTCAGCATGACAGACGTGATGAAAACTTCAGCTATGGAGCTGGTTATTAAAAGTAGGTGAGAACTTCAGCTACAGCACTGGAAGCCACACTAGGCCATGCTAAGACTCCCCACGTTTTGTCCGAATGAAGAAGCACATTGACCTCGAGCAAGGGGGAGAAAGGGGTTTTGATGTGAAGCCCTAGGTCCCCCGCCCGGAGACGCGACCCACCCACCTCTCCCCAGAGGCCCTGTGAAGGCTAACGTGACGCTGGAGAGGCACGTTTTGTCAGAGCCCCTCAGCAGAGAGAGTAAGCTACCCACCACCTCCCCAGCACCTACCGCATGCTCCCCGGCACCAGGAGCTTTGTCCCGGCCTCGGCTACGACCCCCACCGACCGGCCGCTGCCACCCTGCCCTCAGTCCCACAGGCCGGGGGGAAAAGTGGGGTGAGGTCTGGAGACCAGTAGAAAACGGGGGCGGACGGACGGGCAGGGAGGGGCTTCGTACGGTAGCCCCGGCACCGGGGGATGGAGAGGAGGCAAAGCAGGAGGGGCT
>NW_009260790.1:3337623-3338390 GCF_000687185.1 Egretta garzetta
GCCCCCTGGCGGGCGGGAGGACCGGCCCAAGAGATGGCGTGGGGGGCATACGCGTGTGTGACGCTTGCACACTCACGCTTGCACACTCGCACCCCCCCCCAGCGCGTTTCTCAACAGCACACCCCAAGCCACAGCAGCACACAAAAGGCATCAGCAGTACATACAGATCCACGCTGCAACAGCTTGGCCGTTTTGGGGCATTTTTCCTTCATTTTGGGGTTATCAACCAAAGCGGCCGCCCTATTTTTAGCAAATCTGGTCCATGAACCCAGCTGCTCACCACAGTGTCCCTCCTGCAGGCATCAAGGCGTCCGTGTGTCCTTCCATCACACCAATTTGTAACTCTTTTCACCCAAGCCCTCAGCTACTCTTAAATCTGAGGGCCTGCTTTCACTCTGACCTTTAAAAACAGCTGGATTTCTCCAAAATAAAATTAATTCATTAGTTTTATCTCATTTGTAGCCAGGATATTCCACTGCACTGCACTTTGAGCTTTGAGCAATACGAAGGTACCTGAGGGTGAGGGTTACATTTAGTTTTGCTCGCTGCAAAACTAAATGCCCCTTCCAGCAGCCTAAAAGAAAAAAAAAAAATCAAACATTTCAGACAGGGAGTTTCAGAAACTGCCCTTAAATCCTTAAACTTTCCCCCAGGCACTCCACCCGAGAGCTGCAGCTTGCCAGCAGATGGCGACCAGCTTCTTAAAAGAAAAAAGAAATAATAAATAAATATTCCAGCAAAAAGAAACCCTGCCATAAAGACTCTGG
>NW_009260790.1:3338406-3339600 GCF_000687185.1 Egretta garzetta
CTGGGCAGGGAACCGCCAGGCACCCTCACAGCTGAGTTTTGGGGGGCTGCTTATCAAAAGCGGGGCCGCTAGCGGGGTTCTGTGGCGCGTACAGTGCTTGGGGGGGGAGATTTCTATCCTGGGATTTCAACTTTTTCAGCACCCCAGAGTGGTGGGAGATGGCATCTCCCCTCCCTGGGAGAGGTGCAGGGCTCGTGGGGTGCGGGTGGGAGGAAAAGGACGCAGCAGCCTTGGGCTGTTCCTACCCATCCTCTGGGATTTTTCCAGAAGGAAACAGGAACCATGTTTTTCAAGCAGCCAGTGTCCGGCATTGTTGGCTCGATCCATAGCCTATTCAGTGTCCCAGTGGCATTATTCTTGGACATTTCCCTCTATCCTGCCAGCTTTGCCCATGCTGTAAGAAATCCCATTCCTGGCCACAGCACCCCTGTTCCAAACCAAGTGTCCCACAAAACCATGCAGGAGCATCGTGGACCTTTTGAGAATATGACCTTAATGGTCGAATACACACACTCGGGTTTCTCACACACTTACGGATGAATTCCATGTCTCCTTGCAGGTAATCTCAGCTCTCCACAAGGCATCTGGGGCATCCAATACAGCAAGGCTCGCATCCAGGATGCTGAGCAGCAACCTCCATGGTAGATGCAGGTCTACGGAAGACAGAGAGGATGGCAGTGTCTTCCTCTGCCCCTTCCTCAGAGCAATAACATCACCCCGCAACTCAGCAGCACGACCACCTGCCCAGACATACGTACCCCCACGGGGAAGGGCTCCAGCAGCACCAAGGGCTCCCTCCCTTCCTCATCGCCATGGCAAAACGGGCACCGGCTGTCCTTCAGGGATGGGTCCCCTCTCCTCTCCCTGCTGGGCCATCCCCGCCTCGCCCCCTGCCTCAGGAGGCGGCCAGGCCCTTGAGGAGAGGCAGGGACATGGCGGGATGGTGGCAGGCGGCGAGGGAGGCCCTGGCCCTGTGGGCTGGAAGGGTCCCTAGGCCCCAGCCCTGCCTTCCTGGAAGGTGGCTGAGGAGGGGAGCCCAGGAAAGGGTGAAGCCTGAGCAGGAGGGCGGCGGCCGAGGACTACGAGGCGGTGGGGGAGGAGAAGGAGCCGCCCTGACACCTTCTCCTCAGAGCTGACCTCCCCAACATGGCGGCCTCGCCCGCCCGTCTCTTCCAACATGGCGGCGGTGTGGTG